>NC_051222.1:3246661-3571661 GCF_015220715.1 Pygocentrus nattereri | reverse complement strand
CTCTGTGTCTCTCTCTCTCTCTCTCTCTCTCTCTCTCTCTCTGTGTCTCTCCCTGTCTCTCTCTCTCTGTCTCTGTGTGTCTCTCTCTCTCTCTCTTTCTGTGTCTCTCTCTGTCTCTCTCTCTCTGTCTCTGTGTGTGTCTCTCTCTCTCTTTCTGTGTCTCTCCCTGTCTCTCTCTCTCTGTCTGTGTGTGTGTGTGTCTCTCTCTTTCTCTCTGTGTCTCTCCCTGTCTCTCTGTATCTCTCTCTACACCTCATAGTTACACCTTAGGTAAACTATGACCCTGTGAGGTCTGTATCATTTTATTCACACACACACACACATTTCTAAGCCGCTTCTCCCTCAGGGTCGTGGGGTCATTTTAATCAACTAAAGTGATTGTATTGTTTCTGTCATGTCCTGCTTGTGTGCATCATCACTGGTATTTATTTGGCACACACACACACACACAGACACACACAGACACACACACACACACATACCTTGTGTCCAAGCAGTTTAGAGCATGTTTTATTGTAGCAGGGTTTTTTTAATTCGCAAAAAATGAATTAAATTGAAAGCCAATAAATCGTAAACAGAATTGAGTCGCTGTCCCTAATATTCATCACATGGCCTGAGCACAGTTACAGCTCATTCAGGGGGACCTGGAGTGGCAGACAAGATGTGAATCTCTCCCAGTAAAAGTTGCTGGTGAGCAGGCTGAGAAGTCCACTCTGCTACTCTGTGAGGGACCCCACTAAGTCTGGAGAAGTGAAACACTTTGAGCCAGGGAAGGTTGGGGAGACCTTCCAGTGCTCTGTGGGGAAAGCATTGATGATTGTCCAGCTTCAGCTCAGAGGAGCCATAGTGATAGTAGTCAATGCTGCCTGCATGACGAGAGGCAGTGAGAGAGTTGTGGCTGTAGGAGAACTTTGAGTTCATACTTGGCGTATTATTTTTATGCAGTCTATTTAGACGTCAGTAAGTTTATTTAACCAATTGTGAAACTGGTGATTATATGAATTAACAACTGCAGTTATTCTATATGGCAGAAATGCTGCATTCTGCTTTTCAGTGTTTCTAATTTTATTTCTGGGGTCTACTAGAGCAGATTTACATGCTTCAGTGTTAATTTTCTCATACTATTCATGTCTATTCACCCTCTGTCCGAACTGCAGTGTTAGAGCCCCTGTGTCTGTGGTAAATTCAGTTGACTGGACATCAAGAAATTCAAAATCATTGAGACTGTCTGTAGAACTGCCTGTCTGGCCAAACTGAACAAATGATGGAGAATCAAGTCAGGGAGGTGACCATTATCAGTCTGACAGAGCTCTAGAGGTCCTGTGTTAAGATGGGAGAAGCTGCCAGAAGGACACTCCTGCATGTGGAATGTGGTTTGTTGTTGTGTGGAACCAATTTTTTTTTTTCTGATGAAATGTAAATTTAGACACACACACACACACACACAACACATGCTTACACGCACACACACACACAGGATTCCAAATCCTGTTCCGGAGGGATCTTTGGATAAGATCTTTGGCAACTTTTTTTACCTTTACCTCAAATTACTCTGGTGCTTAATGACTAAACTTCAACGGCGTAGATGTTCCTTATAATCATAGAATCACTTCATCTTCCCAATCTGCCTGTATGACGACTGAAGGGAAAGTGTTTAGGACGTGAAGAAAGAAGGAAATACTAGCCATGTTTTCTCTGGAAGAGGAAAGGATAGATTGTTTAAGCTTGGGAGAACTTACATTTTACAGTATGTTCTAAAGGGGGAATGAGGGAATTTATTGTTGTGAGCTTTTATCTGTGTTATACATTGTGTATCTGTGTGAATGTGCTGAAGTTGTATGTTAGGCTGCCTATTTTGTGTTCACAGCTGGTACTTGTCCTGTATGAGCTGGGTCTAATGTTGGTATCAGTCCAGCTATATAACTGTGTCAGTCCAATGTCTTACGGGCTGGCTGGGTGTCTGGTACTTGTGCGTACAACGAATAAACTTCACTTGTCCAGACAACAGAATTAGTGTGTTCCATTCTGAAGGCAGCTGCTTCACTAGTCACTACCTTTAAAGGCGGCTCTCTTATTGCACAGCATTTTAACTGAAAAGGAACCTTAGTGGACATCGCATTCGGGACGGCGCTTCAGAGCCATCATATATCATAACGTTCACTGCACTGTTCATGTTTTATCTGTTTACTCACAGCCGCTCGTTACTTTACACTCCCCTTAGACTAAAGGTGGATCATCTCAGTGTGAAAGGACGGCTCTGAATCCACAGCAGCCGCTTTCCTGCATCGACACTGCTGTGGAGATTTTGTATTTGTAAGAGGCTGATTTAAGGAGTCATATCTAGTGTTATATAAGTTACTTGACTCAGCAGCAGATACAGATCATCCTGTTTATAAATCAATTAATTCCGTCCTCATCCACCTTAATAAACCTGCTTTATTTCTGACACACAGGATAAACAGTAATGTTGCGTGTAATTTTATACAAAATGCACTCAGAAAAAGGGGAAAAAGGAATCTCACGCAGTCTGTTAAGCAGCTAATATGCTTATTTTATGCATTCTCATCTGATTTATGAGCTTCTAGTCTGAAGTTTAGCCTTTAACCTTCACCACTGTGGTACGTAAAGCAGTACAAGACAAGCGGAGCAGCTAAAATAAGCATCTGTAGTGTTTATTAAAAAAACCTTTCATTTCTGAGCTTCTACACCTGTTAAAGCATTTTCATCATCCAGGGAGAACGTCAGTCTGTAGCGCTGCTCCCACTGTGTTTACCCCCAAAATCCGCTTGGCAAGTCCAGCTGCTTTCGGTCACTCAGCGCAGTTTTCTCCCTGTGACCGCTCCTCTTCCTCGGCCCCTCAGACACCCGCTCCTCTACCTCGGCCCCTCAGACAGCCGCTCCTCTTCCTCGTCTCCAAATGGGACAGCATTCGTATCGGGAGCGCAAATGCTGCATTAGAACACTGCCTACTTAGACAGCTGCCTTCCGATTGGAACACACCAACTGAGTCCCCTGGTATCAGGAAGGTTTAGATTCCTCACTACTGTGTAACTTCTCACTACAGTGAAGCTTCTGAGAATTGAATGGGGAAATGTAGCTGGTCTTTCTGACATTACTTAGTGCACACTTATATATTTGCTTATAGATTTATAAGATTATAAATCTATTATAAGATAAGATAACTTATAGATTTGCTAAGTTTGCACCAAGCATTACTTGTAAACACTCCATATTTACTTGCCATTAAATTATGGGTAAATACTGCTGTACATACCTTCCACACACTACGGACATGCAACGTACCAGAAAATGGAATGTACTCGATATTTACCTATTAAATACATATCAGTGGTGTTCTTTCTCCGTGGTGTGCTTAGTTAAAAAGTCCACTTGGTCAGGGAGCTTACAGTACAGCGCACATCTTCATGTATGGTTCTAAAATGATGTGTAGCTGTCAAAAAGCCGTACTGAGAAAAGGAAATAGATGTAAAAGAATAAGAAATAAACAGAATCATGCAAAGAAGCTGCTGATGTTCTCAGACTGGACTGACCCCCCCGGAGTTCAGAACTCAACATCACTGAATGAATTTGAAACTACTTGGATCAAGAGAAGCAGAAAACGCAAACTGCTTCTAAGACTGAACTTTGATGATGTGGAAAACGGTCCCATCCTGAAAGGATGTCTCCTGGAAAGAACAGAAGCTGTAATAAAGTTAAAGGGTGAAGCAGTTTGACGTGTATTTGAGGCTTCTGTGTGATTTTCTGTTAAATGTGTGATTTCTGCTTTTTTCTGATGCTGAACAATTAGTAACTTTTTCTTATTGAATGGTGGTCTCTGACATTTGAACAGTACCATTCATGCCATTTTGAGATTTCTTTGTATCAACTACATGAAAATTAACATATAAAAAGTGTGTTAAAGTGGCATAAATGGATAGCTGAAATCCTATTCAATATGTGTTTTAGGGATGAAGTTCCTCTTTGTGATGCTTCTGCTTTTCTCTGCCTTTTTGGAGTCTGAGTCAGGTATGTGCACTACTGCGTAAAAGGCTTTATGTATGTTTGTGTGTTCACATGCATGTGTGAGAGAGAGGTCCTAGAGTCTCTATTATTCCACCCATAGCATATTTAGAATGGATTCTCTTCAATTTAAGCTAATAAACATTTTATCTATGGTTACATGCATGTAAAATACAGGTAATGGAGACCAGGATTCATTTGCATATCTTCAGTTTTATAAATAATTAGATGGGAAAAATACAATTAATTTTTATCCTTTCCTGTAGCCTACAAACAAACAAACTGATATGTGGATGTCTGTTCTAGATTATTAAACTACAAAAGAATCACATTATTAAGTTAAAATCATGATGTTCGGACCCATAGACCCACATTCAGGGCCTTCATCAGATGCTTTTACTATGCTGAAATGGTTTAGTGCTCATCAAATAATGTGGGAATAACGAGGAAGCAATATAAATGTGTTGTATATGTAATATATTTACATACATGTTAATGTTTTTTATCGCCATATTATATTATTGTACGTCATGTTTGCTCTTCATTGCAGAGAACTTTAAAGTAGTTGGTCCAGCTGCTCCTCTTGTTGCTGAAGCTGGTGAAGACCTCGTTCTGCCTTGTTCTGTCAAACCGAGCATCAGTGTTGTGGATATGAGAGTAGAGTGGTTTAGACTGCATCAGACAGACAGTGTAGTGCATGTCTATGATGGTTATGAAGACAGTAATGAATACCAGATGGAGTCTTACAGAGGAAGAACGGCTTTATTTAAAGAAGAGCTACAAAAAGGAAACACCTCACTAAAACTCTCAGCTTTGCAAATTTCTGATGAAGGAGCTTACAAGTGTTACATTGAATCCATGTCCTGGAGTGATGATGTGACTGTTTATGTTGAAGTTAAAGGTAAGAACATATTTTCAGTGTGACATCATTATGAATTGTTAATTCATAATAAAAGTATTAATTCATCTGTATATGAACTTTAAGCCAACAAGTGATGCCAGCACAGACTGTACCTTAATGACTTAAAGGAATGGTTTGGGAAAAAAATTACACAGTTTTCCTCACACTGATACTCCCTAAAGCCCAGGCTTATATACTGTAGCCTAATTGTCTTCTGATAGAACACAGGTGTAAACAGTCAGAACTCAGGAGGCCTGAGAGCGCTGATAGGAGTGCAAGCTGGAGTCCAAAGTCACATGATCTCCCAGTGTACACTGGGAGTTGGAGTCTGTGTCCTTCACACAAGGAGCCGAATGTGTGACACTACGCTTTATTCCTGACTGTGCAAAGTATAGTCCAAGTGACCAATGCCAAGCTCCATCACATTTTCTCAGCCTTTCTTTCCTCTAATCAGTACTTAGCAACTGTTACTATCCACTATTGCCTCAGACCTTCTGTTCTTCTTAAGTGTTTGAGTTGAAGCTCCAGCTGTGATCCACCCTCTCTCACTTACTGCTGGTGGCACTACTCTGCTGCACTCTTTGGTTTCCCTAAATGGCTTCTCTTTCATTTGAAAGGACAGAAAAGAAAATTCCAGTAAAGTTATAGATGGAGGGGGTCTGTGTGTTTGTTAATAAGTGGTTTGAGAGACTGTGTGAAATCCACATTTAGAGCTTGTATGTGCAAGTTTTAGACCCTTTCATCTTCCTCAAGATTTTAGGAGCATTTTATTGTGTATTGTTTACCTTCTGCAAGATGGAAGTGCTACATTTCATGATAGCTGACTGTCCATCTAAGCAACTACAATGCTGCCTGGAAGCCCCAAGCTTTATTGTGGGTGATTTTAATCATTGTAATCTGTCTGGCTCTTCCTGAATATTATCAATATGTTGATGATTGTACTTGTGGCAGTAAAGTTTTAGATAAGTGTTAGGGGGATATTAAGGAAGCCTATAAGGCAAAAGTTAGCCCACCCTTGTCTAATTTGGATTACATTATGATTTGTCTTTTTCTGTCCTATAAGCCCATTCTTAAATGCTACACAGACTACATACATTTCTGTCATGGCAATGTGGTTATTTCTGTAATCCCAGTCATGATGACCCAACACTACACATTTTTGTGTTTTGTTTCATCGAACACACTTAATTCAACTCATTAAGTTAATACTGTACACCTTCTTGTACAGTAGGGAAAATAAAATGTACAAAGGGTCATCAGTACAATCCTCTGCTGTGTTGTGTTGTTTAACTCATCTCAGCTGATTTTGACTCAGTTATGTCTTTTTTGTGCCAAATATTGTGCCTGTGCTAAGCAGACACAGGCTTCTATATTGGGGGTGTTTCAGCATTTTGTTTATATCAGGGGTAGCCCTAAAGAACAAGACCGGGATGCAGGTTTTTAACTCAAAAAAAGCCGATTCCACTTGTTAGTTAGTTGGTTTCAGTCTTCAAACTGCTGATCAAGGGACCTCCTGCGTTGTTGGAATGAAAACCTGTCACACTGGCCCTTTGTGGATAAGATCAGACACCCCAGGTTTATGTGAATGCAGATTTCAGGTTGATGTACATTTTCTTGCTGTTGCTTTTGTATGACTAGAGGTTGTATGTATTGGAGGGTGATGTCTGCTCTGCTGTGAGGAACAGGAAATAGCCTTATGTTATAATATTTGTTATGTTATAATATTTTAATATTTAATATTTTAATAATTGTTGGACATTGCTTCTTTAGTTTAGAGCTGGAGCAACAAGGCTAATATTGTTAACAAACAGTAGAATAAATATTAGTAGTCAACCATTACCACACTAACACACACACACACACACACACACACACACATCTTCTAAGCCGCTTAGCCTTCAGGTAGCGGGGGTGCTGGAGCCTATCCCAGCTGTCATCAGGCGGAAGGCAGGATATACCCTGGACAGGTCGCCAGTCCATCGCAGGGCAGACAGACAGACATTCACTCACACCTAGGGGCAATTTAGCATGTCCAGTTGGCCTGATTGCAGGTCTTTGGACTGTGGGAGGAAACCGGAGGAAACCCATGGAGACATGGGGAGAACATGCAAACTCAATAATTACCAGATCTTTTCTACTGATACATCCCTAGCACTTTTCTCAACCCACTCAAACCACATATAGTTCTTCATTAAGGTTGTGCAGACAGATTTGTGTGGTTTATGATAACATGGCGAATTCAACAGGTAGCCACAAGTGAAGTTTTGGGATGTGGTTTCAGTGTCTACTGAATTCAATTGTTTTTAGTAACATGTGACTTGTAGCTCTAGTGCTAAAGTAAAAAAAGTAACACTAAGACACCAAACAGGACTTGGGTGATAGGCTGCATCTGTGAGAAAATAATAAGTAGGAAACTGTGTAAATGTGATTTTTCACCAAACCATTCATTTAAGTGTAAAATGAAATTACTTCTATGTTACAAACATGTAATGTGAGACAATGTCGGAGTTGTAAAGGTATTGGTATGGTGTCAAAATCTCAAAAAGTAAAAAGAAGTAGCTGATCACGTTCTACATGTCAGACTAGTGAATCTGCCATGTCTGAACCACTTTTAACAAACTCTGCATGTGTTGTTTTGATTAATGTGAGATACTGGAAGAAGAATTAGCATAGATGCAAGCAGTTCCGTGAAAATACTCAAATAAAAAAACTAAATTAGCAGGAAATCAAAAACAAAAATCTCTTTGCCATTGAAAATACATCAAATTCTTTAAAGTTTAAATGAAAATGAATATAAAGCATGTTTTTTTCTCTTGTAGAAGTACAAATCTAAAATGTGTAGTAACAAATTAGTTAAGTATTCTCTTAATGTTACTACTAAGTAACCAGACTCAAAGTAAACTTAATTTTTGTTGCAGGTAGTCAGTGCTTAATTATGAAATTATCCTTAAAATATTACAAGTACATCTTGACATTTGATGTTCTACAAGTTGTAATATTTGATCTGTTTTGTGTTTCAGGAAAAGGTTTTCATGCTTGGAAGATTGCCATCATCTGCATTTCAGTTTTTGCCATTACATTAATTGCCTTTACAGGTTACATCTTGAAAGGTAATTTTTTGAATTACTTTTAATTTAATTTTTAAAATGAAGTTGTTCATATGTTTATTATGTGCATGTAAATGAAAGATAATGATGGGCCAATAATTAGCAGTAAACATGTGTTCATATTTTCATGGCTCCTTGGTTCCTCTGTAAAGAGTGTTCAAGTTCAAATGGTCTTGAACTTAGCTGATATACTGAAAATAGCATTCACTAAGACACCGAAAAGGTGCGTTTATTATTCAAATTGAAACATTATTCAAATGTGTTTGCAAATGAAAAAATGTGTTACATCAACACATTTCTTGTCAAAACAAGCAAACTAGAAAAAAGCTATTGTGTTGATATAACAACAATATATTGTGTTTCTGAGAATTTCAAAATTTCAAAAATTTGTAGCCTGCTTTGTAATTAATGCCTAAAGTATTTGCATTAAAGTTTGCTATGCCTCCACCTTGGCCACTTAGTTAGGGGGCTGTGTACATAATTGTAGCCTGTGGATGTTGCTTTATTTAGAGAACAGTATTCTTCAGGTTTTTAACCATGTTTCTGTGAGGCATAGAGCATCAAAATCATGGTGAGTAATAAGTTCATAAACAGCAGTATTTTTAGATGAAATGGACCTTATATTTAACAATCCTAGTTTTAGACCAAATGTGCTGCCATTGTGAATTGGTTGGACTGACATTGATTAGATTGGTAGAAGAAACTCTTCAAGGTTTTCTTATGTGGCATCTCAAGGCAGCTGGCAGATGGACGTTTTAGCGTGTCTGTCTGCTGCATGGCCTTGGCCCTGGTCAGTGACTGATTTCTCTGTACTACTGCAATGTTATGAATTTTAAGAACAGAAATGACTGCTTTCCTGGCATTCCCGATACTAGTGTGTTGTGAAGCACACATTACTGGACAGTGTTTACACTATATTCTAAGTGTGTGAGGATGATCTACAAATATTACAACATCATTATTTGAAAAATTCCCATCCCAGACATTGAACACATATCGCTTTTCACCAGCAATCAGACTCTTGATTGTAGTTTGAGTTAAACTGCATATTATGTAGCCACTGAAAACCAAGTGGTCCATAGCAGAAAGATGTTCAGGTTCAGTGTAGCATGCTTACATTAAATAAAGTTCATTAACAAGTCTAAGAGATGTAGAAGGTGTGTGAGAGCATTGAACACACATATGTCCAGAGAAGAGGGGCTCTGGGACCAGGCCTGAGAACATGCACTGCAGTCATGCTGCTGAAAGATATCTAAGACCATCTTTGGTACTGTAACAAAGGAGACAGATAGAATAAAGATAGTTTGTTAAAGAAATCATACCTGATACTTTGGCAGGGATTAAAACTGACACAGACACTAAGAGCACAGAAGGCATACATTAAGAAAACAACAGGGGAATACAAGTTATACAGTCACAGCCATCATAAAAGATTAGAATTAGAATAAGAATATAACTTTATTGTCCTGTTTTTTTATAAGAATACATTTAGAATACTTACAAATTTTACATCTGTATACTTTCTTTAAAAACACCATCAATGTTTGTTTATTAAATATTAAAATCAACATATTGTGTTAAATGGTACGCAGCCTTGGTGCTGAAGTACAGCTGCTCTCTACATTTTAGTGTTCTCGTGCTGTCCTTGCACAGTTTGTTCCTCCTAAAGCCTGAGTAGACTGATATATCAATCTGATCAGCCAGTTATTAATCTCTGCGTTACTCAGTTCCTTTCACAGATGATGGAACTAAACAGTCTCCTCAATAGTGAACATGTTGTCTCAGCCTGCTCTAATTGCTAATTGCTGTCAACATCCACCGTCCTATCTTTGGTCAACCATAGCTCAGTAAAACACATAAGATGACACATTTTATCAACCATAAAGCGAATTCTCTTCATATTTGAGATGCAGTGAAACTTCATCCACTTTATTGTTTTAGCATTTGATAAAATGATGACTGGGAAAGGATGTTGGCTTCCATGCACCTTTAGCCAGTTTCTAATTCTTCCTTGGGCATATTGTCTCTTTACTATTTACTGCTTGCTGGTAGCCACAGGAGAAAATCATCATCTGTGGCCCCAGACTGTTTTTGTTTTTCCTTAAAGAAAGTCCAGGGAATAAGTGATAGTGAGGAGCTGCATAGCCAATTCTCCACATGACTTGGCATTTTTAGAGTTGCTGGTAGGGTGCTAAATAGAAGGGGTCCTGGGGGATCCAACATCCCCTAATTAACCTCATGGATCCCCTGAATGTCTCAAATTCAACATTCTAGGGGGTCCCTGAAAATTAAAATGTTATGCTGTCCCTTAGGGAAAAATGTAAATTCAGGAAAAGTTATTGTTCAGCTGCTTCACCCACCAACAGCAAGCTTGTCCTTAATATTCTTAACAAACCTGAGCTGCAGCACTGGTCTACCCCAGGGTGGCATTTTAGCAGATTGGTCCATTCAGTTGGTCCTTCATAATCTAGAAGGATCACTACACCTGGAATATCTCTAAAAAAACTTTATAATATGCTGCAGCATGTTTGCAAAACCTTTACAATTTCCCAAGAGTTTGTTACTCATTTTTCAAATGCAGATGAAATTTACATGTTACAATTTCCAGAAAAAGAATTGTTCATCCAAACCTTTCATTGCCATTGAAGCTAGCATCAGCACCAATATGGTGAGTGAGGTAGGAACCAGTCAACTTGGGACCTCCTGAATACCAGGGAGTATTTTGCACACTGGTTGCCGCAATCCCTTTGAGGTATCGAAATTAGTAAACATAAACATACCAGAACAGGAATTAAGTAAAACAATGAAACCATAAAATCACATAAGCTACAAAACCAACAATAAGACAATTAAAAATTGAAAATTAACATTAAAAACACTACTGACAGATAGTGGTCATACACAGGGTCATGCAGCAAAGCTGTGCCACTGGAAGTAAGGACAAACATACAAATGTCACAAGATGGGAGGTGAGGGAAAAATCACAGACACTCATTTTTACATTTGTTGTAGTGACAGTTCCCAAATTCATCAGAAGCACATAGCAAATGAATATTGATGAATGAGTTTTTTAATAGAAGTAATTCTCTATACTGTACACTTCAAGATATACCTAGAAATCATATATTCAAACCGTTTCTGCCACTGGACGATGGTAGTGTCTAAAGGCTTTCCATCGTTTCTAATTTCAGATAAATCGTCAAAAAAGAAACTTTCTCCTGCACAGTGCTCAGTCATAACCTACACACGTCTCCAGTCAGAGCATGTGAGGAAAGAGTTGGACCTGAAGAGATACAACACATCAGAGGAGGGATACAGGAGACTCATCCCAGCTATCTCACACTACAGAAAGGCAAAGTGAGTGTTTGATATAAATATTATAAAGCTAATATTAATACTGTGTTATGACTTAATAATGTGTATAACATGTTAAAAAAGTGTGGGAAGTCTAAGGAAACAGGAAAAGAGAAGTCAAACTTATCATGGAGCTTCTATGGTCTGCTGTTAGATTTATGATTAACTCTTGACAAATTACTTAAAAACATTGCATACCTTAGACATTATGCTTTCATTAAGTAATACATATTTTCTCTGTTGTGTTAAAATCAGAATCAGTATTCTAAAAACACTACCACATGAGGACAGTCCACTGGGACTATTCTTCCTGCTTTACTGTTCTGTCTCATAGATATAATAACTCATAGGTATCAAAAACTCATAGGTATAATTTCTTTTGCTTTTCATTGAACATTGACTTGCAGTTATGCAGTTTCTTTTCCAGCAGTGCTGGATAAGGCCAAAAGTCATAAATAAATAAATAAATAAATACATTCAATAAAATATTTAACTGATAAATTTCACTGAAAACACTAAAGTATGACTGAGCATGTATAACTGGTAAAAAACAGTGTTGAGGTTTAGTTTATAGCTCATCTTATATTGCATTAGAACAAGATAGATTATTTATTGAATATCATTGATGTCTTAACTGATGTAGACTGGGGTTCAATCCCCACCTGGGTAAACACCCTACACTACATCAATAAGAGTCCTTGGGCAAGACTCCTAACACCACCTATGCCTACCTGTGTAAAATGAGCAAACTGTAAGTCACTCTGGATAAGAGCGTCTGCCAAATACCATAAATGTAAATGATGTTTTTAATACCATTGAGGGAAGCAATCGCATACTTATAAATCTGTGGTTGTTTATAATGAATGTTTTGTTCTTCTGGGAGCCTCAAGACAATTTTGTTGTTATGAGAAAATATATTCAGTTGTAACGTGTAAATTTCTATTTTGTATGTTCACCAGTTTAATTTTGATAGATCACCATTTACTTGATTTAAATGAAAGATACGTTATGTAATAGTAAAAGAAACAGCAGTAAACACTGTGTACTATATAACGGTTAACCTTGGTTAATTGAGAACAGTCATGAACATCTTCTGTGGATTAAGAAGCAGGAAACTATTCTGTGAGTTCCTGCTTTATAAGATTCTCTGCAGCCCAGGGAAGTCTTCAAGCAGATAATCACCATTAAGCAAGTAGGAGAAAATAAAGGAGGAACCAATGAAATGTGTCTCAAAGCCTCATCTGTCCAGTACAAGAAAGAAAAAATTACATGGAATGACACCATTTCATTTTATTGTTCAGAAAATTCCAAATAAAAACCACAGTTTATAAATCTTTATATATTTTACTTTCTTTTCTTCCCCAAATGTAGATTTGCCGGATGTAATCTCACAGCACAGTCCCTTGAAACTTTGAATACAGCTCTACAAACAGAAAACTCCTCCCTGAGAGAGCTGGACATCAGTAACAATGATCTGCATGATTCAGGAGTGGAGCTGCTGTCTGCTGGACTGAAGAGCTCACACTGTAAACTGGAGATACTCCGGTCAGAATGTTACATAAAATGTATAATAATTGTAAGGTTAATAATAATAATAATAAAGATGAGAAGAACATAGTTCTTTACCAGGACTATGAAAATATCCAACTAATGTAGTATTATGCACTTATTCTGCCTTTGCAGACTTGCTATGTGTAAACTCAGTCAACAGTCCTGTAACATCCTGCAGTCAGTTTTACAAACTGAAACCTCCTCACTGAGAGAACTGGACCTCAGTAATAATGACCTGCAGGATGCAGGAGTGGAGCTGCTGTCTGCTGGACTGAAGAGCTCACACTGTAAAGTGGAGAAACTCAGGTCAGTATTTCCATCATTATTATAATTATATCCTTGGTAAAGATGGGAAAACAAAAAAAGTCTGAAAAAAACAGAAAGTTAGTCTAAGAAAATAAAAACGCTTATCAATTTTATAATTATTTATTATATATATATAACTAATAATTAGTTATAATTATTTGCATTCCTGCACATGTAACCTCCCTATAGGTAGCCTATAAAATTTGACAAGATTATATATTCTATAGATTATAGAATACAGAATAAGGAATCTGAGACCCTCCTCAGTAAAGAGTCTCAGATCTTCATGGTCCTAGATCCCTTTTTCTTCTCCTCTTCACAGCTTTTCAGTTGGGTTTGGTCAGATGACTGGGGTGGCCATGTCAAAAGCTCAATTCTGTGAAATATTTTTGTGTATATTTGAAGTAATGTTTTGTATGTTTTGTATAACTGTCTTGCTGGAAGGTCCAACCACAATTATTTGCAACTTTTTTTCATATATTCTTTCACTTCGTGGATTCACTGATATCATATGTCCTCACACTCTTCCCAGGGTTTTGGAGGGAAAAGCAGCCACAAAATATAGATATTTGACCTTTCTCAACAGAGGAAATGTTTTTAGTGTATTTTTAAGCCATTGCCCCATTATTAGCTAACTAGGCACTTTATAGTTCTATAATATCAGAATGTTGTCCATGTCTTTGATGATCTACCACCCAAAAATACCTGCTCAGTATAGTTCCTGTAGGGGTCTTGACCACTGATTCATGGGGTAATGGGCAGTTTACCAGTTATGCATGCATAAATAAATGAACTACAGTCTGTAACTGTAGAACATTTGTATTTGTTGTATTTGTTCTCCCTTTGCAGACTAGCTTTGTGTAATCTTGGGAAATATACATGTAACACTCTGGGATTAACACTGCAAGCAGAAACCTGGTCCCTAAAAGAGCTGGACCTCAGTAAGAATAATCTACAGGATTCAGGAATGGAGGACCTTTCCCAGGGACTGAAGAGTCCACTCTGTAAACTGGAGATATTCAGGTCAGAATCACAAAGGAGCTATTTTATTCCAGCATAACAGAAATATGCAACTCATGTTTATACAGTATTTTGTAAAATTAAGAAACCACTCTTTCATTTATTTGATTTCCAGGCTAAAGAGCCATAAAGTGCAACTTTTTCATTTTTCAGCATAAGCAGAAAGCAGGAAATAACACAAAATTACAAAAAAAGCCTTCAACTCTAAATATTAAATTTGCCAGCGTTTAATTTGTCCAGTCTTTACTTTTGTTCAGCTTTTTCTAGATTAATTATTCCTTCATTACAGTCTCCAACATTTAAGTTAAAGTTGTATACTCCAAACAAAATATTCCCAAAGGAGTCATTGACAATGTGTGCACCTTCAAAGAGACCAAAGGAAAAATCTATCACATATAAAGTTACTTTATCTATTTGTTTATTGATTTGTTGTTAAGTCCATTAAAAGCTTAGGTATTTTGAGTGGTCCTTTCAAGATGAAATAAACACTCAACAGTAACATATCAATGATGTAGTAGCAGTGTACTAGCAGTAGTAGACTTTTAATTATCTTAATAAATAAAATGTGTTTATAATCTGCTGAATTTAGCTGTTTTTCACTTTATTTGGAATGTCCAACTTCATATTTGTAGACATTGAGGTGAAAGGTCACTGAACATGTAACAAGTATAATACAGACCCCTTGACCTCCTCAACAAGCTGTTATAGACACGTTGCTGACACCATTCTGTAACTGGATCTTAATGGGATTAGGTTTTGCTTAGAGTTAGGCTTAGGATCAGGGAAGGTTAAGAGTTAGGATTAAGCTTTGGATTTAGGGTTAAAGTTAGGGTTAGGATTAGGGCTAGCATTAGGGTTAGGTTTTGGGTAATGTTGGGTAACGTTTGGATGTAACATCTTAACAATGCATCTACTAAATAAAAGTCAACAGTACATCTTCAGGATATTTATTTCACTGATGTGTTGTTGATGTGTTACTGATAATCTGTTGAAAGTTTTTAATCATCTACAAAGGACCTCTCAAAAAAAATGTTACCAAAGCTGAATGTTTTGCCAATTTGGGCTTGGCCCGTTTTTTTGCCCAAGAGTGTACATTTGCATCTTATATGATTTTTCAATAAAGGAGAAAAAAAATAATGAGGAAATAAAAATCTTCTTAATTGATAGCTTTTAGCACACTGACAAAGCAGAACAGCACTGCGAGAAGCAGGTGTTTTACTTTAGTTCTAGCATAATTTAACTTTTAACTGGCTAACTGTATTTAACCAAAATAACCCTCTGTTTTAATTTCTTGTAAATCAAAACTGTCCATGCAACTGCTGTGGCTGAGTTTCAGATAAGTTACAGGATGTGCTACATTATACAATATAAATTCATTTTAGATTCATGTCCCATTCAGGCAAGTGAAGTGGCATAAAAGTTTAAACGTAGCCTAATGTCACAATGCAGAGTAGCAGATTCTTATTTCAGCAGCAGGGATTACCAACTGAACACTTTCTGATCACATTTAGGTTTGTTATGAACAGAATTAGTGCACATAATTGGCCAGTGAGTTTGATAAAATGGCCAAGGAGCACAGCAATAGTGTAGGTGTACATAATAAACCAGCAACAAAGTATTTATGGATCTGTAAGTTAATTAATTATAATTATTTTAAACATGCACAATTGTGTATGTTTTTACATTTATGAAAGTGCTTATAGATTCCCATGTCTGGTAAATTATCTATAACTGAAAATCATTTCATCAGTTCTGCAAAGACGTTAACTATTCTGTCTTTTACTACCCTAAGTAATAGGAATATAAACTAGATTGGAGTTGTGCTCTCTTTCTCAGTCAAAGTATTTCTGAGTGATTCCATGTTTTCTGTCTGCACTGTGTTCTCAAATGTAGTTACTCTCTCTTGACAGATTAGACATGTGTGGTTTCACTCTGGAGTCTTGCAAATCTCTCATATCAGCCCTACAAACAAAAATCACCACCCTGACAGAGCTCAACCTTAGTAGCAATGAGCTGCAGGATTCAGCAATGGAGCTGCTCTCTGCTGGGCTCAAGACTGGAAAATGTAAACTGGAGATACTCAGGTCAGTGTTACTGTCATTTTACTCTGGAAGGATACTCATAAGATGAGTTAATATGTTAATATGACTTTATTTATAAATATTACCTGACATGTTTTAGTGAAATAATGAAAAAATGGTCAGAAAATGAACTATTGCTGCATGTTTGTCAAGAGTACAGAGATGTTTCATCTTAAGAAAAATACAGTTAGATGGTGGTGTTGATCACATGAATTGTTTATTCAAGGCTTTAATTTAAAGCAGATCAATCACAAATTGAGAAATACTAAATTTCCAGGTAAAGAGACATGTATAGTTTAATCACATTTATGCAAAAGTATCAGAGCTGTTAAAGAGTGACGACGCCGACATGTCAGTCAAGCGAACCGAAACTAAATACCGGACGTTTGTGATTTTCCGCCCGAACATTTTTTAAGTCTCAAAAATAATATACGTTAATTAAATTAATTATTTTCAAAAGCTGAGCCGCATCAGAGGGATCAAAGCCGCGGGTTGCCGACCCCTGGCCAAGTGATCTGACCATAGGATCTGACACTTCTCTTGATCTGACATGCGCAGGTTTCACTGTAACCAACACCAAGGCCGAGCCTACTAGCCATTAAGCCAGTCAGAAACAGGGGGGGGCGGGACTTGCTTTGACCAAACAAATTGATAGATTCAGTAGGAAATCCCGGGAAATACATGTGCAAATTTTTTTAAACTCAGCCATGGAACACAACTATATTAAGCCTATATTAAGCCTATATTAAGGGGAAAATGGAACTGAATAGTAATTTTAGGGCTGTAGTATTATTTATGAGTTTGTTGCACTGTAACTGTTTCAAAATATTTAAAATAAATGGTGCATAGTTTGCTATTATATTTTTAAAAGAAATGAATGTGTCCTTGTTTAGGTCATTTAGTCAATGGTTAGGCTACTAATCAATTCCTAGTTTACTTTGGAGTATTGTTATTGCCACCTGCTGACCGTTCTTGGTATGGCTGTAGTATCTAGTCTCCTATGCTATAGAAGCAATAAGGTATGTGAATAGTTAAAACAGGTAGGATTCCTGAACAGGCCTGCTAGTCCAAAGAGTTCTGGTAATCTGCACAAGCTTCTGAAATATAGCCTTATATTGGGTTTGTTTATCTCATGTCTGAATGTTGTTCATGTATTTCAACAAAATTCAACACAATCTATCATTGAAGGGACTAATTCAAAAGCAGAAATTCTGACAGTAATGAAGATCAGGGTTATACATAGACGTATATCTGCGCCCAGGGGCCAACAAGTTATGTGTTAAGTGTGTCGCATACATAGCACCCCCACCCTGCTCACCTCCCGAGCAGAGAAAAAAAGTTCAGGCTCAGGAATTTTTCCCACTATCACCCCTGGTAAAGTCACAGAACTCGTTAATTAACTGTCATTGAAAATTGTCTACTGACAGTTCCAGAGTGTAATGGGCATCATGAAGTAGCTAAGGATCTAAAAATAAAACAGATGCCTACACATTTGGGGAATGCTATAACATGGTAGACTCCCACGGTCTGAAATGCCATTAAGAAAAGGCAGTTAGGGAAAACTGGAACTCAAGTCTGGAAGAGTTATCAGAAAGACATCTTACCTGAAGCCTTATTATCACATTCTAATGTATGCAAGACAACATTTAAATAAACCAGACGCTTTTACTTACTACAGCGATAAGATGCAATTTTAAGATGCTTTCACACCGAACACTGAATGAATAAAAATTCACTGCTGACGCAGGTTTTCGTCAGTTGGAGCTCAATGAAGAGCACAAACACAAAGCCCACTGCAGCAGACACGCAGGGTCACTTTAAAAAATTTTGTGCAATGCACTTCAGCCAATACATTCACCGTGGCCAATAGGAGATCAGCAGGTGTGTCTGGTGGTCCCTCTCAACACCTGGAAGGGTAGATTTATCAGAGAACACTGCCCACTTTGCGAGCGCTGTGCACACCATGAGTGCTGTGAAGGGGTTCTGAGTTCTAATGGAGTTGTGGTGCAGTTGGTTCTCTTCCTTGTTCACTTTAACAGAACTCAGTTCGGTTCTTTTAAAATGAACTTTATGTGAAAATACTGACACTTAATTTCATGCACTGAAGCTAATTCCTCATTTATACTTGAATTTCTGCTTGATTCCATTCATACAAAAGTTTTATCAGACACAGACGTGTTTGTATGTCACTAAATCAGCATTTTTACACAACTTTGATGAATGAGGGCCATAATATGTACACATTTGAAGTGTATATATGTACTGGAAATATATTATCTATATATTTTCACATATAGCACACCACATAGGCATCATAACCAAGGAGAAGGTTCTGGAGGTTATTGAAGATGTTTAAGGCAAAATAAAACATCTCTGGACTAATTTCTTTTTCTATAACTTAATATATCAATCCTACTAAACTAAAATGTGCAAGAGAATTTGTCAGGGTGTATCCAAGATTGATTCAAATACCTTTTATTGTTATAATTAAGTGTCCTCGTTTGAGCGTGTTGTAAAATCTGTGCTTGTTCTTTCTTTACAGACTAGCTCTGTGTAATCTTGGAGGAAAGGAAACGTTTGAAAATATTGGATCACTTTTAAAACAGGATAACTCCTCCCTCAAAGAGCTGGATCTCAGTAATAATGACCTGCAAGATTCAGGAATGAACCTGTTATCTGATGGATTGAACAGTTCCCACTGTAAACTGGAAATACTCAGGTCAGTGTTTCTGTCAGTTCATTCCTGAATTATAAAGACTTAGCAGCGTTATTCAGTATGTTTTTTTATATAAAAAAGATGACATTTCATCTGAATTTTACTGTGAATAGCAAATTGGTCACATAGTACAGATAAGTAACAGTTATTTACTGCTAGAGTAGAAAGAAACTGAATTCTAGAAGAGGACTTGAATCAAGACTTGGACAGGATTCATTTAACCTATTATTCATGTCTGTGTTGAAGAGTGCTGTAGTGGAGGTTGCTACACAGATATCTTATATTGAATTACAAATCTGCTCTCAGATGATTTTGAATTTTATTTCATTTGTAATTACAAAGCAATAGGCCCAACAACAGTTATACGTACCAGGAGACTACACTAGTACAGATTTATATATGTTTAATTTGGTCCATTTATGAACAAATACTTGTGTCTCTTTAAATGTTTTTATTCTAAACAACTTTGTGAATCTTTGACATTCATTATTAAAATCTGATGATCTACATTCATTCAGAGATACAAGATTAACATTTCAGACCAAATCAAACACTATATTTTATTTATATTTAAAATGAAAAACAATACCAACATAAGCACTTAGCTTCTGAAACTGGCTTACTTTGCTGCAGATCATTGCTGGAAGACAAGATGGTGCCGTGACAGGCAGCCACAGTGTTTTGATGTGTCATGTGTTTGTGTGTTTTGCTTGCTAATTTGCACATGGAGTCACAGTTTGGCTAATTTTCAACTGGTATGAACATCTGTACATTTGGGGCTTAACACAAATGAAATTTTTAAATTAATTTTATATTTCCGCACGACATTGAGGGAGAAGCGGCTTAGAAAATGTGTATGTGTGTGTATTATACTTGCGGAGATTCTTCAGAGTTACTCATTGGGAGATCACCAGCCATCCTCCTGCAGCAAAGAGAAGGAGAAGGAGAGCAGGAGATATGCAAGATACATGACAACACACTCACGTGACTTCAGAGACATGGCTTTCGAACTCGTGGTTCCAAACATATTTCTCTCCAACATGCACTTATTTAACAACAAAATGGGCAAATTGACTGCTGGAAAAAAAAACAAGGGACCTTTCAACATTTGCTTCAGCGAGAGGTGGTTGAATGAAATTACTCTTGACATCGTAGTGGAGCTGCCCACCTTTTCACTGTACAGAGTGGACCACAACCCAGTTACAAAACCAAAGGTGGAGGACTATGTTTTTGCATTAACCACAGGTGGTGGTTTTCTGGCCAGAACATACTCTCCTGAACTGGAAGCTCTTACTCTCAGTTGCAAGCCATTCTACTCAACTTATGAACTCTATAATTCTGGTTTACTCTTTATTTCTGGGTTTATACCCCACCATACCCGCTAAATTATGCACTCAACAAAGCAATCAAAATTGCCAAACAAATAAACTCCAGCAAATTTCAGACACCTCACTCCCACTTGCTCTGACCTCCACAACAACTGTGACCCTTCCCCACCACTTCCCACCACCATCACTGAACACCAGGTCAGTTGTGTTCTCAGGAAGTAGATCAGGAAAGCTGCTTGCCCTGGTGGTGTCTCACCTACAACACTTAGTCACAGATTTTTGTGACCATATTTTGGACCCTCTCTACCTCACTGCTGGTGCTCCCCCTTATAATCTCTCTCAATGACTGTATTTTTAACACTGACTCTATAAAACATATTGTTTGCAGAATACACCAGCATGATTGGTTTCATCTCCAACGACCCATTAATTGGGAGAAAGTAACATGGCTGGGTGCAGAGCTAACAACTGGAGCTAAGTCCAAAAAAGGGGAGTGACCACTGATTTCAGAACGAAACCTACTCACTCCCTACATCAGAAATACAAGGCTCCACAGTTAGCAAACCATAATCTTACAGGTTTCTGGGCATTACCATTCAGCAGGCTCTTAAATGGGAAATACACAGAATTGCAGTTATGAAGAAGGCCCAGCAGTGCAGTTTCCTGGGACAGCTCAAGAAATCTGGACCACCTCAAGTACTGCTGGTCAAGTTCTACACTGCCATAATAGAATCCATTGTCAGATCCTTGCTCTCCTTGGTCAGTTCTGCATCTTTGCACACCAAGCATAAGCTATAGCAACAGTGTGATGTGCAGAGAAAATCACTGGCTGTCAGCTCCACACCCTTAAAGACATTTACTCATCTAGGATGAGGAAGAGGGCAGGAAAATCATGTTAATCAGGTTCTGAGGGTTAATAAAAACGACTTGTTTTGGCAGGAAAAAAAAAGGTGCAGAAAGTTTGAAAAGAATGTAAATGTCAAAAAAAACACCCTTGTTTGTCACATGACAAACAACTGGATGCTGTTCTTTATATTGAGATCTTCTATTCTTGCCAGAGAATGTCCTTGAGTATGCTTTTATATTTTTTTAAATTGTGTGCGACTATGTGTTTTAGTATTTTTTGTTAAGTTCTGTTTGACACCAAAGTGAATTCATTCATTCATTCATTCATTTTCCACGGCGCTTCTCCCTCAGGGTCGAAGGTCATCTCTCTCAGTCTTTTGTTTTTTTATTCTTTTTTCTCTCTGCAGATTGTCTGGTTGTATGATTACAGTGGAAGGCTGTTCCTCTCTGGCTTCAGCTTTGCATTCAAACTCCTCACACCTGAAGGAACTGGATCTGACCTACAATCACCCAGGAGAGTCAGGAGTGAAGCTGCTCTCTGCTAGACGAGAGGATCCACTATGCTTACTGAGCAAACTCGGGTATGAATAATTGTGTTTAGTAGTGTGTGTGTGTGTGTGTGTGTGTGTGTGCGCGGTGGAATCAAAATGATTGAACTATGAAGGAAGTATTTATCTGCTTGTTTTCTATTTCTGACAAAGTTCTGCAACATATTGATCCTAGTCTATGTGGGCTATATTGTCTGTAAATGCGGGTCATTCTTCTAGACTGCAGCTGACTCTCCTAGACCGCTCTTATTCACCTAGACCACTGTTAATCTCTTTGACTGTTCTAGAATGTGCTCATGCGCATAGCATGGTCTACCTCTCCTTCAATGCAGCTTACTCTGTTACTGCTCTCTCACTCCTAGACTGTGCTCACTCTCTGCTCTCACTCTCCTAATCTACAGTAACTCTTCCAGACTGGTCTAACTCTCCTAGACTGCTGTCACTCTCCTAGACTGTGCTCACTCTCTGCTCTTACTCTCCTAATCTACAGTAACTCTTCCAGACTGGTCTAACACTCCTAGACTGCTGTCACTCTCCTAGACTGTGCTCACTCTCTGCTCTCACTCTCCTAATCTACAGTAACTCTTCCAGACTGGTCTAACTCTCCTAGACTGTGCTCACTCTCTGCTCTCACTCTCCTAATCAACAGTAACTCTTCCAGAGTGCAGCAGCTCGCAGTGCAGAAACAACTTAAGTATTTGTAAAGAGTCTAAAGTGCTAAAATCCTTGTGTATTGGCGCAGTTCAGTTGTTTGGTGTGGACCTGAATGAGTGCAGTGTTTGTATATCAAAACTGAACTAAAGATGAAGTTGGACAGTACCTTCCAGCTGAAATGGAGATTCTGATTGGCTCTGCCACACAGTTTTACTCTACCTGCTCATGCAGATTAGAGCTTCACGCAGTTTAGGGAAAGTGGAGGTTTTTATGTGCATCCTGAACTCTAAAAGTAGTGGGGCATCACTGCAGTACTTTGAAAAGTGGTGGGTCAAATGCCCGCTTGTGGTTGCATTTGTCAAATGCCCACCAGTTGGCTGCTAAGTAAGTGTGTGTGTGTGTGTGTGTGTGTGTGTGTGTGTGTGTGAGTGGGTGATGTATGTAGGGTGGGTGGTGTCTATGGAATCTGCAAAGTGTGTGTTGGGCAGGTTTGGGATAGCTACTGAAAAATTTGTAGTTAGCTACTTTGTAGCTTCTTTCCCAAAATTTGTAGCAGCTACAATTTAGCTACTTTTCCAGAAAGAGTAGAGGCTACTTTTTAGCTCCTTTCAAATCATGATTGTCAGAATGTTTGTGAATCTTCACCCGACACACCAAACAGGCCCAACTGTGAACAAGACACTGCATTTAATCCTGTACTGGAAAGAAACGTACAATTGAAAAGCTGCAAATACACAAAAAGATCACCAAAGGTGTGATATTCAACAAAATAATAGACTGAGTAAAAACCTGGAATGATAGACTAAGTAAAGTCAATCATTCCAGGATTCCAAGAACAAAAATCAACCAAAATAACAGAATATAAACGAGTTTTTTTCCAATTTAAACAATTCAGCAAGATGTGTACAGACATGACATTCAGAGTCTTTGTAAAACTTCAGCAACACTTTAGTCCCATAATTCCCATCAATGTCACTGGCTCTGCGCAGTACTGTTAGCAATAGTCTATTACAAACATGTGTTTTTTATGCTTTAGCTAAGCCAGGGGTCGGCAACATGCGGCTCTTTTACTGCCCAGTTGTGGCTCCACAACAGCACTAGATTTTTTAGGTAAAATAACATAATTGTCCTTTGCAGTAAAATAAAGCTCTGCTGATCGTTATAACACAAGTTTAACAGTAAATGGTCTTGTTGCAAGGATGAACGGCGGTGGAGTGGACAGAGAGATGTAGTGAAGCTTCTTTCCCATTTTATTTATTTATTTTTTCTCTTTTTTCTAAAACTTTTCATCAAACAGAGAAAATACTGTGCAACAGGCTTCAAGTTTGCCAGGCTAAGTCAAATGAATGACCCTGAACACAACTACTTTGAACAGCCAAGACACAGTACCTTCTCCCAAAGCATCTACACCAAAAAAGAACCCTCTGCTCCGGGGCCTCTACTGGGCTTCTATACCCGTAGCCCCTCCCCACAGATGAGCCCAATTGCACAAGTAAATCAATCAACTAAATAACAACATTCTAAATGAAAAATAACAACAGAAAAGAATAAACACAAAATACATAAACACCCAAAATAATTTTCACTAAACAAAAATCCCCACTACACATTATCAAATACATTTTCCCCAAACTCAGTAAAACACCCCCGCTAAAATAGTCTGCGCCGCCCGGAGCGCACTGACTCCCCCACAAGAATTGTAGACTGGACCAGTCCCTCGGTTTCGTCCGAGGAAAAGAAAGCGTTTGGCATGCTGGCAAACCCACCGAACCCGTGGTATTTGTGGAGATCACTACAACCATTAAACTAAAAAAAAACCGGACATGTGTAAGTGTGGTTATTACTGTCACCGGTACAATGTTTTAAACAGATGGATGGATATTTAGGACTGTGGCGCGTGTTGAAAATGCGAGTGGTGAAGTGAAAACAAACAAATGCTACGAAGTGGCGGGAGGCCTCCCTGCCCACTGTAACAAATGCGAATGAGATGCTATGGCGAAGGGTGAAATATGAAATGCTTAAACCGGGTAAACCAAGACAGCAAACGGGATTAAAAATGCAGTGCTACTCTCGCAGTAGGTCAGCTGGAGTTTTAAAAATGCCGGCAGATAGCTGCCTCTGTGCCTGTGCGCTTGTGTGAATGACTGGGTGTATGAGTGTGTGTGTGTGTGTGTGTGTGATTGGCGTAAGCGTCACGGCTGCTCCGTGACAGGTCCTAAACACTGGAGTTAATGTACAACTGCTAATTCACCCTTTAAGATCAGCACAGACTGCTGGTCACACAGCGGCAGACAGAGTTTTAGGACGAACATCTGACGAATGGGCTGACTTGCATTCATAATCACTCGAGCTGGTTTCCTGATACATTTAATCTGAAACAAGTCGCTTCTTTTTCATCAGCTTCTTGTTCAAATTGTCCTGTTCCACCTTAAATGGTGCAACAGTACATTCAGGTACCTCAGGCACTATTTAAGGTGGAATGGGACAATTTGAATAAGAAGCTGGCGAATGAGAAGCGACTTAAGCATCATAAAAAGTTGAACATTGAGAGATATTTTACAGGAAACTGTTCAACTTTATTGAACGTTTTCTGCTGGAGATGTGAGAAAAGCAGCCATAGCTGCTAAAGCCTAAAGCAGAGCAAAGTAAGTCTGCATTTAGTGTTTAGCCTGTACTAGTACATCAACACACACTGAGACTTATAGCCAAGATGGAAAAATGGACATAAAACTCTCAAGGTGGCTCTCAAGGTGTTTGCTTTTTGTTGATGGACAAAAGGGCTTTTTTTAACATTTCGGTTACCGACCCCTGAGCTAAGCCTGCTAGTAAGGGGTGATCAGCGTGTGACCATTTGCTCGTACTGTCCGGGGCTCAATCAGGGTTCAGTGGTTCAGATTTTGCATGGATTGACTGAAGTCTGTAGCGAAATACAGCTACTAGCTACTTTTCATAAAATGTAGCAGCTACAGCTACTAGCTACAAAAAAATTGTAGTTATCTACAAAACGTAGTGCATTACTTAGCTACTCCCCCATCCGTGGGGTTGGGTGTGGTGTGTGTGGAATTTGTGTAGAGTGTGTGATGTTTGTTTAGAGAGTATATTATGTGTCTTGTATGGTACATCTTTAAATCTGCATTCATGATCTAAGAGGATGATGATGTAAGAGTGTTCTGGTGGTTGTTTAAGTTGGGTGCACAAACTTTTGCACCCTCTTTATTCCTATCAATAAACTGTATACAAGCAGATCAATCCCAATCAGACTGAACATTCCTGAGTTGGAAAGCGTCGATATCTTGAAAACTGTGAGGTGATTTGGGGACAAAACAGTATGAGGAAGAAGAAAAGTTCACCTCCAAATAGCAGCAGTGTTGTTCATCATCACTAATAAACCTGTTATCATTCATACAGCCTCACTGTTGTTTATATTCCAAAGTAGAACAGTTCTCACTGCATGACTGATCAGATATTCACTGTAATCTTTTACTCTAATACATTTACAGATCTGTGCGTCTGGTTATTTTAGGCCTTGTACAGTTTTTAGTCTGTATCTGGTCTTTCACACTTCCACTCATGTACTAGAAAGCTACTAGATGTACCAAACCCTTTCAACATGGTCATTGACTCAAACCTCAAATTTGTTCTGTATAAAATTATATGAATATGTTTGTATGGTTTATTCAATGAAACATTTTTATCTGTTCAAAAATAACAAAAATATTAATATACTATTAATATACTATTCTTATATAATATAATGTTCTTATCTGACCCCTCATAGGTAAACAGAACCCCTCGGTCACAGCCTAGTTAACTCTCTCACCAACACAACTTAGAATGATCCACAAAACACACCAAAAACAATAAATCAATAACTGGCTGAATGAAACTTCATCAGTTCATAAACTAGATTACAGATTACTGACCAGATTAGATTAAAGATCCCAAAGAAAGAAACACCTTAGAGACTCAGAGATCATAATGTAGAAAAATGGCTCTATGAGAAACACTGGAGTCCAGAGTAGATCGACTCTGTAATCAGAGCAGCTCAGAACAGAAACACACACCACTTTCTCACCTCATGCAGCAAAAATAAAGATCCCAGAGAAGATTATTAAAGTTTCAACTATATTTAAATGGGTATATTAATATAATAATGTGTGTGTGTGTGTGTGTGTGTGTGTGTGTGTCCAGATTGGAACATAGAGGTGAAAACAGAATCAGAGCAGGACTGAAGAAATGTAAGTACATACACTCAAACACACACACTCGCACACACACACACACACACACACACACTCGCACGCACACACACTTGTTTCTGTGAAAATCATGACATAATCCTACAACACTGGAACTCCTTTCTGAGAGATCTAGAGATGAAAACAGGTCTGTGTTACAGAAAGTTCATATATTAAGTTCATCAGTTGATATTTTATTTTCTACCGTCTTTAAGACGTCTGAACTTTCACAGTCCAGTCAGGACATTTTCCAGTTTAAATATCAGGGGATAAAAACACACGATGCTCCTGTTCAGACCACACGGTAAGGACATGATAAACTGACCACACACACCGTTCTGACCATTAAATCAAGGACAGGAACAGAAAAACTCCAGGACTTAAATAATAATCAGGTGTATGAATGATGCGCCGTGACGCTGCGTAACAAGGCGTTATAGAGAGTGAATAAGGAATTTATCAGGTCTCTGAAAGTTTCACTTTAATCAGTGACTTCCTCTGATGTTCAGATATTCTTAATCAGATTCATTTTAAATTAATTACTTTTCTTTATAAAGACACTCATGATCCCTTAGATCAAAGGTCTTTCAACAGACTTTAAACAGGCTTTAAACAGATTTTAAACAGGCTTTAAACAGATCAAAGGATCAGCTCTGTCCCCTTTTCTGTTCACAGACTTGAGGTTTTAAAATGTGAAACATCAGAGACGAGTTGGCTGGTATGTTTAGCCAGTAGTTTACACCATAAAATCATTATGTTACACATGGAACAACATAATAAACGGTGAACAGTGAAACAGGACCACCATAGATTAATCAGTCATTATAGATGATTATTCATAGATTGATCACCATAATCGATCATTCTCAGCACAGCCGTGACACTGAAGTGGTTGTGTGTTGCTGAATGTGTGTAAAGGCTGGACGATACAATGATAGAATGATAGAGCGATAAATTTCATCACGATGTGGTTTTCAATCAGTGCTTCCAGTAAATTGAACAAGTGCATGTATTAGGAATCTGTATTCTGACTAATTTGATATGGGAGTAACAGTTAATAAACACACTGTTAACCACAGAGAAGGAAATCACAATAATAATGAAATCAAAATAATAAACAGACATCAACTGAAATTAATGTAGGACTGTGTGATTACTTATTAGGTGACAGTGCTGGACTGTATGATTACTTATTAGCTGACAGCGCTGGACTGTATGCTTACTTATTAGGTGACAGCGCTGGACTGTATAATTACTTATTAGCTGACAGCGCTGGACTGTATGCTTACTTATTAGCTGACAGCGATGGACTGTATGATTACTCATTAGGTGACAGCGCTAGACTGTATGATTACTTATTAGGTGACAGCGCTGGACTGTATTACTTATTAGGTGACAGCGCTGGACTGTATGATTACTCATTAGGTGACAGCGCTAGACTGTATGATTACTTATTAGGTGACAGCGCTGGACTGTATTACTTATTAGGTGACAGCGCTGAACTGTATGATTACTTATTAGGTGACAGCGCTGAACTGTATGATTACTTATTATGTGACAGCGCTGTACTGTATGATTACTTATTAGCTGACAGCGCTGTACTGTATGATTACTTATTAGCTGACAGCGCTGGACTGTATGATTACTTATTAGCTGACAGCGCTGTACTGTATGATTACTTATTAGCTGACAGCGATGGACTGTATGATTACTTATTAGGTGACAGCACTGGACTGTATGATTACTTGTTAGCTGACAGCGCTGGACTGTATGATTACTTATTAGGTGACAATTCTGGTGTTAGGATTCTCAAAAAATATGGAGCCCAAAATCTTTCAGCGCACAAAAGAATAAACTTGTATTTTTATTATTTATAAACAGCCAAATAAATCTTAAAGTTTCTGTGTAGCAAAGTAACAGAGACTCTTCAAATTTACTAATGAGTTAACATCACAGCTGACCAGTACACTGGATACTGATGAGGACTCATCATGTTTTCTGCTCAGTGGATGATGTGACAACAGTCAGCTTGTCAGAGAAAAATATTTTTTCATTGTTTCTGGAAGAATCAGCCAGAGTAGTAAACTTAGTTAACAACACATGTTAATGTGCTCGTGTTTCAGAGCAGCAAAGTTTAACACTATAATACAAATCCAAGTAAACACTCACATTAATACATCACATTCACAGAATTGTTATTTTTATAATGAAATGCATGCAGTCAAACAGTTTTGTAGATTTGAGTGTTCAGAAACTGGTACCTCAGCCAGTGAACCAAGTATTCATGAAAATGTCATTATCATAAACAGATTTAGACCAGTTAACTGTTTTCCAAACACTGAGATGACATTCAACCAAACATTGCTGAACAATGTTTCTCTAAGCACTAATTTCTCAGACCAGCACAGAACTAGTTGATACTAAGTCCTAGTTAAATATTAACTAGATATTAACTAAATATTTCAACCTTTACTTTCCTATCATGGAGGTTTGGTAAAAGTCCCTGTGTACAAAATCACGAGTCCTCCTCAACATATAACGCTGCACTGTCTGACTCCAGTGTTGGCTCATCTAGTGCTTCACAGACTTTTTGTCCTTTAAATTGTTATATTTATATATATATATATATATGTTATAAACTGACCACTTCATTCGGCCCTTCTCCTCGTTTCTACACTCACTGTCCATTTTATCAGCTCATCTTACCATATAGGTGCACTCTGTAGAATGTGGTAAGACTAATTACAGACTTCTAGAATTAGCCAGTTCTTCAGTGGCCAGGACCCCCACAGAGCAGGTATTATTTGGGTGGTGGGTCAGTGACACTGACAGGGTGGTGGTGTGTTAGTGTGTGTTACGCTGGTGTGAGTGGATCAGACACAGCAGTGTCGCTGGAGTTTTTAAACACAATGTCCACTCACTGTCCACTCTATTAGACACTCCTGGCCTTGTCGGTCCACCTTGTAGATGTAAAGTCAGAGACGACAGCTCATTTGCTGCTGCACAGTTTGTGCTGGTCATCCTCTAGTCCTTCATCAGTGGTCACAGGACGCTGCTCACAGCACGCTGTTGGCTGGATATTTTGGGTTGGTGGACTATTCTCAGTCCAGCAGCGACACTAAGGTGTTAAAAACTCCAGCAGCACTGCTGTGTTCACTCAGACCAGCGCAACACACACTAACACACCACCATCATGTCAGTGTTACTGCAATGTTAGTACCTGCTCTGTGAGGGTCCATGGGGGTCCTGACCACTGAGGAACAGGAAAGCAAAGTATCAGAGAAACGGATGAACTATAGCCTGTAACTGTAGAGCTACAGAGTGACACTATACGGTCAGTGGAGCTGATAAAACGGACAGAGTGTAGAAAGTAAGTGGGCTTACTGAAGTGGCTGGTGTGTGAATGTCTACAGGGATTATTTTGTAAAGCCAGTTTATTTTTGAAGGTTTAGCACAAGCATTACAAAGGCTACCAGGAGACTCCATGGCCTGCAGAGCATTAACTCAGGAGCTAAAATCACCAATCCTAAGAATGATCACCTGCTCAGTATACAGTAACTTCCATAATGTGCTGGAATACGCAGATCAGTGAGTTAAAGTATCAGCCTAACTGTATATATATGTTTCTAAAACAACACGACATTCAGACGTTTAATCCAAGACCTTTATGCTCCATTTCTGTAGCTCCTGTAAGAGTTAGTGCTAATGTTATGAAGCTACAGCTGTAAATAAAATCTTAAAATACTCTATAAATTCTAGAAACTGTTGTGTGGCTAAACATTTCCATTTATCTTAATCATATCATATAAACATATCACTTCATTTGTAACACTGAAGATGACGTTCAGGACTTAAAGCTCAAAAACGCCTCTGACAGTAATTTGAGGATAAAAACCTTTATTTTACAAACCTGAGTCGCACATCATCTCCTCACCTGGTTGACTGTCCTGAACCACAAACACAGGTGTGGTGAATCATCTGCACATATTCATTCCTTTGTTTGGTCATCACTGACCAGTTCTCCTAAAGACCCATCCTGCTTTGCAGCATCAATTCTAGACCCCATTAAAGCAAACAGAATGAGAAAGAAGCCAGAATAAGAGTTTCTCACGGTCAGTCTGGTGGTCTGTGTGTAAAATGTGTTCAGCTCCAGGTGAAAACAGCCAAAGCCCACTGTTCTTCCTGGTTGGATGAGTGAGTAGAGAGACCTCCTTGATACTGATTGGTCAGCTGTGATAACATATGGTGCTCTTAAACGTGCGGACTGATAATGTGGAGCTTATTGTTCAGACTAGAGGAGAAGTTTTCAGTCCCAGTGCTTCATAGACGTAATGAAACGTGAGCTTGAGGGAGTTTAAGAGGCTGAACGCTCCTTTATACAGCAGAAGAAAATCTACACAGCTTATGAGCCGAGACAGGTTTGGTGTCTGAACTTTGCTTTTAGTTTTAGTATTAGAGCTACAAAGCTAATGTAGCTAACAGGTTAAATTAGCCTCGTAGCTCCAGTGCTAAAGCTAAAGAAGCAAACTTCAGACACCAAACAGGTTTTGGCTCGTGAGGCTTGTGAGGGGGAAACTGGATGAATGTGATTTTTCAGTGAACTGTTTCTTTAGTTTCTCAACATTTTAAAGTAAAACAGAGTAAAACACTTTATGGCTGTAAAAACAGGACGATCAGTTCTGACAGTCTCACAGTCCCAACTGTGTTTGTATGTGTAGTCACAGCATTTAGCAGCTTGTCTGTTTTCATCACCCAACTGAGACCAGGACCACATTGCTGCGCTGAGTCAGACTGTATTCTGACTGTCTAACAGCTTAAATGATGTTTTTACTGGAGCCCCTGCCAGTGAAGACCCTCCAGGCCGTTTAACATCATATAGATTCTAACTCCAGTCATCCAGTCCTAATTGAACTGTGTGAATAGTGTCTGATGAATATGGAAAACATGCCACTGTTCACTGCCATAATACTATTTAACCCCATTTGGATACAGACACCTTTATGAAAACTGAGGAATTCTGTCTCCAGTTCCTCTGTTTAGTCTGGATGTTGTGATGTGCTGCAGGGCATCACTGATCGGGGTGAATCTCCGCCGCATCATCAAACTGCATGAACATGTTGTTGGTTATTGACCTGCTTAGTCAGCAAGTCAAATGAATAATTTCAGTGTTCCACACTTCAGCATGTGTCTATTAAGGCAACATTAGGCAGGATAACAGGTAACTGGGACATTATTTTCCGAAACTCCAACAGTGTTTTTATTTAAATGTAAATAAGAAGCTGCGGTCATTTCTAAAGTAATGTTGATGGATGTGCTTTAAGAGCCAGTAAACTGTTCTGTTGAGATCAGAGCATTTTTAAAGTCTCCTTAGGCTACAACCACATCACCTGGTGTGACGTCACACATATTCCCAACTTGGAAGCTCTGTTCAGTTTCAGGTATTCCTTAAGAGAACAGCCCTGATTCAGCTCATTAGCTGATTATGGAGCCCTTCATTAGCTGGATCAGGAGCTCTGGGGAGCTGGATTAAGAGACACAGCCTTCTACAAATGAACCTCTGCACGGTCGTGTTTACAGCATCACTCCTTCCTGCCGTGCTGCTTGTCTGGGTGCTGCCATTACCGTTAGCCAGCTGCACCAGACTCAACAGCAGCAATGTATTTATTCCCTTTATACCTAAACACGGAGACAAACAACAGATCATCATTTACACTAGAGAAACACAAAGAACACGAGAACAATCAGCTGATGGTGGCTTCTTGTCCAGATGTTCCACTCCACCTTAAATGATGCACATTTACACAGGCGTCAGAATGTAACTGTGGTGTCGTTTAAGGTGGAACGGAAAATTTGAAGGAGAAGCTGATGAAGAAGAACCCAACTTCAGCTTCATGTTTGCACTATTACACGTTCACAGACTGCCCCAGAATCTAAACTACAGCCATATATTATTGAGCTAACTACTATTTGTAGATTAATCATTTTGTAAAGAGTCCAAAAAGTAAAGTAAGCTAGCTAGCATTGTCTTTAAGGGTATTAGCATTTATGCTAACCTCTACAGATGTTTATTACTCATATTTTGACTTTGGCCCAATCAGAAATATACAGTTACACTTATATGTGGTGGCCCATTATGGTGTACCAGACTACACCACCCCAGGCCCATAAATATTTGGACAGTGACACAACCTTCATGATTTGGGCTCTGCATGCCACCACATTGGATTTGAAATGAAACAAGAAGCAACTGAAGTTTAGACTTTTAGGTTTAATTCAAGGGGTTGCACAAAAATATCCTATGAAACGTTTAGGAATTGTAGCCATTTTTCTGCAAAGTAATTTCTCAAAAGTAATTGGACAAATTTAGTTTACTATTTTTAATACTTTGGTCGAATGGGTTGAGATCTGGTGATTGACTCAGCCATTGGAGAATATTCCACTTCTTCACCTTAAAAAACTCCTGGGCTGCTTTCACAGTAAGTTTTGGCTCATTGTCCATCTGTACTGTGAAGTGATGTCTAATCAACCTTGCTGCATTTGGTTAAGTCTGAGCAGAAAGTTTATCCCTGTACACATCAGAATTCATCCAGCTGCTACTGTCTTCTGTCACATCATCAGTAAACACTGGTGACCCAGTGCCATTGGAAGCTGTGCATGTCCATGCCATCACACTGCTTCCACCATGTTTTCCAGACGATGTGGTGTGCTTTGGATCATGAGCCGTTCCAAGCCTTCTCCATACTTTCTTCTTCCCATCATTCTGGTAGAGGTGGATCTTAGTTTCATCTGTCCAAAGAAGGCTGTTCCAGAAGTTCCAGGTTTCTTTAGACGTTTTCTGGTAAAGTCTAATCTGGCCTATTTTTGAGGCTGATTAGTGGTTTGCACCTTGTGGTGAACCCTCTGCTTCCAAATGCAAATGCCTGGAATCAACTCCAGACCTTTTACTTGCCTAAGTGATGATGGATTAATGAAGTAACAGCCCATGCAACCCACAAAATAGCTTTTGAGATAGTTGTCCAATTACCTTTGGACCCTGAAAAAGAGGCAGCTACATATTAAAGAGCTGTAATTCCTAAACCCTTCCTCCAGTTAGGTTGCTCCCCCCTTCTTCTCTGAGAGGGTGGCCTTAGTGTGATATATCTGTGTAATTCAAATTCACCTCAGTAGTGTTTTTTTTTTTTTTTTAATTTTGATGTGGGGTTTCTTTTTTTGTTTTGTGTGTATAATTCATTTTTCTGAAACTTTTGGTTTTTTTTTTTGCAGATGTCTTGACTTATTTTGGTTACTATGTGAGTGAAGTTGGGGTGATCTGGTCATACTGAGAGGATTTTGTGGTTGCTGGAGATTGTACCCACTGCGACCTTTCCTCCTACTTGAAGATTGTTTAGCAGTAATCTTACTATTGATTGGAAATAGGTTTTTATGGTGAGGAAGTATTGTTGTTCAAATTTTTAACCTTTTACCTTGAATGTGGAACTACTAAAATAAACTCACAGAACGGTCTATGGTTATGTACTCCTTTGATGGGTTGATTCTTCATTTGCATCATACTCAATGGAACTGTGTCCTTTAGTTTGATACTGTGTGGGATCACTAAAGTAAGAGTAAAGTTTGGATTGTGGGGTATATTGTTGGGTCTAATTCTGTATTTGGGGTCCCCCCCCCTCACTTGCCCTAAATGATGAGTTACGGCCACACTACTATTATTTTTCCTTTAGTTATAGTCCAGTCTGCGTGGGGTTAAGTCTAGTCCAGGGAGTTTGGGAGGAATGTTTGGGGATGGACTGCAGTGTTCACTTGAATGGTAGAAGTTTGCAGTGCAGTGAGCTTGGAGTGATTAAGTGATACTTTTTTGATCCCACAACCGGGGAAATTCCACCTCTGCATTTAACCCATCCATGAAGTGAAACACCACAAACACACTAGTGAACACACACACTAGGGGGCAGTGAGCACACTTGCCCAGAGCGGTGGGCAGCCCGGGGAGCAGTTGGGGGTTAGGTGTCTTGCTCAAGGACACCTCAGTCATGGACTGTCAGCCCTGGGGATCGAACCAGCAACCTTCCAGTCACAAGGCCAGAGCCCTAACCTCCAGCCCACGACTGCCCCCTAAAGGTGTTGCAGGTGTTGATTAGCAGGTGTTGCTGGATTGGTGTTTTTTTCCTTAAATCGATTCACGCGTCATTGAGAAAATTATCTTCCGTCATTGTCCCCCTTTACTCTAAGTACAGTTAAGCCCAGAAATATTTGCACAGTGACAAGTTTTGGTATTTTAGCCGTTTACCAAAACATATTCAAGATACAGTTGTATAATCAACATAAGATTAAAGTGCAGACGCTCAGTTTTAATTTGAGGGTATTCACATCCTAACTAGTATTTAGCTTGGCTACTGGCGTTGATCTTAGGCCCCTCACCCCTTAACAGGGCTTTCCACTTGTAGTAGGAAGTAATACCCAAGGTCACACTGGGTTATATAAACTACAGCGTTAAGATCAGGTTGTACCACTATAGCACCCTAGAGCAGTATAAAAGGCAATATAGCCGAGAGTATAGCTAAAAGATCAGGAATTAAGGGCCTAAAACGAATTTAACGGGCCCTATAAAAACCAGTATAGAACAGTGGCTATCATCACTAGCTCCGCCGCCCGGCCCCCCTTATTGCGTTCCACCAGCTCTTAAACGCCCTCCGGACTCAATTCTACTGCCGGCACTTATCCCCGCTATACCACGGTCACAAAAGCCTATTTACCAACCACTCGCTTAAACTGCAAAGCAGGGCTATAATTCTCCAAATTAGCCCGTTAAACGCGCTACTTGTTGCCGCCCGCGTCCAACCAAAACCCAACAAGACCAAACGATATTTTAGCGGACTCTCGCGGGACTGAAATAGCCCGCCAGGATGGCCGCCCCCACAACCTAGCTTCAACATAAAAGTCCCCCCATACTCCACTGAACTCTATATACCAACCCGCAGCTATGGCTGCCTCCAGGAATGGCTTTCAAAATAAAAGTTCTACCCGTAGCCCTACCGGCTACAGTAGTGAAAACTAGAAATGTGCCTTTCCTGAAGGAAACGCAGGATAGTTGCGCAGCGGATACTATGGAAGTCGATACAAGGAACGAGGGATGAAAAAAATACATATGAAAGAGTGCGGATGGCTGTTAGTTAAAGTCATGCATGGAACAGTTTATAGCGTTGCAACCAAAGTATTTCAAACTACAACAGGTGACCTGTTTTTTTGATGCCTGATTACTTGGAGCTTGGATCAGACTTTTGGCTGTACATGCAAATTAATCATTACAATAAATTTAGGATTATGTGTTTGTGGAGTGATTTAATTCTTAATCCCACTACTTTTGGAAAAAACATTACATGTACGCAACTATAATAATACATCGGATAATAGTATAGTTTTGCATTGCTTTAGTAATATAATAACTAAATAATAACTATAATAACAAACAATGCACCCACTCTGGCCAGTGGCTCACAACACACTAAATACCTGTCTGCACACACAGTATGACCACTGGCTAGAGGGCAGCTTAGACAGTAAAATACTTTCTTTAAAAGTTAGAGCAGCGTCTCAATTAAAACTCATAAAAACTGAATAATTAAAGTGCTAAGAGAACAGCAGCTGGCCCAGGGTGTACGCTGTAGTCGGTCTGGGGTACTAAGGCCAGCGCTGTAAACTGGACGCTGCAGTTGGTGCTGACTTTGCTGATTCTCCAGGCTACTTGGATCAACGTAGTCGAGACTGAACCCGCAGTTCCAACAACACGGAACGCTGGCACCAAGACACCCATCGACTTAGCCTAGCAGCAATGAACCACACACTACAACCAGGACCCCAAGGTGTTTGTATATATGCCTGCTCCCATCCTAATTACTGACGTAGCCCACATAGAAAAACACAAACAGAAGGTGCTCCACTACACAGGCTCCATATACGGTATATCAACACCACTGACTGACCACAAACGACGGTGACCAGAAACGAGACTAACTAAATGAACTGTATGATAAAAATCACTAGCTAGATATTTTAATTAGCTGGTCTTAACTGCCTGTTTTTAGCAGCTAACTCAACGTTACTGGTCTGTTACAGCAAAATATATTTGGGCAAATCACAAATCTAGAATTATTACAGTTCAAATGGTTTAATTAGATTAATTTAGTAAGATTATTCCTGCTGTTCTCTGCTGCTCCGGGTGGTCTTATCTGAGCTTTTAGCGTGAAGCAGCGTAGCTCACAGATCACTGGAACCAGTTAGAACCAGTCAGAAGATCCAGTGCATTAACAGGTAGTTTATCAGGGGAGAAAACAGGGATAAAAAAAACAGGAATTGTGGAAAAATACATCAGATTCCACAAATAAATAAATAAATACACAGTGCAGATTCTGCATTAATTAGAAATGAAACCTCATTAAGAGCTCATGTTTAATTTAATAACGATAAAGCAGGCTATTATTAACTGTGTGAACTCCAAATCGGCTGTGTCCCAATACGAATAAGCCCCCTGAGTGAATCCATCAGCAGCTGATCTACAGTCCGGCTGGTTTCTATGGAGCATCAACATGGATCATTTCAGCTGACAGACACTGCACTGGACGTTTAGCTCCAACACGATTCACTTTAATTAGGATGTTTTAAAGGCGTCATTAAAATGGAAACGACTACAAATAAACAGACTTTAGCCGGTATTGATCATCTTGGTACACGATGGATCGACTGAGGTATTTGATTGATTATTGATTATTTCATGTATTTTTATCTGTCAGCGCTGCTGATGGAATTGAATTAACCTGTGCAGTGGTGCAACATCTGCATTTTACATTATTTGAAATCTCCAGTTACTCTTTTGTCTCACAGTGCTGTGAAAAAGTATTTGCCCCTCACTCGATTTCTTCTATTTTTGTTAATTTGTCTCATTTAAATGTTTCAGATAATCCAACTAGTTTTAATAAAGATAAAGACACACAAGTAAACACAAAATGCAGCTGTGATGTTCAAATGGGAGCTCCTCAGCCTGCAGGTTGGGGTTTAGATCATCCTGTCAGTCAATATTTATCCCATCTTTCTCCTGTTAGTGCTGAAAACCTACTCAGATGAGGGCTGGTGGGACATTTACACATATATCTTTGTGATATTGACTCCTGTGTGAAAGAGGCTCTTTGCCACACCCCCCACCAAACTGTCATCATAATGGCTTTGGGGCGTATTTAAGGAATACTGCACATAATCTTCACATTTCTGCATTACTGTCAACACCAGGTTCCTCCTCAGAATTAACACAAATCTGTTAATTTCACGTTAAAACATATTTCTTTCAATGTGCTTGAAGCCTTGAGCCAGTTAAGCACGGGCAACAGGCTACTGGTCAATTTACTGCTTTATCATCATCATCAGTCACCCTGGACACACAGTAAAATCCACCTTCTGCATCACCAGAACTCCAGGTTTCAGTTGTTTGATATGATTAGAGAGTTGATTTCTATAGAGACAGTGAGACCATCACCATACAGAAAGACTGAGCTCCATCAATATATATTAAGAATCCTAAGAAATAATAAATAATGATAAAGTAACAGTGAATAATAAATAATGATAAAGTAACAGTAAATAGTAAATAATGATAAAATAATCAATAATAAATAATGATAAAGTTTGCGGATGTGATTTGGATACTAAGTATTATGTGTAGGGGCTCAGACTGGCCACCGGCCGGTAAATTCAACCAGGCAAAGATCAGCTAAGCTAGCAGGTCACTGACTGACTACAAATAAAGTCTAAACAGCGCCACGTTCAGCTCTTATAAACCCAACCAGGTTCTCATAAACTGGACATTAGTCACATCTACTGAACAGACACAGGTGTTTTTACCATTTACTACAATTTATTCATTGTTTTTTAACTGGGATCTGGACTGTCGTTGACCAAGCGCCCAGTGAAAGTGAAAGAAAAGAACAGAATCTTTATTAATCTACTTTATAAAATCTGAGAGCTCAGTTTCCCCACTGTGTTTGAAATCTCGCTCCCCAAGAGTCTGAATCTCCTCCTGTGATCTGCGTCCTTCATACTCCAGAATAAAACTTCCTTTCTCCATATTTACTTTTGTAAATACACCGCAGCCTAAAAGACGTCAGAGAAAAAGATAAATGAAATGAAAATAAGGCGACGTTTTCTCAGATTCTCTGAACATTTATTCTCACCTCATTCTACTGTTGGTTAATCAACTCTAACCTTCATCTTAATTACTAAACCATTTAAACCCCCTTTGAGATCAACTGGTCGAATATCATCCACAGTAAAAGGTGTTCCACTGTTACTGAGACTCTTACAGCTCAATTAAACATTTAGAAAGACCTTCAGACACATTCTCACCTTTGAACTCATCTATGTGTCTTTCTTCCATTGTGCTGTTCAGTTACACTACAGACTGGGTTCTTTGGGTCGAGTCTCCTCTGTATTTCAGTTGTGCTGCTGTAACAGGAAAAATACGTCAGAATAAATGAGACAAATCAAGCCTGTAAATCAGTTTTACACATTCATAGTGTAACAGTGACGGTGCTGAACTCCTATGAAGCTTCTGAGTTAAGCTCCTCCACCTCAGTGGTGTTTATCTGATCAAACCAATTCATTTATTATTATTAGTGACAGACGGAATGAAGCTGGTGTTCATATTAAAATCTACAAGGTGTGTAAAACGTCACACGAGTAAAAGAACCAAACTGTTTTAATGCCACCGTTGATTTTTGTAGTATAAATGTTACCGAATGTAATTAGAACATCACTTTATTAAAACGTCAGTCTAGACCTCACATATAGATCATGAACAGGTGTTACTCTAAACACTGCCCTGGTCAATGTTTTAAATCTGCAGAGCACCTTTAGGCCTTCAGCTGTTCAGCTCAGCTTTATTTACTCATAGAGTGAGTGAACTAGTCTTAGTCCAGCTCTGCTAACTGTGGAAACGCCACACCAGCGTTTCTAATTATGAGCCCACCTATATAGTTTAAAGAAGGCAGCACAAACACACAAGAACCATAACCTGAGCGTAGAGTCCAGCCACATTTATAAGCTCTGCACATCCAGCCGTCCAGCTGTGTGGAGTATAAACTGTGAGTGATGAGAGAAACATGCTGTTTCAGGCTTTTATCACCTTCTGAAGATTCACCCAGCTTATAAACCACTATTACTGTGTCTAAATGGCTGCTAACATTAGCTGTTAGCTCATCTCAGGTCACCGTCCCAGGACGCCACCGATCTGCTGCAGGACACACACTCACACACACGCAGGTTTTTAAGTCTTATGAGGACATTCCGTATCAAACCAGTTAGAACGTGTTTACAGGGACCACCTTTCCCTTTGCTCTAAAGAGAAGCTGGAAATGTTTAAAAATATCGCTTCAGATTCTTCTAGACCAATTTAAACTCTGGACACGTCAACCTGACCTGACGCTCGTATTTAGGGACATGTTGAAAATTTCCCGCCTGCAGTAAGAATGTGGTTCATAAGGTCGTACCTGCTCCACCAGGACGCTGATTTAACAGTACAGGAATGAGGTCATTACGCTGTGTTAGAAGGACAAAGATGGTTTACTGGCACTTTATACACAAACACAGACATGACTGTGTGGTACGATGCCAGGATGTGCTGATTAAGCAGAACACTGTATTGGGCTTCATTCAAAGCAATAAAGGCTGAAACACATCTGTCTCAGCAACGTTCCAGAAACAGGAATAAAATCCAGAACGTGGTTCCAACCGTGATCTGACTGGCTGCGTCAGACTCTGTTATTGTGGTTGTAGTTGGTCTTTCTCATTTGCTCTCTGTAAATATATGATCATGAGGATCAATGTGGAAGTTTCAGAAAAAGACTAGAAATGAAAACATCAGTTAATCTTGTTTTCATTCACAGTGAATGTTCATCTTTAAATTCCCTGCATCTCCATATTAAAGCTCCTTATAGCAGATAAACACAGATGGGTTTTCCTGCCACTGTGGGGTTTTCATTATGGGCTAACAGGGTCATCGGTCATCAGGTCTCCAGAGAGACTCGTCTTCCAGAGAAGCGTCAACACTGAAACACAGAAATAAAGCAGATCAGAAACTTTTAGTTCTAGAACCACAAAAACAACAGAGAACCGTTTTAAAATGAGCACATCAGCCTGTCGTCACACATTACACTGACCAGACACTTCATTAACTCCACCTGCTTGTTTCTACACTCACTGTCCACTTTATCAGCTCCACTGACCACATAGTTTCTCTCTGTAGTTCTACAGTTACAGACTGCAGTCCATCTGTTCTTCTGATACTTTGTTACCCTGAGTGCAGAAACTAGGAGGTGGACTGAATGAAGTGGCTGCCCAGTGTCCAGCTAAATGAGAGAGTAATATCATTCATACTGAAAACCTTTCCACTGTAATGAAACTCAGACATGACCACTTTCAGGGCATCAGGACACGTTTTCTGTCTCCTTTCAGGTTCATGTTTAGTTCTTAGTTTCCTCTGTGATCCAAAAGAAAGCTTCCCTTATCAGAATGGACACGGCTGAATACGCCACAGCCTACGAGAGAAAACGGAGAATATGCTGACCACATCAGACCACATTAACCTCAAACACATCAATAAACACAGCCAGTTAAATATGAATATTAAACGACCTTTTTCTGGATTTCTATACTTCAACCAGATTCAGACAAACACCATAAACCATTCACATCAGCTGAGAGGTCCTTACAAAACTACACAAACCAACACCCGTGCTCTTACACACACACACACACACACTCTTGCTCGCGAAACACAGTCTCCTCTCTCTCTCTCCTTCTCTGTCTGTTGTGTGTGTGTGTGTGTGTTTTTTTTTTCTCTCTCTCTCTCTCTCTCTCTCTCTCTCTCTCTCTCTCTCTCTAATGTCTCTTCCTGTGTGCAGATTCCTGTGACTTCACTCTGGATCCAAACACAGTGAACAGATTTCTCACTCTGTCTGACGGGAACAGGAAGGTGGAGCGTGTGTGGGATGATCACTCGTATCCTGATCATCCAGAGAGATTTGATGAGTGGTGTCAGGTTCTGTGTAGAGAGAGTCTGACTGGACGCTGTTACTGGGAGGCTGAGTGGAGCGGGACAGTTCGTATAGCAGTAGCATATAAATCAATCAGGAGGAAAGGAGACAGTGAGGACTGTGGGTTTGGATGGAGTGAAAAGTCCTGGAGTCTGAGATGCTCTAATAACAGTTACTCTGTCCGTCACAATAAGAACAGCACTAAACTCTCTGCTCGTCCGTCCAGTGAGAGAGTAGGAGTGTATGTGGACTGTCCGGCCGGCTCTCTGTCCTTCTACAGCGTCTCTGATGATCAAACACTGACGCACCTTCACACGTTCAGCACCACATACACTGAACCGCTCTGCGCTGGGTTTAATATTGATTACAGCTCCTCAGTGTGTTTAAAATAAAATCTCCTCCTGAGTGAAACACAAACCATAAAAATATCAGGTTTGTGTGGTTTTATGTACATAGTTTTAATCAGAATCGAGTCAATGCCGACACATCCGAGGAATTTAGTTCCGTCCGTTGGTGAATGAAGTGGACAATATGATGAACAAAGAGTATTAGCATGTGGAAAGAAACCACCCTGGTATCTGGTAGTTCTGAGGGGTAGAGGCCATCTAGGCCCAGTATATAGACACTGTATCTACAGGGCCATGAAAAGTATTTGCCCCTTCAGTTTCTATTGTTCGTATTTGTCACACGTCAGTGTTTCAGATCTTCAAACTACTTTTTATATTAGATACTGGAAAACTAAGTAAACACAAAATGCTGGTTTTAAATTATTTTATTGAAGGAAGAATGCAGGAGTGGTCGGCCTACCAGCGTTTCTCCAAGAGCACATTGACGACTCCTCCAGAAGATCACAAAAGAACCCAGACAAACATCTAAACAGCTGCAGGCCTCACTTACCTCAGTTAAGGTCAATGTACATGATTCCACAATGAGAGACACAGGGTGAAAATGACATTGTTGGGACAGTTGCAAGGCGCAAACCACTGCTGACCAAAAAGAACACACAGCCTCGTCTCACATTTGACAAAAAACATCTAGGTGACTTTTGTGACAATATTCTGTGGACTAATGAGTCAAAGGTGGCTCTTTATGTGAGACATGGGTCCCATTACATCTGGCGTAAAGCTAACACTGCATTCCACCACAAGAACTTCATACCAACAGTCAAACCTGGTGGTAGTGTGATGGTCTGGGGCTCCTTTGCTTCTGCCGGACCTGGATAGCTTGTCATAACTGATGGAATCATGAATTCTGCTCTCTATCAGAAAATCCTGAAGGAGAATGTCCGTCTGTCAGTTTGTGACCTAAAGCTCAAGCGCATTTGTTATGCAGCAGGACAATGATCTGAAGCACACATGCAAGTCCACCTATGAATGGCTCAAAAAACTAAATAGAGGTTTTGGAGTGGCCCAGGCAAGTCCTGACCTGAATCCCATCTCAAGAGCTTAAACAGTCAGTTCATCCTCAAAAGCCCTTCAATGTAGCCAAATTAAAACAATCATGCAAAGAAGAGTGGGCAGAAATTCCTCCACAATGATGTAAAAGAATCATCGCAAGTTATCGCAAACATTTGATTGCAGCTGTTACTGCCAAGGGCGGCACAACCTGTTATTAGGTATAGAGGGCAATTACATTTTCACATGATTGATAGTTTTGAATAAATCTTTATCTTCAATAAATGGAACAATCACAAAGCTGCATTCTGTGTTTACTCACTTTGTCTTTACATTATAGTAAATTAGCTGAATGATCTGAAACATTTAAATGTTACAAATCAGCAAAAATAGAAGAAATCAGGTGAGGGGCAAATATTTTTTCACAGCACTGTATATCTGTTGTATATGCATGGGTGTCAGTGTTTTAAAACGAGACAAAGCAAGAAAAGTATTTATGATTTTACACAAAATAGACCTCAAATGTTTGGTAAAACATGAGAAACCTCTGATTATGAACGCTTTTCCCAGACATAAAACTTCCCTGTCTGTTCCCCGAACCCTCAACGTGAATCTGGGAATTTCAACATTTTCCATGCCTTGGTCAGCTCTGACCCTGTAATGCACACACAGGTGACCCAGAGTGTCAGTAACTTTGTATATTTTATTAACCCATCAAAATCAAGATCTTAGTACTGTTGACTAGGAATTACGCTGTTTGTCCTTCAGCCCAGCATGGTATTCCATAACTCACAAATTGAAAAACACAAATTTGAAAGGCGTTATCTGTAGGTTCTCTATATGATGTCAAACATACAATTAATATCCTCGTGTGTAGCAAAGCGTCACATCTATTCAAACTGCAAATTTTTACCTTGATGGTACGTCATGCCTTTCTGTTGCCTCCTTGAAGGCAGCAAATGCAGTTAATGCAAAGTTGTTGGTAGCGGCACTCAGGAACATCACCTGCAGTCAGTCTTGGACAGTAACTCAGTAAATGTAATTGGTTTCTGTACTTTAGTATTTTTGGTGTATCTGTACTGAAGTTTCTCCGTTCTGGGCGACTTTTTCCTTTCACTCCACTACATTTCAGAGTCTAATATCTGACTTTTTCCTCCTACATTTTGAGAAATCTGTCGTTCCTTTTGGTTTCTGTGTGTATAAAAACGTAACATGTCAAAACGATAGAAGTGCAAAGCCAGAGCACCAATCAGGGCCCAGCGGTCACTTTGTTTAGAGCTGGTTTTGACCTGTTGGTCATACCGACCCAGTGCAGCACACGGTTCAACGTCAGCGCAGCAGCGTAGAACTTTGGGAGAGTCTGTTCAACATAAATGATGAACTAACCTAACTTTGTGTAAATAGAGCACAATATAGAAATATGTCCACATATGCAGTCGTGACTGACGCGGCTTTTTTCTGAATTTCTACAAACACCATTTCATTTTATAGTAAATTAGTTTGGGCTGGTTTATGTTTATGAACAGAGGCCTACAGATCAACATAGTAAAGGAGCTCATCTGTGATCCTGAGTTTAAAGCCAGTTTTTATTCAACTTAAACTTGGAACTAAGTTGTAAATAAATCTTAAACTGAAACTTTGCTTGTGTGTAAAAAGTGATTTCAGAGCCACTCGGTTCTCCCTGATGGAAACTGTTTACCTTCAGTGTTTTGTGCTTCTGATCATTTTAATAGACGTCAGCGTCACTAATTAATGACGTTCTATTAAAAGACTGGTTTACCAAGAGAGACGCTGGAGGACTTTCACCTGAATTGAGTTCATGAAGCCAGTCTGGTTATAAAAATGATAACAGGACATCAGAGCCAGAATTACTCTTTTAGTACTTTTACTTTTGATACTTAAGTACATTTGAAGGTAAATACATTGGTACTTTAGACCTCAAACTGAATAAGAGTAAGGACTTCTGCTTTTACTAGAGTAATATTTTACCTTGGGTATCTCTATTTTATCTCCAGTACATGATTTGTGTACTTCGTCCACCTCTGCCTGCAGTATAAAATTACAACACATGGTCCTTTTACAAAAATGATGGTATACTGTACTTTCTACAAGAAGTTGTGGACAAAACATTAGCAAATCAAGTGAAATGAAGACTTACCTTTCTGGATTACCATCTACTGCACCAAACAGAAGAATGTTGTACCTTGTGAGCAATTTACTGGAGTCCAATAAATAAATGAGATTAGTTATTGTATAAATAAAATAACATCCTACTTACATTTATCCTAATACTATCAATTAAAAGTGCTCACATGAGAAGTTTGTGGTTTGTGTCCACATGCCAAAGTTAAAGGGGTCCTCTCACAGAATGTGTCCTGCGTAGGATGCAGCCTAATCCAGCAAGCCTGAAGAGGATGCCCACACGTCCACATGGTGTATTGATGTAGCCACCGTCCTCCACTGGACATGGATCCCCAGGGATCTTAACCTCCCCTTCATCATGCGGCAGCCAGCAGTTTGCATTTCATTTTCTATACTGTGTACAACTCTGTCCAGCTCCATCACTCATACTGCTGTGCCGTCCAGCAGAAAGGCCAAACTCCCGCATCAGTCTAAACACTGTACTTGTTGAGACACCCAGCATTTTTTGAGATGCAGGGAAAGGTCAATTTCCAAAAGCTCCTCCAAGCTCTCTCTCGCTCTCTCTCTGTCTTTCTCAATGTCTAACGTGGGACGCCCTGTCTCTCCAGGTACTGTTTGTTTTAATCCATTCATGGTGAAGGGATACATGCAGGGTGTTATGGGGCAAAACATTTTTTCAGATTTATGACTACTTTACCATCATCAGCATTGCATACAGAATTCTGAAGACAGGGGTAGGTTCACTGGTGGTTCTGAAGGGTAAATAAGTCAATAAAAAGACTGTGTTTTTGTATTGTAGCCATCATGACTCCTGGTTCCCATCACCACCACTGAAGAGAAATATGACTTGGTAAGTTTCTCTCGAATGGTGCATTTCACATCAAACCAGTATGAATGTCTTTGTTCACGTCTCAAACATTTATTTATGTAGAATTTGTAGAGTTGCCTTTTAAGGCAGATTAAATGCAGCTATGGTATGAATTGAGGGAGTAAAAATAAAGTAATAAACAGAAGTGCCCAGAGAATTTCCAAAAGACCACTGTTGGCAATACACAGTTAATAGAAAATGTGGCTTTATTGTTGGCAACGATTAATAAACGTCACAAAAACTACTTTTGTTGATGAACATCAAAAGGTCAGACATCAGACAATATCAAGATTGTACTGGAGCTGTTTTTATGTTTTTTTTGAGTGGCAATATGAATAAGTTTCAAAGTTGGGTGAGATTGTTAGGTATTACGAATGTGATTACTGAAGTAAGTTTGAGACTTTTCGATATGCTGTATGTGTCAGTAGAGTGAAATACAATCTGAGTTCATGTAATGTGACTGCTAAGTTTAAATTAACTTTAAATAATTAAAGGAAATATTTTGATTTAAGTGGACATTATGATTTGTAGGGCCTGGGTTCGATCCCCCGGCCGGGCAACCAGGGTCCTCTCTGTGTGGAGTTTGCATGTTCTCCCCGTGTCTGCGTGGGTTTCCTCCGGGTTCTCCGGTTTCCTCCCACAGTCCAAAGACGTGCAGTCAGGTCAATTGGATATGCTAAATTGCCCCAGGGTGTGAGTGTGTGAGTGTGTGAGTGACTGTCTGTGTCTGTCTGTCTGCCCTGCGATGGACTGGCGACCTGTCCAGGGTGTATCCTGCTTTCCGCCCAAAGACTGCTGGGATAGGCTCCAGCAGCCCCCGCAACCCTGATGGAGAAGCAGCTTAGAAAATGGATGGGTGGATTATGATTTATATACAGAGTGTTTCTCTATATTTTGTATTGTTTCAGTTTCACACCTTTTTACATTAAATCATGTCTAAATACATACGTGCCTGTTCCTTGGAGGAAATGATGCAAGAGAGTTTAGCTGGCTGTGAATCTCAGTATAGGACATGGGGTCACATTGGGTGCAACAGTACAGAAATACTGTTTGTTTTATCTCTGACCTGTCCTGGCTACTGTTAGAGTTAACTTAGCCAGCTACTACCCCAGGCTGGCTGGCTCAAGCCAAACAGCTGTAGTGTATCTTGATACTTTAAGAGACAAATCAACTGTACCAGTGGTGTCCAGTCTTATCTGGTGGCTGCAGGTTTTCATTACAGCAAAGCAGGACCACACAAGCTCAGCTGTCTGAAGATTGAGGCTGACTGATTAAGAGTGGAATCAGGTGTGCTCTGCTGTCTGAAGACTGAGGCTGACTGATTAAAAGGATGACTGATGAAGAGTGGAGTCAGGAGTGCTCTGCTGGAGTGAAACGAAAACCTGCACCCATACCGTCCCTTTGTGGACAAGACTGGTGTGGTGAATTTGATCTTATTAATTCTATAGTCATAACATTAATTTTTATTAATTTAGTTAATTAGAGTTTATTAGAGTTCATTCTGTGGGCCTCTGACTAAAATGGTAGTAGAACAATAGGGTATCAGTGGAGCAGATAAAGGAGGCATCTGGCCAAAGGCCCCCCTGAATGATAACAATGCAAGCAGATGACCAAGACGACCAAGGGTCATTTTTAAGAATGCATGTTTATACCTAATATGGCGTGAGAGGATCCATACATTGAACTAGGGGCTATCTTAACAGAGAAACCAGATATAGGCTACATGACCACCGCAGGTATAAATTCGGGAGCAGGAATGAATGTATCAGAGAGACTTTTGGCTGTCCTCTCCAAGCTGTCTCACGAAGGCTTGTCTGTGACTTTGACCTCTCAATGCTAATAAACATTTTTGTATGCAAGAGACGAGTGTCACCGAAGAGTTTGTTCCTACACCTTCACAGCATCGCTACTAAAGAAACCACACTGGACACCCCTGAACTGCACACTGAAGCTAATAACAAGAGTTTTAAGGACACAAATTTTTATTGTTTATGCCACGTTCATTTCTTATTTCAGTAAAAATGTCCTTTTACACAATTTAAGTTCCTGATATTTCATTACTAATTCCACTTAACGTTAGCTATTGGCTAAACTAAGGCTACATTTACACAGCAGGTGAAAGAGGCCCAAATCCGATCTCTTTCCTCATATGTGACACAGGCGTGTCATCTGTATGGCAGCGTGAACAGAAAAACACACTGAATGTGTGAATCTGCAGCTGCTCCGAGTTTGAAGAGGTTAAAAACGAAACGGCCGAGCGCAGCCGGAGGAGGCCGAGTATAGTATAGTCTTTGTGTCATGTTGTTCCTCCTGAGTGTTCTCAGGAAGTACAGTCTCTGCCGGGCCTTTTTCAGCAGCTCAGAGGTGTTCACACTCCAGGATAGGCTCTTCTCGATGTGGACTCCCAAGAAGCGGAAGTCTGCCACACTCTCCACGCAGGCCCCGCTGATGATTAATGGTGGGATCTCTGTTTTCTTTCTCCTGTAATCTATGATCAGTTCTTTGGTCTTTGAGGTGTTGAGGAGCAGGTTGTTGGCCCTGCAACATATTGACAGCTGCTCCACCTCATCTCTGTAGGCAAACTCATCACCCCCCTTGGAGATGAGCCCTACTACTGTGGTGTCATCCACAAACTTCACCACGGTCTTGCTGTGATGGACAGCAGAGCAGTCGTGTGTGTAGAGGGAGTAGAGCAAGGGACTCAACACACAGCCCTGGGGAGAGCTGGTACTGAGGCTTATGGCTGTAGCTGTGTAGTGGCCCACTCTGACCCTCTGTCTGCAATCAGAAAGGAAGCTATTGATCCAAATGCAGGTAGTGTGTGGAAACCCCAAGTCCCCCACTAAGACCACTAGTTTGTGGGGGGGATGGTCTTGAATGCAGAGCTATAATCCACGAAGAGCATCCGCACATAACTCCTCTGCTGCTACAGGTGTGATAGTGTAGTCTGGAGTGCTATAGCTATGGCGTCCTCTGTGGATCGCTCTGTATGCAAACTGGTGAAAGTCAAGGCTGCAGGGCAGGGCTGCTGTGATGTAGCTACAGACCAGTTTTTCTAAGCATTTCATCAACACTGGGGTGAGTGCCACTGGCCAGTGGTCATTAAGATGGGAAACATGGGGTTTCTTGGGCAGGGAGACCATTTCAGGCATGGTGGGACAGTGTAATATTTCAGGGACTGGTTGAAGATCTTTCTACAGATTTCAGCCAGGTGATCTGCACAGTCCTTCAGCATGCGTCCCAGAATACCATCAGAACCAGTTGCCTTCCTCAGGTTGACGACCCGCAGCGTGCACCTCACCTCATGCTCTTCAATTGTGAGGTTTACGCTGCTGTGGGCTGTGTGATGTAGCAGTGCCGTCTCTGGTGCTGTGACCTCAAAGCGGGCAAAGATGTTCAGCTTCTCTGCCAACGCAGGCTCACTTCTAGCAGCTCTGCAGTTGGTCCTGTAGTTGGTCAGATGCTGACCTCCCTGCCAAACCTGCCTGCTGTTGTTACTAATCAAATGGTCCTCTATCCTCCTCCTGTAGTCTGCCATGGTCTCTCCGATGCCCCTCTTCAGATTGGCTTGGGTTATGCTGTAGAGGTCTTTGTTACCAGACCTCGAGGTGGTGTTCCTCTCTTTTAGCAGCTGCTGGAACCCCCGTGTCATCCAGGGCTTCTGGTTGGGGTAGACACCGATGCATTTTTTCACTGTGACAGTATCTGTGCAGTTCTTAATATAGCACAGAACACTGTCCGTGACATCTCCAGGTCCTGGTGTTTGGACACCTCCTAGTTGGTCCTCTCAAAGCAATCCTGCAGCTGCTGGGTGGCACCATATGGTAACAGTCTTAGTGATGCAGGGAGCATTTTTCCTGAGAATGGCATATGCAGGGATTAAAAGCAATGACAAGTGGTCGGACTGGCCCAGGCATGGTAATGGCCTGGTCCTGTAGCCCAGTTTGATGTTAGAATATACCTTGTCCAAGGTGTTTTTCCCCTTGTTGAACACTTGACATGCTGATGGAAGTTGGGGAGTACTGCCTTTAAGTCTGCATGATTGAAATCTCCTGCTATGATATTCACAGCGTCAGGATACATGCTCTGTTTGTTATACTTGTATGTAATACTTGTATGCAAAAGTCTGATAGCTCAGCTAGCATTACCATCCGGTGAAACGGCCATTATCATGATCACAGTGAACTTCCTTGGGAGATAAATGCAGATAAATGCTGCATTTAACAGTGAGATATTATAAATCTGAAGAGCAGTGACTGTTTACAGTCACTGTGTTGTTACACCAGCTGTTGTTCACAAACACACAGCCCCACTCCTTTGCCCTTACCGGAGTCTTCTGTTCTGTCATGACGCTGTGTAGTGTAGCCTGCTAGCTCAATGGCAGAATGGATTGGTGAAGCCAGGTCTCTGTAATAAGCAGAATGCATGCATCCTTCATGGTGTTACTTGCTGCTGTCTGTAGCCTCTATTCATCCATTTTGTTTACAAGAGATCTGGCATTCGCAAGAAATAGGCTGGGAAGCGGAGGTTTGAATGGCTGCTTCCATAGCCTGGCTAGCCCAGCAGGCCTGCAGCCTTGCTTCTGCCTCCTTTCTCCACACCGCCTGTGCCTCCCCCCCATTCCTACAGGGAATGATGCTGTTCATAGATATTTAATTCATTCATCCCAGGCAGACTGGTCACTAAGCTCACTGACATTGGACTTTCCCAGCCCATCAGCAACTGGAGTCCTTTCCAACCGCACTTAGATCATTAGACTTGACCCCCACCTCTACACCACTGATGTAAAATAAAGATTCTCAAAATTAAAATGCCATGTATTATACAGGATAGATCATAAATACGGCCTAAGCACATTGGAGCAAGTGCCCTAAAACAAGCTTCCTCAGTAGGGCGTAAGAGAGAAGACAGATACTTTATAGGGAGTGAGTGAACTTGTGAACCTTTCAAGGCCAAAAGCCGAGATGGAAAAGTACCAGCATGCGCTTGGCACAATGTTTTTTAAAAAAAAGGATTCAGACTAGACTTGGAGATAATGGTTCACACAAGACCCTATTTGATAGACATATGAAGGTCAATTTGGATATAATGGTGGTTTTGTGAAGTCAGGAGATGACAAAAAGAGGTGGGGCGATGTCACCCCACCTTCACCGAGGGTATAAAACATGTGTACAAACTCTGTATATTTGGGAGTGTCATCCAACGGCCTTTGGAAAACATTCTCCATGCTCAAGAAATAAAGGACCTGCACTTCTGAATTCTGAAGAGTCTTCTCGTATTTCTTAGTTCGTTCGATTCTTTTTATTTTCTTTCAACAAACAAATTGAATTCGTTTTATTTTACAAACCATAGATAGAACTTAGGCTTGGTGGTCAAACAAGTGTCAAGGAACGACACCATCATCACACTCAGCACCGGTGCACCACAGGGCTGTGTGTTGAGCTCCCTTCTCTATGGCCTCTACATTCATGACTGTGGCCTCACCTATCTCACCAACACTCTAATCGACACAGGCGTGATTGGACTTACTTCTGGAGGAGACAAGAAAGCATAGAGAGATCTAAAATCCACAGACTGGCTCTGTGGTGCTCAGAGAGCAATCTCACCCTAAACTCCTCAAAAACTACAGAACACATCATAGACTTCAGAAAGAACTTTACAAAACCTAACCCACTGTACATCACCTGGGACTGTGTGGAAAGAGTACATGATTTCAGGTACCTGGGCACACACATTTGTGAAGATCTCTCCTGGACCACCAACACCATGGCATTAGTTAGAAAGGCACAGTATCAACACTACTTTCTAAGAAACCTCAGAAAAACAACCTGCAACAGAAGCTTCTTTAGATTGGGGCCTTTAGATTGGGGGACAAGGAGAAGCTGAAAGCTGTGCAGAAGGAACTGAAGAAGATCCGGGAGGGGAAAGCTAACTATAGGAGGAAGATGGAGGAACAGCTACAGCAGAACAATGTCAGCGTAGTCTGGAAAGGCCTTAAAGCAATCTCCAGCCACAAGAAGGCAGGTGGTAGGGGACCAAAAGTGTGGATGATGCCATCATCTACCTGCTGCATGGAGCTCTTTCTCACCTGGAGATGCCTGGATGCACTGTGAGAATCATGTTTTTTGATTTCTCCAGTGCTTTCAACACCATACAGCCTGGGCTCCTGAAGGACAAGCTGGAACTGGCAGGGGTGGACCATCACCTAACGCACTGGATCCTGGACTACCTCACCAACCGTCCACAGTATGTGAGGACAAGGGACTGTGTCCCCGACATGGTGGTCTGTAACATAGGGGCCCTGCAGGGAACGGTGTTAGCACTGTTCCTCTTCACCCTGTACACTGCAGACTTCATGTACAACTCACCAAACTGCCACCTACAAAAGTTCTCCGATGACTCAGCGATTGTCAGCAGCATCACAAATAAGGACGACAGACAGTACAGAGAACTGATTCAGGACTTTGTGAACTGGTGTCTGCAGAATCACCTACAGATCAGTGCGGGGAAGACCAAAGAACTGGTGGTGGATTTCCGCATGCGCACACATCCCCCTCCAGCAGTGAACATCCAGGGAACAGACACTGAAAGAGTGGACTCTTATAGGTACCTGGGTGTGCACCTTAACTATAAACTGGACTGGTCAGACAACACTGCTGCACTTTACAGGAGAGGACAGAGCAGACTCTACCTGCTCAGGAGATTGAGGTCGTTTGGAGTGCAGGGGCCACTCCTGAGGACCTTTTTTGACACAGTGGTGGCATCAGCCATCTTCTATGGAGTGGTCTGCTGGGGCGGCAGCATCTCCACTGCAGATAGGAAGAAACTGGAAAAACTGGTCAGAAGGGCCAGCTTGGTCCTGGGGAATCCTCTAGACCCAGTGTAGGTGGGAGAAAGGAGGATGCTGAACAAGCTGGCATCCATACTGGAGAACGACTCCCACCCCATGCGTGATACTCTGGCAGCACTGGGCAGTTCCTTCAGTGACCGCTACCCACAACCCAACCCACTAGCCACGATTTAACCTGTTAGCCATGAGCTAACAGGCTGGCCATGACTTAACCTGCTAACCATGATTTCACCTGATCGCTGCAAGCTAACTTGCCAGTCATGGCCTAACCTGCTGCCATAAAAGAACCTGCTAGTTATTAACTAATCTGCTAGCTGTGGAATAACTCACTAGCTATTACCTTATCCACTAGCCACAAGCTGACCCAAAAACTGTTTGTTTTATTTTTTCAGTTTACCTCATCAGTTCAAGTTTAAATAAATCAGATGTGAATTTTATCAACAGTTTATTATACTTAGTTATCGCAGGTCCTTCCTTCCTGCTGCTGCGACACTGTTCAACCAGCACTGCTCCCAGTAGACCACACACACACATACAATATATATATACACACATACAATATACACACATTCAGAATGCAAACATTTTTCATTGTGCAATATGTTCATAAATGCAATACAGATCTTATGCAACTCTTATTTTATTATTATTTTGTTGTAAATAGTCTAGAGATTTAACTAATTTTTATTATTTATAATGTTTATATGGTTTCCTGTTTCTACTCCTGAGTGCTTACTAATATTACTCTGCTACTGTAATACTGTGAATTTCCCTGCTGTTGGACTAATAAAGGATTATCTTATCTTATCTTCTGGTGTCTTACTAATACTTTGAAAACATGCTTACAAATGGCATCTCCACATGGTACACCAGCAGGTCAGCAGTCATCTACTTATTAATTAGAAATTATCTACTTATTAGAAAAATATTTTTTTAATTAATCTAACTTTATCATTCACCTGTATATATAAACAAATAAAATACAACATAAAATTAAATTATTAGGTAGCCATTACCTGAAGTTTTATGTTATACGTATGTAATTGTTTAAAAATTAAGATAACAGCTAAAATAAGTAGCTTAAATAATAACGATTTTAAAACATGTAAGGCTCACATACAGCATTAATTAATGGTCAAATGGGATTAAATTATGCTTATGATTGTGTCATGCAGTTATTAAGTTTTGCTAATGGAAGACACGTTATTAAATTTACAACAAAAACAACACCAATCATGACCTAATGCACTAGCCATGACCTAACCTGCTAGACATGACCTAACCTGCTAGCCATGACCCAACCTGCTAGCTGCGAAATAACCCACAAGCCTATTACCCTACATGCTACTCCAACCCACTAACCACAATGTAATGCAATAGCTGTGAGATGACCTGCTAGCCATGACCTAATGTGCAATGTCATGATCAAACTTGCAAACTAATCTATTTACCTTTTTCTAACATGCTAATTATGACCTATGACCTAACCCACTAGCTGTGAAATTACCTGCTAGCCATGAAATAACTGCTAACTGTGATGCGACACAGGTCAATTACCGGTTGGCCACAACTTAATCTACTAGCCATGAAATAAGCAGCAAACCTGCTAGCTGTGACACAACATGCCAGTCATGAACTTGCTAGCCATAACTTAACTGGCTAGCCATGACATGACATAACTCGTCAGCCTTGATCTAAATTGGCAGCCATAATCTAACATGCTGAGCTAACTCACCAGTCATGATCTACCTGATAGACACAATCTGACCTGCTAGTTATGAGCTAACCTGCTACCCACTGCATTAGATAGTAGCTGCGGAATAGCCTACTAGCCACAACCAAGCATGCTAGCCACAATCTTACCCACTAGCAGCATGCTAACCTGCTAGCTATAACATAACCCACTTTCTGAAACCACAACCCAACCCACTAGCCATGATTTAACCTGTTAGCCACGAGCTAACAGGCTGGCCATGACTTAACCTGCTAACCATGATTTCACCTGATCGCTGCAAGCTAACTTGCCAGTCATGGCCTAACCTGCTGCCATAAAAGAACCTGCTAGTTATTAACTAATCTGCTAGCTGTGGAATAACTCACTAGCTATTACCTTATCCACTAGCCACAAGCTGACCCAAAAACTGTTTGTTTTATTTTTTCAGTTTACCTCATCAGTTCAAGTTTAAATAAATCAGATGTGAATTTTATCAACAGTTTATTATACTTAGTTATTTATCATGTTTTTATTGTAGATCTTCCACTGATCCTGTTCATCTCCATCTGAATCTTCTCCAAATCAGAGAAATACAGACTGAAATGAGGCAATACAGCCAATCAGAACAGATGCCAACAGGCTTAAAGGCACAGAAGCAAATAAACATTGTTTATTTAAAAAGAATGAAGATAAATTAAATATGGCTGTCTTTATACACAAAACCACACAAACGTTACAAGTGGAGCTCAGAGTGAAAAAAAACACTGCTCAAAAAAACAAAAGGAACACTTAAACAACACAATATAACTCCAAGTAAATCAAACTTCTGTGAAATCAAACTGTCCACTTAGGAAGCAACACTGATTGCCAATCAATTTCACAGCTGTTGCAAATGGAACAGACAACAGGTGGAAATTATTGGCAATTAGCAAGACACACTCAATAAAGGAGTGGTTCTGCAGGTGGGGACCACAGACCACTTCTCTGTAACTTTCTGCTTTCTGGCTGATGTTTTGGTCACTTTTGAATGTTGGTGGTGCTTTCACACTCGTGGTAGCATGAGACGGACTTTACAACCCACACAAGTGGCTCAGGTAGTGCAGCTCATCCAGGATGGCACATCAATGCAAGCTGTGGCAAGAAGGTTTGCTGTGTCAGCGTAGTGTCCAGAGGCTGGAGGCACTACCAGGAGACAGGCCAGTACACCAGGAGATGTGGAGGAGGCCGTAGGAGGGTCCGGTTTGGCAGTGGGTCAGTAATGGTGTGGGGTAGCATTTCTTTGGAGGGCCGCACAGCCCTCCATGTGCTCGCCAGAGGTAGCCTGACTGCCATAAGGTACCAAGATGAGATCCTCAGACCCCTTGTGAGACCATATGCTGGTGTGGTTGGCCCTGGGTTCCTCCTAATGCAGGACAATGCTAGACCTCATGTGGCTGGAGTGTGTCAGCAGTTCCTGCAAGATGAAAGCATTGAAGCTATGGACTGGCCTGCCCGTTCCCCAGACCTGAATCCGTTTGAGCACATCTGGGACATCATGTCTTGCTCCATCCACCAATGCCACGGATGCTTTAGTCCAGGTCTGGGAGGAGATCCCTCAGGAGACCATCTGCCACCTCATCAGGAGCATGCCCAGGCGTTGTAGGGAGGTCATACAGGCACGTGGAGGCCACACACAATACTGAGCCTCATTTTGACTTGTTTTAAGGACATTACATCAAAGTTGGATCAGCCTGTTGTGTGTTTTTCCACTTTAATTTTGTGTGTGACTCCAAATCCAGGCCTCCACTGATTAATAAATTTGATTTCCATTGATGATATTTGTGTGATTTTGTTGTCAGCACATTCAACTTTGTACAGAACAAAGTATTCAATGAGAATATTTCATTCATTCAGATCTAGGATGTGTTATTTGAGAGTTCCCTTTATTTTTTTTGAGCAGTGTACAAGTGTAGATTTGAGACCTCTGAAGAGTAGAGAGAGACAGGGAGAGAGACAGAGGGAGAGAGAGAGAGAGAGAGAAAATGAAAGATTTGAAGTTATAGAGAATATAAAAGAGACAGGGAAGCAGAGAGAGAAAGGTGAGAGATGCATTCATACAGTGAGAGAGAATTCAGTTTTTCAGCTGTATGTGTAGAGGACACACACAGAGGAGGTTACTCTACGTCAAATACACTGAGGCAGCGGAACAGACTGTAAACCCAGCGCACAGCGGTTCAGTGAATGTGGTGCTGAACGTGTGAAGGTGCGTCAGTGTTTGATCATTACAGACGCTGTAGAAGGACAGAGAGCCGGCCGGACAGTCCACATACACTCCTACTCTCCCAGAGCTGGAGGGAGGAGCAGGGACACCAGTGATGTTGTTATTGTGACAGACAGAGTAACTGTAACCAGAGCATCTCAGAATCCAGGACTTTTCATTCCCTCCGAACTTACAGTCCTCACTGCCTCCTTTCCTGATTGATTTATATGTTACTGCTATATGAACCGTCCCGCTCCTCTTAACTTCCTAGTAACAGCGTCCAGTCAGACTCTCTCTACACAGAACCTGCCAACACCCATCGAATCTCTCTGGATGATCAGGATACGAGTGATAAGCATCATGCCTTTCCAGATTCTTCACCTTTCTGTTCCCTTCAGACAGAGAGAGCTCTGTGTTCGCCGTGTTTGGATCCAGAGTGAACTCACGGCAATGCAAACACGAGAGAGATTAGTGTGTCCTAAACATGTGCATCATATCTTCAGTTTGAATCATTTTCTCTTCAAATCATGGATATACGGTTTAACTGAACTGTGAAGATCTTCTCTGAGATCTTTATATATATTTTTTTATTTGTCCCTCATAATGGGTTTGTCTGATACATTATTGGTGCCCATATGTAGAGGATGGAAATATACAGGAACTTTTATCTTGAAACTTTCCTAATATTGTGTGATTTTTGCGAGTAGAGTCCTTGGCCAATGAGGGCCTTTGGTGGGCGGGGCTGAGAGAGAAGGGGAGAGTGAGGGGGAGAGCAGAAAAATAGGGCCTCAGAGATATTGAGGGCGAATAAGCTCCATCTTTTCCTCCTAAAATCCAAAAAACTCGGACTCTGAACACAACTGAGAGTGTCTTCTGAAAGTTTGTGGACCTGTCATCAGCTGGGGTGAGCAACTAGACTGCTATTACGGAAGAACCCCGTCTTTTCTGTGACGTGCATAGCCGTGTGTCTGGACAGAGGAGGGGACAAAATGGAGTGAGCAGCTTAACGACTGCTGTTTCCACACTGACGGACTGTGTAGTCGAGCTGAGCTGCGCGTCGAGCAGGAGAAGGACTGTTGTGAGTTGAATTCTGCTGCCAGTGGGTGTGAGAGGCTGATAGGGGAGAGTCACTGCCTGCGCCACTCCCCGTGCGCGCGCGGGTGAGTGGGTGTGAGACTGAGCTCAGCTGCTCCTCTGCCCTCTTCTGATCAGCTCTATTAAAGTGAGGTACCCTGCATCACAGACATCTTCTAGCCTCTGTCCCAGTAATACAGATTGGTAACTGGGCATTATACATTCCTGGGTTCAAGAGACTGAGTCATTTACGTTCCCTGAAGAAGGAGTGTTTTCTTATCGTGTAAGAGACCGAGTTATTACTTTCGTTGAAAGGGAATAGTTTTTTTGTGTCGATTCAGTATAACACTGTTGTTCATTCATATCTTGGGACTGGTCAGAGGGTAAAACAGCTTCCAATTTCTCTTGAGGTTAAGAGTATTGTAAAGTGAATTATAACATTGTGTGTTTTCAATATAAAAAAAGGGGATATAGACTGTTATTGTTTTTTTGTTTATTTTTTTTTGTATTACCCCATTGAAACGTTCTTTTATTATTTTCCTGAACTCAACAAATGATACTTGAACTGAAAAGGAAAATGAATTGAAAATAATTCATAATAAATTCACCATTGTTTCATCTTTAACAATCGCCTGTTCTGAATAAGTACTTACCTAGGGGTAGGGGCGTCTCTCCTTCCTTGCTAGATCTGGGGAGGGCGGGTCTAACACAACGCATTGGTGCACGTTCAGGTTGATGTTTTACACTTCAGGGTGCTACCGTGGTATTGATATTTCCTGAAGCCCACCTCACCACATCTTATGCACTAACGTTAATCTTCTAAGGCAGCAGGGTAGACACAAACATACTTGCTAAGGCGGGTAACGAGACTAAAATTATTGGGGTGGGGACACAGATCCTGTCACTTTCTCGATTATCCTAGGTAAGGTACTGGAAACTTATCCCCTACTAGGCGGGGCAAAAACCCCCGCTTATACATATTCACTACCATATTATCAGAATCCAAATCAGAATACTTTAGTGATCCCAGAGGGAAACTGCAAATTTAATTACTTAGTTAAATATTCCTTGCCAAATTTGTATTGGTAGGCTGAATGTGTTCATTGGTCTTTTACTAGTGTAATATAGCACTACTAAAGCTATCATATGTATTGATTAATAGTCCTATGTAAATATATTCCATAGTGTGCTGTAGTGAGGAATTTAGCCTTTTTTTAAATCAGAATTTTTGTTTGATTGATGTTGATGTCGAATGGCCAATTTTGACAGTATTATTCTAGTAGGGTTTAGTGTTGTTGCAGGGCTTGAGCTGTAGGAGCTACAAGACCAAATCATCTGGATATAGAAGGATTTTTATTTCTTCCTTATTTAGTTTTGGTCATTAAATCTGATGATTGTTTAGGGCTGTGGGTTCAGGTTGTTTATTTATATGTTGAAGAGGGTTGTGCTCAGTTAAAACTTTAATGTACACCATGACCTTGTGTAAAGTATTCTGTTCTTTACATCCCAATTTTAGTTGCACATTTGTTTTCATCATATTTGGGTTAAATTGTAACTTTCCCCCCTATTACAATTTGATGTAGTTGGAGGAATAGTCCATTGTGCTAAACACAATAAAATGCATTTACATTTACATTTACAGCATTTAGCAGACGCTCTTATCCAGAGCGACTTACAAGAAAATATTTTTTCTAGGTTGATGAAACAACCCAAAAGAGGCACCATGGAATTCAAGCAATGGTGAATCTTAATTAATCTTAAGTAACATAAAGCAGCTATGTGTAGCACATTAATAAGTGACTAACTGTGCTTTAATAATGCTCACTAAAAACTCTCATTAGTTTGCACTGTAAAAATGTCTCATCAGATTGATCTAAAAAATTTTCATGAGGGAAGAAGCAATTGAACTTTTATTCAACTCATTCAAAGTATTTATTTAGTTTGATTTAAACAAGTTAAAACTTACTTATCACTCAAAGCCATTATTTTAAACGGACCTAACAAACCATTTTATTTGTGTATGAAGTGTTACTAAAGATAGAATTCATTTTACAATAAGAGTAACAAGTATAACAATTCATAGCTTTGTTTTTAAGTAAATATTAAGTAATATTATGACTTTTTGAGGTTTAATTATGAAATTCATGTTTCCTGTAAATAATTTACAGTATCTCACCAAAGTAACTACACCCCTCACAGTTGGCACAGGCAACTGAAATTCTATGTTAAGCAAAAATGGGAAAACATTTCACACAGATGATGAAACACATGTCCCAACTTTTTACACATCATCTAAGCTGCTTCTCCTTCTAGGTCACAGGCGGTGCTGGAGCCTATGCCAGCTTTCACTGGGCGAAAGGCAGGATACACCCTGTACAGGTCGCCAGTCCATCACAGGGCAGACAGACAGACATACACAATCACACACACACTCACATCCAAGGGCAACATAGCATGTACAAACGGCCTTTGGACTGTGGGAGGAAACCAACGTAGACACAGGGAGAACATGCAAACTCCACACAGAGAGGACCCAGCCGGGGACTCGAACCCAGGCCCTCCTTGCTGTGAGGCAACAGCGCTACCCACCACACTACCCACAAAATGAGCAAATAGTTTTTAAAAAACAATTACATTTCTTAGTTTCACCATTAGATATGTAATCTTTGTAGTATTTTCAATTAAATATAGGGCTTAAATGATTTGCACATCATTGAATTTTGTTTTTCATTTTGCAAGGCATCACAACGTTTTTGGAAACCGTTTTCTGTGAACCGTGTAAGCAACAAGGTTTACTTTAAATTACATGCATTTGGTGGTGAGATGTAAAGGAATGTTCTGCTGTTTAATGTGTTGTGTGATATGTTATTATATACAGTATTTTGTATTATCCCTACACGGTCGTGTCAGCAACAAGAAACTAATCAACATTTCTTCACAAACTCCACAATTTAAACATGGAGATTTTATTTATTACAAACATCTAGTGCTAACTTCTAATATTTTTGCAATATTTCAGCTATTAGAACTTAAATCAACAGCTGGCTAGAAACCTGGCTACGTTGGCAGGCCACAAAACTGCAATGCAAAAATGGTGTGTCAGTTCTGAAAAATGTGTGTAATGTGGTCACAGGCGGTTTATTCACCTCAAATAATTCCTTTACATGTAATAATGCAAAGCATAATGTTAGTTTAGTTGTATATCAATTCAGACCTTAAACATTTCAAATCAACTTGATTTGTTCTACAGTGTATGATCTTTGAAAATGTAGAAAACTGTCAAATCAAAAGCATTATAATCTAAGCAGAACTAACCAAAACATTTACTGTGAAACATTAAAGCAGTATAACAAGCTTTAACAATATAAGCATACTGTAAAGAAACAAATATTTTGTAAAGCAATATAAAAGTACACACAGAACCAAAAAGGCACAGCACACTCTCAAATAACTGACACTAACTGAAGAGTCAATCACAAAAAGCATTCCCAGATACTTTTCAGGAAAGCAGAGTTCCCTATAAATCCTTAGTTAAACCATTTAGAGAGGCCGTACCAATGCTCGGAGTGTGAACGGAGCTTCAAGCATTTGAAAACCTTAAAGACACACAAGTGCGCTTTGAGGAAGCTAGAAACTCAGGATGTGAGTTTAGCAACAAACATGAGCTTTTTATCACAGATTAAAACTGTCTCTCTGACCTGAAGGACAAAGCAGGTGCACACAATGGAGTACAATTAAGAACATTGGTTATCATTCAAAAATGAACTGGCTTCACATGATGTTTGGTTCAGGCATAAATATTTGAGAGCTGATATTAATGAAGATTTAAAGCAAAATCAGGGATTCAGTGAACCATGTTTGCATTAATGAAGCCAGAAAAATGTTTTGGTGACTGGGAGTTAGTTATTTTTAATCAGAAGAAGGTTTATTTGAGATTTGAATGATAGTCGATGGAAGCAATGCCTTTAAAGAAGCTAAGCCTAGCATTAAAACTAACATTGAAGCTGGTCGGTGCAGCGTTATATGTTGAGGAATCGTTTTCACTGAGTGTGTTACTTGGTTTAGTTTAATCCAGAAATAGAAACAGCGTGTGTGCAAAATGCAAACTCCCCGAAGATACTTTTTTACCCCTTTTAGTCTAATAATTCTGACAAATTTAGTGCCCTGTTGTTCTCATTGCAGACTTGTGCTGAGGGGTTTTATCAGCTTTTTTTCAGATGGTTATTTAATTGCATTAACTCTATAAGAAATTGACATTTATATTCTGTTTTTAGTTGTGCTTGTGAATGCAAAACAGCAGTAAATAAAAGAGGGTGTAATTTATGTCTTCCTGAATAATCTAGCCTGCTTCACAAAAATGACAGTCTTTCACCTTTCATTACACAGTATTCTGAACATTCTTGAACACATTGAAATTATCTCTACATTACAGGCTGGTGGGGGGTGATTACTGTGGAGCAGTGCGTGACATGGTCAATAAATTAGTATAACAACACTTTCAATAACCAACTGTGGGTCCTGATCACATTGGCCCCATGCTGAGAGCAGCCAATAAAATTGGCAGCTAGCCATTGTTCCTCATCAGTTGTGGCAGCCACTCCTAATAGCAAGGCAACATAATCAGTTGAGTCGAAAATGTAATAAAAGTTAAATTTGGTACCTGACATTAGAGTAGAAATTTAGAGCTTAAACATTTGGGACCAGACCAGCCAGAGGATTTCAACATTATTCAGTCTGGAAAGGACAAAAACTGCTCCTTCAGTCCAGAGAGGTTCAAGACAAAAACATGGCTAACTGTGAGTGTAGCTAAAAACTCTCATCTGCTTTCGTTGCCTGCCTTTACTATGCTGTCACTGGAATTAACTCATGGACTGCTGGACCTTGAAAGAAAAGCTTGTTGACAAGTTTGCCCAGATATCTTTTCTTCCCGAGCAGTGAACGTCACTGGTGAGTGATTCTGCATTATTACAAGGCGTGTTATTCCTAATGCTCTGATAGGTTGATTTGCATGTGTATTTGCATACCATAATGATTATAACCACTAGATAACTTTGGATTCGGGTTAAACTCTAAACGTGATACTGAATGACATTTTAACCTCAAAACATTTATGTAAAGTTTACATACATTGACATCGGGTCAGTGGCCCAATGCACGACCGCTTCTTAATTTAATTCATATATTCGTCTCGTTGTTCATAAACCCAAGCTTTTATGCATAAACACAAGGGTAGTGATAAACGTCTGGTCACTGTCCCCTCCTGTGCTTCACAGCTGAAAGTCTGCATTTAATGTGGTCCATATGTTTCCAGATGTGCCCTCACACTTCCTCTTTATTAATTGTATGTGTTGATGGAAATAAAAGTTGCTAAGGTGAAAGACTACAGTTGACCAGTCAGCGCGCTGCCCATATGAAATATTACCAGAGCCAGTTTATGAGGAGCCTGGCCACTGCCTATTTCCCCTGTTATATTAATAACAGGCCAGCTGAACAGCAGAGGGCGCCCACGAGCGAGTCCTCAGTGAATGGAAGTGAATGGAGCTCAACGCTAAAAACGAAGAGTTAAAATAGTCTCTAATCACTGAACCAGAACTTTCCTTTAGTTTTAGACAGTAGAAGGAGGGATTTCACTAAAAAACAAAGAAACCTCACCTGTTTGTTTCTTTTATTCCACAGTAAATGGGTTTCCGGCAGCAGGAGGCGTGGCTTTACTGCTAGAGCGCGATGATTGACGGGCGAGCGGAGCAGCTCATTGGCTGTTCGCGCTCTCTGACGTCATGGATCTCCGTGAGGCGCCGTTTAAAAGCTCTTAAAAACAAAACAGCGGTGTTAGTGTTTTATGCTGCTCTGTATTCAGGAAATTATCGGATTCCTTTACATTAAACGTGTTTCAGCATTTTAAACTGTGATTTCGCTCAAATGCTCCATATCAGCCCATTCGTTTTGGACCTGCTCTGGAAGACATTGCTCTCCACAGGTTCTCTGATGTTACCCTATCGCAGCGCAGGAGGGTGGCTAGCCGGAATACAGGTGGTATTAAAAACAACGCCCGCAGCGCATTTCCACTGTGCATCTTCCCTGCAGTCCAGGAGGGGGCGCTGATTCTCCACGCATGGCTCTTCAGCTCCAGGAAAGCGGGGAGGCAGAGGATCCAGCGCTGATCCAGGTGACGGAGCTGATCTGCCTTTAGAGTTTCCGAGGAGTCTGAGAGAAAGTCTTTCGCCTTTCATTGCTCGGTATTCTCAACCTTCATGTATTTATTGAGATAAAATATTAAAAATCTCCAACAATGTTCATGAAGCTTAAGTGGTTCCAACTTTATCTCAGTTCATTAATTTATAATTCCATCATTGCTTTGCTGTTTTTTCGTTAATAAGCATTTTCAGGAATGAGTTACTTTAAAAATTCTACATTTTTTTGTTCTTGTTTTAATACAGTGTGCACTCACTTAACACAATTTCCCAACTACTGCCATTCACTTCTTACTTACTCTCAGCCTTTAACACAGGGGCTGGGAACTGAGGGCCCTGCTTTAGCAAACCAGGTCAACCTGGTATTTATCTGAGGCATTGAATTAGGTGTGCTTGCAAAACCTCTGAAACTGTGCAGGGAGCCAGCCCTCCAGGACTGGCGTTCCCTACCACTGCTTTAAAATAATCAGGCTGTGTGTACAGCTAGCTGAAATCTTTATATTACAAATCTTATATTTAGGAGTAAATGACAGTAAAACATCATGTACAAATTAAAAAGGCATTCGTTTTATTCTTTTCATGCCTATTTTTCCACACCACAAGGTAATTATTGTGGAGAAATCTGTTTATAACTGCCCACGAAGCACTTTTTTCTATTGATCTAGTGCGGGAGATGCATTCCATGCACTGTGCTCATCTTTTATGATCCGTGTTTTGTGAGGGTGAAATTGACACAAAATCATTTTTGCGCATATTTGTTTAAGGTTCTATTTTTTATGACCTATTGGCTGGACATGGTGACCTCTTGTCTATTACTGATTATATATCAATAGACATCAACACTGACAGATTAATAAAAATATGTAAAGCTACTACTCCAGCATGAAATCTGCTCATGAAAGGAACTATGCAGCATTTTATTTTATAGAATGGCTATTATAGCAGAATGTTTTGAGGCACCATAGGAGTGGCACCTGCTGCTGTATGGTATCGTGTCGGTGTTAGTTTGGAGCGCAATGACCTTCCTTCTTGAAAGTTTGTTCTAAATTCTCCATGGTCTGTTGGAAGGGTTTATATCCAGTGACTGAGGTCTGTAGTTATGTGTTCATTTTGTTAGAACCGTTTGATGATGGTTTTAGGTTCTATGGTTCGACCTGTGAACCTACCAAAGCTGTGAACTTAGCCAGAAGCCCTGAGTCCTCCTGGGAAACTCAAATGACCACAGGTCTGTACGCAGAAGGCTTTTCCCGTTTATTGATCAGAAGACCAGAGTTTATATACATTGAGAAAACAGGGAGGCATACGTTAAATGGCATGAGCATCGCGTCATCATGTGGTAAGACATGTGGTAGAGAGATGACTGGATGAACAGGGTTATAGTTAGACGGGGCCCCAAGGACGTTAATGACATACGTGTACATGTAGCCTAAACAACAGATAAGTGTTAGAACATTGCTGATCAGATATCGTTGTCAACCAACCATATGAACGCACAAGCATAAGCTGAGAGCTCCGTATGAAACAGGCCCTAAGGCCTTATGTGCATCATAGTCATGAACCCAGGATTGTGCATTGATCAGTATGCACTGACACCAGGATCTAACACATTTTGTCTATTAAATATTCATTATGAACAAAAAATTCCCTGTATATATTTTTTTAAATTCTTGATTCTTTTTTCTTCCACCTTCTTTTTTACCACCACATTTTGGGATTCAATCAAGACAAATGTTAAGACTGCTGAAACCATTTAAAATGGTTACAAATAAGAACATGGCATGTGGAAAACCCTCCAGTACTCGGCAAACATCCTCTCGTGTTCTTCCACACTATGGAGAGGGCTCTGGCTGAGCTGGGTTTTGGCAGCATAAGTGGGAGGGCATCTGGCCCACTGTGACAAAATCCCACCCTCACCTAGGAAGAGGACAGGCTCATTGATGAGGGCTAATTTCAGTCATTGGAAGGATGACTCCATCCTTTTTTATAAGGTCTGGGAGGGGTGAAGCTATTGAAGAAAAAAAAAAAGTTAGGCAGAAAACATCAGTATTAGTCCGCTGATCCCCAGCGGCGTTCACCTATGGCTTGGCTGTGCACCATTAATGAGGTTTCTACTCATCGCTCTTCACAACAAGCCCTGGCCAGTTTGGCAGCGCAGATACTGAACCTCCGTTAGGCCTAAGTGACATTCTCAGGCATTGGCAGTAAGCCCGGTCTCAACAAGTACTCCAGTTCTACCTGAAGTGCATGAGGTCTTCAGCCCAAGACTTGAATGGACAATGACATTATCCAAGCAGGCTATTGCAAACTGTTGTTGGGACAGAGGGTGACGGTCTCAAGTCTTTTAAATGTGGCAGGGTCCCCACAGAGGCTGAAAGGAAGAATCCTGTAATGGTTCTAAAGAGGCACCAAGAAGTGGAAAAGGCAGTTCTGGAATCTCACTAAAGTCTATTTTTTACAACATCGATGCAAATAAGAGTTAAGAACTGAAAGAAATGAAAAAGTAACAGGATTGTAAGACATCAACTCAGAATACTATTAATGTCTCCACATTTTCAAATTTAGGCCAAGATCAACTGTAGATAAAGTGGAAAATGGGAAATCAGGCATTTGCACCAACTCAAGGAAATTGCCTACTCCAGTTAATGATTTGTCTCAAGCATCTTCACAGAAACACATTTTGTTAATAATAAATTCTCTGATAGTCGATTAGGTTTGGTTTAAGACCTGAGGATCTGACGTCCTCAACCAAAATCCAGGAGCCATGATTTTAGAATGTGTGACAGAGCTCCTTATAGTCATCCCTCAGTTGAGTTCCTCACCATGAATTTTAGATGATTTTACTTTGTGTTTTAACATTATAAAGTGTTCTTTATAATAGAAAATAATAGAAAAATATATTAAAGTTTCCAGATGCTATTAAGATTCAAACCAATTCTAAAATGAAATAACAGAAAAAGTAGTATTTACACAAGTGGATTCTTCAACGAGAACAATATTTTTTGAAAAATTCCAGCTTCAGATCATGTCACAAACAGCATTGCTAAACATAGTAAATGATCTCTAGAGTCAACACTGATGGAAACATGGTTTCAGTTCTTGTAGTGTGCCTATCTGGAACTGTCCATTTTCATAGCTATGTGTATTACACACAATTATATATGACTCTAGAGCCAGTTGGTCCCAATGTGTTAAAGAAAATTACAACCGGTCTGTCTGGTATTATGTACTGTATGAATCGTAACAATTTAAAATTAAATAAAGAAAAAAAAGTTTACTATTTATATAGATAATGAAAGGAAAAAGGGTGCTGGAAAATCTGGTTGCAAAATAACGAGAAAACGAGAAATTTTCGTGGTATTTTAGACTCCACCTTAAAGCGTAGACCCTTTCTCTAACTGCTTTGTCTTTTCACAACTACTGTATTGGAATATTCTCAAAATGATCTAAAACTGCAACAGGCAGACTTCAATTAGTTCTACCCATTTTAGCATCTTTACAGTGGTTAAAAGTTTTTAGTGTCAATTAAAAAATGTTTGCTTTGCTTTTGAAAAGCTCTTAATTGATTTGTATCTCCATGCAATATAGAGTCACTAAGACACTGCGTTCCAGATCAGAGCTGAAGTTCATAAAGTGCTGCTTTATTGAATTTTCCCAGAATTAAGCATAAATCGACTGGCGAAGCAGCCTTTGGAACGTTTATGTATGAAAGTATATATGAAACATATATAAATACATTATTATCATCATCATCATCATCATCATACAAGCTCACACATTTCTCTCAGATAATTTATCACAGCAAAGGCCGTTACACACGGAATACAACGCAACATGATTATTTTTGCATCAAAACTATAAACACCATTTTTTTGGGAATTCCGCCACATTGTTTGCACAACTCTGACATTGTCCAGGATGCTTTTGACTTCTCTTTTTTCACTTTTCCAGAGAGCTTCTTCACACTTTCAGGAGCTGAAACTAAACAAGTGCAGCTCCACACGAGTCGAGGTTAAATATCGTCATTAACTAACAGGATCTCCTTTGATCATTTGAAACATTGACATGTCTACTGCCCATTTCAGATAAGGGGAAGTAATGAGAAGAACAACATTGTTTCATTTAGAAGTTGACAGAAGATTACAAATCAATTTGAATGATCGTGTAAGGGTAATATTTAAGAGAAGAAAGAACATTTCAGATTTACAGGACTGCAAAAATGGGAAAGAAAATGGATAAAAATCATGAACATCATATACACACACAAATACATATAAATGCTTAACAATACAAAAATTACAATAAAATAGAAATCACCATGCTACAACTCCAAAGAGCTCAATAAGACAAAGTCTATAATGCATTGGAATTATATGCAAATTAGACAAGCAGACAAGAAGATTCCTGATTATGCAGCAAAGGAAAAAAGAGAGGATTTGGATCCACAAGCCCAAATAAACAGGGTTTTCCACGTCTGTCCCTCATAATATCTCATCTGTAACAGTCCCATTCAGACCCAGGGGCTCGAAAGAGCCCAAATAATCTCTACAAAAATCACCTCTTACTCATTTACACAACGATGGAGAATTCAGTTCCACTACCAGAGGCCACAAGACCAAGTGTGGTAGGACAGCGTGGAGATGGGCAAAAGCAAGTTCTTATCTTATCACAATAGCCCTTTCATGAAACATTCATTCACACCATGATGTCCAGGAGGAGAAAACACCACACAAACATGCGCTATGCAGACAAAAGTATTGGGACACCCCTTTTAATTATTGAGTTCAGGTGTTTTAGCCACACCCATTGATAACGGGTGGATAAAATTAAGGATATAGCCTTGCAGTCTCGATACACACTGGCAGTACAGGGTCATACCGATGAGCTCAGTAACTGTAAATGTGGCAACTATCATAGCGGTGTGAACGCACTGCCATTGGACTCTGGAGCAGCGGAAACGTATTCTGTGGAGTGACTAATCACGTTTCTCTATCTGTCAGTCTGATGGGCGAGTCTGGGTTTGGCAATTGCCAGGAGAACATTACTTGCCTGACTGCACTGTGCCTGCTGTAAAATTTGGTGGAGGAGGGATGATATGGCGCTGTGTTTCAGGGGTTGGTCTAGAACCCTTAGTTCCAGTGAAGGGAGTCGTAAAGCTTCAGCACCAAGACATTTTGGACAATTGTACACTTCCACCTTTGTGGAAATAGTTTGGAGAAGAACCTTTTCTGTTCCAGCATGACCCAGAGCACAAAGCAGCTCAATAAAATCATGGCTGGGTGAGTTTGGTGTGGAAGAACTTGACTGACCCTCACAGAGCCCTGACCTCAACCCCATCAAACACCTTTAGGATGAACTAGAACAGAGACTGTGAGCCAGACCCCCTCATCCAACATCAGTGTCTGACCTCACAAATGCTCCTGGATGAACAGACAAAAATTCCCACAAACACACTCTGAAATCTTGTAGAAAGCTTCCCAGAATAGTGGAACCTGTTGTAGCTGCAAAGGGGGACCAACTCCATATTATCGCATATGGATTTAGAACAGGATTCATAGAAGCTCCAGGGGTGTGATGTGGAGGTGTCCATACTTTGTCCATATAATGTACCACAGGACTCAAAGACACAAAATAGAATAAGTGGAAGTTACAATCCGCAAAAGGGGTGTGATAATACAAAAGCTCTTATTTTTGATTTCTCTTTAGCTACTGTATTTATTCGTTTACACATAGAATTTACACATTCATGACTTGTTTTCTTAATGAAGACGAGGGTGTGACCGTTTAGACATTCAGTGTGCACGACGGCAGAGGTGCAGTCTAAGCCTACATTTGCATTGAAGCCCCAGTACAAAACTAAAGTGGCAAACTTCAGGCACCAAACATGTCTTAGCTGATGGACTACTTTTAGCGTATGGAGAAAAATTAGTTTTTTTGCAGAACTACTGTTTAAAAGAGAAACTAAAAAACAAGGTTACATAATTTAAGTTCAACTCATGTCGGTTCCGCTTCAAGGTACTCATATGCCTGCAGTTCTGCCTACATACATACAAAGCCTTAATACAGAGTCTCTCCTCTGTGAACGCGCTGGTGTCTTTGGAGGCTACTCTGTCGGTTAAAACTCCTCCCACACTCGGAGCACTCGTACGGCTTCTCTCCCGTGTGGATGCGCTGGTGGTCTTGGAGGTGGCTCTGATTAGTGAAACTCTTCCAACACTCTGAGCAGTGATATGGCTTCTCTCCGGTGTGGATGCGCTGGTGTTGCTGCAGATTACTCTGCTGATTAAAACTCTTCCCACACTCCGAGCAGTAATACAGATTCTCTCCCGTGTGAATGCGCTGATGTAGTTGGAGGAGACTATGGCGATTAAAACTCTTCCCACACTCTGCGCACTCATACGGCTTCTCTCCTGTGTGGATGTGCCGGTGCTGCTGGAGATTACTCTGTTGAGTAAAGCTCTTCCCACACTCCAAGCACTGAAACGGCTTCTCTCCTGTGTGGATGCGCCGGTGTTGCTGGAGATGACTCTGCCTGTGAAAACATTTCCCGCACTCTGCGCAGTGATACGGCTTCTCTCCTGTGTGGATGTGCTGATGTTGCTGAAGAGTACTCTGCCGATTAAAGCTCTTTCCACAGTCCGAGCAGTGATACGGCTTCTCTCCCGTGTGGGTGCGCTGGTGTATTTTGAGATTATTCAGTTGAGTAAAGCTCTTCCCGCACTCCGAGCACCGAAAGGGCTTATCTCCTGTGTGGATGTGCTGATGTTGCTGAAGAGTTCTTCGTCGATTAAAACTCCTTCCGCAGTACGAGCAGTGATGCAGTTTCTCTCCGGTGTGAATGCGCTGGTGTATTTTGAGATTAGTTTGGTTGGTAAAGCTCTTCCCGCAGTCTGAGCAGCGGTGAGGTCTCTCCTTGCCAGTGTTTTTCGGCATTCCTCTGTCAAATGTACCAGAGATTATTTGTGGACTACTTGAGGTTGTTCTAGATGCCATGTTCTCGGATTTAACCTCCCTGGATTTCCGCTGTCTGGCTTGCTCTTCTTGGCAGCATCTTTGCTGTGTGCTGTGGAGAAGAACGTGGAATGTGGGATGTGGAAAATTCAACCATGTAAGAACATAGAAACTAGGGATGAAGGCAAAACCGAAACATTAATGAAACTCAGTGTAAATGCAACAAAATATAAAAGTGTTAAAATAGTTTAGTGTGAAAAGCATTTTAACAAGTCTCATCTTCTGCTGGTCTCCTGCCCTGACAGCCTATTGAAAAAAGGCACCCTACTACAGAATGTGGGTTAAACATGTGCCAAGGTAGGGCACAGTGTCTTACAGCAGGCAAGGCAGGACAACGCAGAAGGATACAGGATAGCACATAACAATAACAATGGGCAATTTACATTAAGGAGTTATAACTAAGGCTACAGTCGGTCATGATTTTCAGTTCATTAATTAATAAAGGAAACATCAGTCTAAAATCAGGACTTGCTAAATGTTATACAACAGGTAGTTCTGGCCATGTGCGCTGATGAGTTGATGAGCGTTCTAACCATGCTGTTATTTCACCATAACATCGAGTTTTTCTCAAAACACTATCACTCCTCTGAGATACCGTTGCTAAGCAACGACTTTGACAGCTGTAGGAGGCGCTCAAGCAATCTGAACGTTCTTACTTCTTACTTTGCCACAAACAGACAATGGACACTTAAGATCACATCTGACCGACAGCTGATTTGGTCCGACTCTGAAGATGAGACGACACTAATTTCCCAAACAAACTGTCAGTCGGTTTGTGTGGAGCTGGAGAACGAACTGGGCGAGTGGGCGGAGCTCGTTACTCTGACGTAGCAACAAGCTGCTCGTTAAGGAGCTATAATTTGGAGGAAGGAACTGAACATTAAAACATAAACGCCGCGTTCACGGCCAGTTTATTCATTTCTTACTGTATTTATTTAACTGTTGTATTAAAGCAGTAGAAACACTCTAGGAATGAGTTATCACTATAACATCACGGCTGTGATGATCTACGGCCACCATGATGTTATTTCAGGATAACACACTCCCTCTAGTGTTGTATTGCTCAATTAAACAGTCCTAACTTAGTCCTAACCTAAGTCTCATGCACCAAGACTCACACAATCATCACAGTCATGCTAGTCATTCCACACACTTTTCTCTCCAAACTCCTGAATGAAGCTGAACGATCCTAGTTTCCTACTCCAACTTTCACAGATTAAAAAAAACTTGACAGCGACAGACTTTTGTGTTCTCTGAATTTAATGCAAGTGAAAGAGATTGGATTAACTAGCCTGTTAGTCACTGCCGTACTATGTGTTTTAGATCAAGGGAGCTGTACAGGTATCCACAGCACCAGGAAACAATGAAACAGACACTCCAGAAATGACACTGATAAATTAGTAGGTAAAATCTGCAAGCACTTATTTTCAGATCAGATTTGACTGCACTTGATGAATAAGGGCCACTGCATCAAATTAAATTTTGTGAATCAACACACCCCTAATAACCAGTGCTCCAAGCACTGTATCAGCTTTCATCACCATGCGGTTTTGTTATTTGCTCTTTATCAGGCAAAACGCAACAAAATAATCTGCTGAGAATCCCGTTCCGCATTTTAAAAACAGTATATTTTTAAAAGATTTTTAAATTGAAACACATTCAAAAAGTATTATTACTACTACACTTTCAGAAATTAAGGTAGGAAACGGTCACTGGGGCAGGCCCCTTTTGTCTCCAGGGAGGTACCCTCAAAGGTACATCTCAGTCTTTTCAGTCAGGGAACATAACTGAACCATAAATCAATGAAATGATCTGTTCTAAGCTGGACTGACTCCACACACCCCGCCTCCCTCCAGGCTTTTACTCTACTGCTCTGTTTTAAAACATTCGGTTATGAAAAGGAACAAATACCAACTTTTCACCTGGAGACACTGATTTAAGCTCCACAATCGGACCTTAAAACCACTGCTGGAGCTTTAAGGGAACATTTACACTGTTTGTACCTTGATTAATTAAAAATGTACCTGTAAAGAACCTTTATTTCTAACAGTGTATTCTTATTACTATTACAGTGCATGTAGTACACATTTGTATGCACATGGGACCATTTCCGTATGTAAACAATGTTGTATTTTCACACTTTTAACACCTGCACATCTGTCAGCATCAACTTATAAATATCTTGCTTTCCAAATATAGTTTGCCTGGAATATCTTACAGCTAAACTCAGCAAGGCATAGCAGTCAACAATTAGAAATTGGGAGAATTTCTCTGACTCTATTCAAGAATTTTAGCCTCCAATTGAATTCTATTTGTCTAGCATCTTTGATGTGTGTGCATTCCTAATAATGTAAGTCACTGGGCTGCCTTGCCTACCCCAACCCTTCCCCACCCTGTTGTAAAATGCAATCTAAAACACAATAAAAAGTTGATGACAGAAAAGAAAAACACATGGAGATCATGTTGTACATGGACCTAAATAGAACCTTTCTGAAAATGGTTCCATGTAACACCAAAAGAGTTTCTTCTATTGTTTTCAAGCTTTTCACAATAGCAGAACCCGTTTCGGTGCTATGTAACAACCATATACAATCAATCTGAAGAACATGCAAAGATCCATTTAAGCATGAATTGGTACTACAGAAGAACTCATGGTTCTAAACAGAGCTATTCCCTTTACTAAAGAACCATCTTTTTTTAAAGAGTGCAGATCAGAACATTACTTACCACTCAAATTGAGCAAATCATGGAAATTCTATAAAAATATATACAGACATGTTAATAAGATGCACTTCACCAGATCAAAATACTATCAAACCAAAACCAAACACAAAGGCTCACATTACTAACCTCACTCAGCTCAGTCTGGCCAAAGGGCAGCTTCGTGTTTTCCTATTTTCTCCCTGCTTTCCAAAAAGCCAACATCTCCACAGAGAGTTAAGGAAACACAGTGTAAAATGACCATAAAGAACCAGAACAGGGTTGATTTTCGCTCCACCTTCAGGACCTTCAGGACCTCCAGGAGTCCAGCTCAGTAGACTGACTGCTCAGCATAGCAGGATCCTCTGCTTCTCTGCTTTACTGGAGTTGGTGAAGCACAGATATGCAGCTAGCACCACCACCTGGACTGGGGGGAGCTTCACACTGAGACCTCTAGTTTTAAACCCACCCATATTCCAACATGGTCCGATTTGGCTGTAGTTCATGTAAACAGCCTGTTTGTTTTTGTGATCACATATTTATCAGGTTTGGTTCACATGTGAAAGCAGTTGACTGGATACAGTAGACGATCAAACGTAGGGAAGTACTCCTTTATCTTTCATTTTCAACAAAAAAATCTTATTATAAAATAATTTTTTATTGTACTCTGCTGTTTGCAGTTTTGTGTATAGTGACTTGCTGTTTTTTTACTGTTCATTTGTGATGTCATGTTATGACAGATGCTGCATAAATACTGATATTTTCATTATGACTGCAAGAAGGCTGAACATACTGCCCAGTGTCAGAAAGCTGCACTTCAGTCAGTTCATTGGTCCTCCAGAACTATAGTTACCTAAAACACACCTCAAAAAGCACCAATGATGGATAAAAAGAACACATTGAACCATTCTGGTGTTCCCTGCTATGAGTCCCATGACTGAATGAATAATGTTGAGTAGCTGTGGTAAGAGATGAAACTCTCAGGTGGTGGAGTTCACTGATCAAACCTGAGAGAACGGAGGCATTTTGCTCAAGAACTTCCAGTAAAGAAAGGAACTTTCATTCAGTGCTACAGAAAGAACCCAATTAGTTCTAGTCTTCAAAGGCTTCAAGACAAAGTTTATTGTCAAAAGTAATATGTAAAAACCTTATCTTACCTCTTACCTGTTGGTCATCCTCAGCCAGTCTGCCTACCATTCTTCCCTTCACCCTAGACAGCTTTGGGGAATGAGTATTCTCTAGCATCCTCCCCATCTTTGGCCTTTATCACACAATCTCAAACAGTTCTGTCAGGCAAGGTAAAAAAAAAGATTGTGGTTTACAGCAAAAAGCGAAGGAAGGAGAGAACTTTAAACCCATTTGGATTCATTTAAAAGTAAAATTTACTAGAAAAGCAATTTTCACATTTACAGGAATTGTTACAGGAAGCAAAAACACATAAATGATGCATACGCTCACACATAAAACCATTTAAAATACAACAAAACAAATCAGCATGCTAAAAGTCCAAACCATTGGAGAGAAAGACAAGCATGAGATGGGGGTTTTCTCACTATCCAGCTCTGACTCAGACAGAGCACGTAAACCATTGATCAAATGATATGCAAATTAGGCCAGCTGTAGATTTGCATTGGTCCACAAGCATAAATAAGCACAATATCATTGGTTAAGTCCAGTTAACAGAGACGATATCTGCATCTGTCCCTCATGCACTTCTTAATGGTGTCTGTAAGTCATTCTCAATCAGGCCCAAGGCTTCAAAAATGCCTGAATAAAATCACCTTTCACTCAGTTACACAATGATGGAGAATCCAGTTACACTACCAGAGCAGCATCACCAAGTCTGGTAGGACGGTTCAGAAAGGAGCAGAAGCAAGTTCTCATCTCAACTTTAGCCACAATGTCGAGGAGGAGATGAAAACCCTTATAAACACAAGTTTGAACTGCTTAGGCTGGGCCTACTCTATGTGATTTTCGTTCCCACTTTGAGGCCGATTTGCACCTTATGTCAATTTTTTTCACAATCTGAAGTGATTTTCCACGTCAGGAGCTTGACACGAAGTGATCTGGTAGTTGGATGATCTGGCGAAAGCAGAAAGAAGTGAATCTTTATCTCTACAACAGAACTCTGATGTGATCGGAGACCCTTTGATATTATCAGACGTTTGATATTTACCACTCGAAATGTTCAAGAGTCCTGCAGTGAGAGAAGGTCAGCCAGTGATTCAAATAACATCCAATCAGAGAGCTGGAAGAGCGGAGAGACAGGAGACACGCCTGAACAGTGGAGCGGAAACAGAGGAGCTGAGTGTAAAACACAGGCAGAAGAGAGACGACATCATGTCTTTAATGCTGGTCCAGATCAGGTCACCATTTCTACAGTTTCAGCTCAGCTGCCAGTCTGTAGTGAAATACATCTCCAGCTCTCACTTCTCAACCCAATATTAAGCCCCAGTTTGAGCTTTTACTGTGCAGAAAAGCACAAACAGCTCCAGTAAGGTTAACTTTGTTTGTGTGGTGATCTGAGGAGATCTGGAAGTTTGAGATCTTAATTCATACCTGAATCTCATTATGTGTGTTACTCTCTCTCTTGGCCTTGTTATCTAGCACGAGCGCCTTCACAACAAAAAGACAACAAACTTTTAAAAAATCATGTAGTGACGCCGACCTATCCAGGGTGTATCCTACCTTCTGCCCAGTGACAGCTGGAATAGGCTCCAGCACCACCCCGTGACCCAGAAGGAGAAGCGGCTTAGAAACGTAGTGACAACCAAACTTAAAGAGCCTTTCAGTGGTTGGGCTGTTAAGAATGTGAAGATCATTTTAAAAAAGTACGTCATCTGGTCTTCTGGCGTATTCATTCATTTACCCAAGGGCTTTAATACATGAGTTTTTCCAATGAAGACTAGCGTGTTAGAATTAAGGCATGCAATTTCCACGATGGTGGCCTTGAAGCTCCAGTGCAAAACTAAATTGGCAAACTTCAGGGGCCAAATATGTCTTGGATGATCTACTACATTCACAGAACCTTTTCCAAAACTATTACTTACATCACAAACCAAAGTATACACAATTTATGTTAACTGTTCTCATGTTCCTTTATGTGCACCCCTATGTGTTGAAGATACTCATATGCCTGAACATCTCCCGAAGTACAAAGCCTTAATACGGCCCATCTTCTGTGTGAACATGCTCGTCTTGTTGAAACATAGTCTGCAGGGAAAAGTTCTTCTCGTACTCAGAGCAGTGATCTGGTTTCTCTGCTCTGTGAACGCGCTGGTGTCTTTGGAGGCTACTCTGTCGGTTAAAACTCCTCCCACACTCTGAGCAGTGATACGGCTGCTCTCCTGTGTGGATGCGCTGGTGGTCTCTGAGGTGGCTCTGATTAGTGAAACTCTTCCAGCACTCTGAGCAGTGATACGGCTTCTCTCCAGTGTGGATGCGCTGGTGTTTTTGGAGATTAATATGTTGATTAAAACTCTTCCCGCACTCCGAGCAGTAATACAGTTTCTCTCCCGTGTGAAAACGCTGATGTAGCTGGAGGAGACTATGCCGATTAAAACTCTTCCCGCAGTCTGGGCAGCGATACGGTTTGTCTCCCGTGTGAATGTGCTGGTGCTGTCCCAGATTACTCTTCTGAGTAAAAGTCTTCCCGCACTCTGAGCACTGATACGGCTTCTCGCCGGTGTGAATGCGCCGGTGTCTCTTCAGAGTGCTCTGTCGATGAAAACTCTTTCCACAGTCGGAGCAGTGGTGGGGTCTCTCCTTGCCTGTATGTTTCTCCATATGCTCGTGAGATGTGATTCTTGTTGACTGCTGGAGTGGGTTCTAGGCGCCATATTCTCGGGCGCAATTTCTCCCGATTTCAGGCATCTGGCTTGCTTCCCTTGGCATCATCTTCTGATGGCTGTCCCGCAGTTAAAATTTTGAACTGTGTCAGAAAGTAGACACTAGGAACAAAGACAAAAACAGAGAAATATTCAAAACTCTGACTCACTCAAACAACAATGCATCAGATGTTCTTTTGGTGGTACCACGGAAGAAGCGCTATAGCTTCCCTGGAGAACAAGCGAATAAAAAACTTTTTTAATGTGCATCAACCCGTTTCCTGCTGGAACATAGAGGGATACAGCATATCGTCTAATTCAAGGGTGCTGGTGTCCAGCACAGTTTGGTGATTTACCTGCACCAACACATCTGATTACACTTATCTAATAACTGCCAGGTTAAGTGGGCGTGTTTCAGCAGGGAAACCTCCAAACTGCGCCGGACACCGGCCCTCCAGGACCGGAGTTGTGCACCTCTGGTCTAATGTATTGCCAACGTCATGAATTTCACTTCATTAAGGTCAAATCATAACAACAACAGCTAGTGACAAGTGTTAAACAGTGCGGTGGACCTGGCGATGCTGGTGTTATCAAGGCTGCCAGCTCTCATTAACGTAGCACTAATTTCACAGTCTCATGCCACACTTTGCCATTTCCCCATGCATTTCTCTCTGCCTTCCAAACAACAATATTGTGAGCTTTTGTACAATGTTAAAATAAACGAGGACTGCATTTCTTGATTGCAGATTTCTCTCCTTTTTTGATTTGGTGAAAAGATATACTTCTTCATTTAAACCATTATCAAGCAAAAAACAAAAGAACAACAACAACAATAATAGAATCCGCTGAAAAACTAGAATCATGGTCTGTATCGCATTGTGCATGTACTGTTTAATACACCTTCAAAAGATTTTTACAGATGAGATACATGCAAAATTATTATTATCGTCACTGTATTTTCACACCGTTTACACTGTGTGTAACATAACACGTCTCTCTGCACATCATTTCCATTTTGCATTAAATGTATAATATTTATACATAAATGTGTATATATAATTTTTTTATTGCTGTTGTAAGAACAAAATTTTATACTTTGTATCTGTATTTTTGTCTATTTTCAGTTTTTGACATAATTTGAAAATACATGTTGGCCTTTATATGGTGTGTACATTTCATGAAGATTCCATTTCATGAAGAACCAATTCTGGTTCCATTGACTTACATTGAAAGTACTGTATGATTTCCCTTCTCCTGTATAGTTGCCATTTTGGAGATATGAGTTTTTATATATATATATATATATATATATATATATATATATATATATATATATATATATATATATTAATAAAGAGAGGTGGGCAATATGAAAAATATATAATTCTACCACACTTTAAAACCTTCCATGATCCATTATCTGACATTTATTTTTTTCAGACACCTGCTCAGCTGGAAGGGAGAAAAGAGAAGCAGTAGTGCAACATTTAAAACCTGAAAGCAGTGATTTTTATTCAGTACGTGTCATACAGTGCTGCACTAAATCAGTTAAACAGGACTAAATGAACTCTCCTTATAACGAAACTCACAGCAGGTCAGTGTCCACAGGTTCTGACCATACACTCACCTTCTGAAACACACACTGTGACTTTACTGGAGCGTAACTCATCACGAAAACGAGCTACACTCTCAAATATGGACATATTAATCCTTAATGAGATGAACTTCGCCAAGATAACAACCGGGAACACACAGGGTAGCGTCAGTACCATCACCCAGAACGTCTGGCCGGTCCGTGAATTTTTACCTGTTTTCACTCCACTTTCCAAAAAGCCATCACCTCGTCCAGGAGTTGATGAAATACAAGGTGTAAAACGATCAGGCAGGAGTTTAATGACCGCCCCAGCTCGGTTAGCTCTGTTGGCTCGGTTAGCTCTGTTGGCTCGGTTAGCTCGGCTCCTGTTCCTCAAACAACACTGACCACTCTTACACGCCTTTACCGCCACCACCTGGACTGGGGTGGGACTTCGCACGGCCACTGGCTGACATTGTAGACCTCCTTAAGATCCCATTTGGAAAACTTCCTCCATTCTGTTCATTACATTTCCTTTTCTGATGTTCCTGTAATCCTGAAAATACTTTCCCTATTAAATTCCCATAAACACGCTCCTAACCCTTGTGGAAAGCCTTCCCGGAAGAGTTGAAGCTGTTGTAACTGCAAAGGGTGAGCCGACATCATATTAAACCCTATGGATTAAGAATGGGATGTCACTCGAGTTCATATGTGTGGAGGCAGAAGGCCGCATACTTTCAGCAACATAGTCTATTTGGCTGCGTCATTGATTTTGCAATATGACTCAAATGGACTAGTTCATCTACACAAGAAACTGACTAATGTACCCTCTCAGAAAAAAGGTACGACGCTGTCACTGTGGTGGTACCTTCAGGGGTACGTCTCAGTGCCTTTAGTCAGGGAACATAACTGAACCATCATCCACTGAAGTGATATGCTCTAAGCTGTACTGACTCCACACAACCTGCCTCGCCTCCAGGCTTTTATTCTACTGTCCTGTTTTAAAACATTCGGTTATGAAAAGGAACACATACCAACTTTTCACCTGGAGAACCTGATTTAAGCTCCACAATCAGACCTTAGAACCTACTGTACAACCTTCGAGGGATCATTTACACTGTTTGTACCTTGAAGAACGAATCATGTACCTGCATGGTACTTTTACTTCTAACAGTGTAAAAAAAGGCCAAACTCTGAGACAGTCTTATCCCGTTGTACACACTAATGAAGATGTCTGAATTATTGTGTGCATATATTGTGCAAAATTCATTTCTTTTCTAACTTGCTTTAGGTCAAACTGTGGCGTAATGCAGAAAGATGAATATTCCTACACAAATTTAAGAGTAAACCATCGGATTTGAATGGCAGCAACAAAATCAATGACAATATAAAAGCTGAGGAGCCTGAGGACCTGCAACGTGTCTGGTTTTGTTTAATTTATTGAGTCATTTGGACTAATTTCTGGCAGCATATTCTGTACTTTATTCAAATTCAAGTGCAAATGTGAAAATGCTAATTCAGTGATGTGTTCACAATTGCAAAAGGGTTCTATGTAGAGCCATGAACACTCAAAGAATCCTTTACATGATTCTTTGCATCATGGATCGATGGAAAATGTGCATGAATTTGCTATAGACGGTTCTGTATAGAACTTTTCTTTTTCTTCTGTTACAAGCTTGACACTAAAAACAGAAAATTTTTGCCCTTTTGAAAAATAAAAGTTCTATATAGAACCATCTACAGCACATTCTCTGTAAAGAACTCTAGACATGCAAAGGGTTATTTGAGGGTTCATGGTTCAGAACCACTTTTTTACTAAAGAACCCATGAAGAAAATGTTTCTACCTGGAAGGACTGTTTTGATAAACCCTACGAAGAGAATTTGGTGCTACAGATTCAGTTTCATTACCAAAGAATTCTTTATATATATATAAAAAAGGGCCACGGCCACAACTCACTGCATTTAGGCATGAAGAGGTGGTCAAGACAACTTGCTGAAGTGCAGACCGAGCATCAGAACGGGGAAGAAAGGGGATTTAAGTGACTTTGAACGTGGCGTGGTTGTTGGTGCCAGACGGGCTGGTCTAAGTATTTCAGAAACTGCTGATCTACTGGGATTTTCATGCACAACCATCTCTAGGGTTTACAGAGAACTGTCAGAAAAAGAGGAAATATCCAGTGAGCGGTCAGTTGTGTGGACGAAAATGCCTTGTTGATGTGAGAGGTCAGAGGAGAATGGGCAGACTGGTTCCAGATGATAGAAAGGCAACAGGAACTCAAATAACCAACCAACATCTCAGGAATGTTTCCAACACCTTCTTGAAAGTCTGCCACGAAGAATTAAGGCAGTTCTGAAGGCAGAAGGGAGTCCAACCTTCTACTAGCAATGACTCAGTACATGCAGCACTGCTCACACAAGTCTTTTAAATGCTTGTCATTCCTTATACCAATAAACTTATAGATCAGGACAATTGTTGACAGACTTTTAAGGTTTTATTCAAATATAAACATGGATGTTGAGAATATTGTGCAGTGAAAGGTGAAAGACTTTCACTTTTGTGAAGCTACATCAACAAAACAGACTTAGAAAACGAGTCCAACTTTTTTTTCCCTGCTATTTCACTTCACGTTTAGGCATAAGTGAAAACACCATACCATATTAGCCCATATACTGGTTTACAGTGAATGTAAGTTTAAACGTGTCTTACATAGAAAACGTGACTAAATAATATGGCGATTTAGATAATGCAAATGATCCTCAGTTAAACTGAAAAAGGCAACAAAAATCCTCATAACAAACCTGCAATGAGAACAGCAGCTATTACAATTTTGTAATAATTATTATAACAAGTGAGATTTGAAATGTTATTGGGAGCCTGCAATTTGCACACGGGCTGTGTCTATTTCATTTCTCAAACTGAGAAACCAATAAAAAGTAACAGTCTCTGACTCTTGGCTTCAGAGTTTACTTTAGTCCCTTTAAAAGCACCTTCCCTCAAACTTAAAACTCTGTAGAAACGATTTAAATTGCAGGTTACAACATGTAAGATAAACATAATAAAAATGTCATGGTTCTGCGGCTAAGTCATGAGCTTCTGGCTTCCTCTAAGGGCATTTGTGTCTCTTTAAGGAATTGGAATGCCTGAAACTCCGTTTACACTCCGAGCAGCGATACGGCATCGCTCCTGTGTGAATGCGCTTGTGCGTCATTAGACTATTTCTGCTTGAAAAACTTTTCCCACACTCTGAACAGTGAAACGGCGTCTCTCCCGTGTGAGCGTACTGGTGCGACTGGAGACTGCTCTGCTGATTAAAGCTCTTTCCACAGTCCGAGCACTGATACGGCTTCTCTCCCGTGTGGACACGCTGGTGTTGCTGGAGAATACCCAGCTGATTAAAACTCTTTCCGCACTCTGAGCAGTGATACGGTTTCTCTCCAGTGTGAATGCGCTGGTGTCTTTGGAGATTACTGTGTCGACTAAAACTCCTGCCACATTCCGAGCAGGGATACGGCTTCTCTCCGGTGTGGACTCGCTGGTGTTGTAGGAGATTACTGTGATGGTTAAATTTCTTTCCGCACTCCGAGCAGCGATACGGTTTCTCTCCTGTGTGAACACGCTGGTGTATGTAGAGGAGCTTCTGCTGAGTAAAAGTCTTCCCGCAGTCTGAGCAGCAATGCGGTTTTTCTCCTGTATGCATGCGCTGGTGTTCTTTCAGGTTACTCCGTGAAATGAAAGTCTTACCACACTCAGAGCAGCGATACGGTTTCTCTCCTGTGTGAACACGCTGGTGTACCTGGAAAAGCTTCTGCTGAGTAAAACTCTTCCCGCAGTCTGAGCAGCGATACGGTTTCTCTCTCGCGTGAATGCGCTGGTGTTCTTGCAGATTACTCCATGAAGTAAAACTCCTTCCACACTCTGAGCACTGATACGGCTTCTCTTCCGTATGAAAGCGCTGGTGTATTTTGAAAATGCTCTCGTAGGTAAAACTCTTTCCACAGTATGAGCAGTGATGCTTCTTCTCGCCTCTGTGGACGCGCTGGTGCATTTTGAACATACTCTGATAAACAAAAATCTTCCCACACTCCGAGCAGTGGTACGATTTCTCTCCCGTGTGAATGCGCTGGTGTATTTTGAAGATACTCTCGTAACTAAAGCTCTTTCCACACTCTGAGCAGCGATACGATTTCTCGCCTCTGTGAATGCGCTGGTGCATTTTGAAAATGCTCAGATAAATAAAACTCTTCCCACAGTCTGAGCAGAGATACGACTTCTCTCCAGAGTGAATGCGCTGGTGTTTTTTGAGATTATCCATGACGTTAAAAGCCCTCCCGCAATCAGAGCACTGATACGGCTGCTCTCTCGCATGAATGAGCTGGTGTTGCTGGAGGTTACTCTGCCGACTAAATTTCTTCCCACAGTCACAGCACTGATACGGCTTCTCTCCTGTGTGAATAAGCTGGTGTTGTTGGAGATTACTTTGCCGAGTAAAACTCTTTCCACACACCAAGCAGTGGTGACTTCTCGCCTTTCTCTTGCTGTTCTGCATTCTTCTGCAAGATGTGTTAGTGTGGATAACACCAGTGGATGTTTGCTGAGCACTGGAATCTTTTTCAGATGCCATGTTCTTATACTGAACAATTCCTGTTTTCAGCAGTCTAAAGTTCCTCTTGATGGAATCTCCAAATGTGTTTTTTATTCCAGAAAGTGGAAGAATGGGAACAATGGGAGCAGTACCCTAGAAGAGAAAAGAATAAAAATATTCAGAACTCAGAAATATGACAGAATTTATAGCAACTGTAACAAGAAAGTTCTGTATTCATTTAGCTTTATGCAAAATAAAAACAAAATCATCTAAATAATCGAACAAAATGATCAGATATAAATGTCAAGCTTGGTCAGTAAAAGCCTCCCAGACCATCTAAGATTTGGTACAAACTTTCAAGAAATTAAGCCAAACATTACTTAACCACGGCAGACGAATTGGTGATACCTGATCCATAGAATGGTTATAGTACACAGATGCCACTGTTTGGTTAGTACATCACAGTTTGGTATGAACTGGGTACAACAGAAAACAGTAGAGGTGTAACGATTCTGAAGCCATGATACAAACATCTGCGCTCCCATGTCTCGTTACAATGTATTACACCACCCCTCTACCCACAAACCAACAGCAGGTGCAGCCTGTTGAGCCCTCATTACTTTACTAATGTAGCAAAACTGATTTTTTATTTCACAGTTAACGCTGTGGCTCGTAGTGGGCCACATACGAGTTTAAATTCTCTTCTGTCATTAACGTTATACTGGTACACACACAACTGGTATACAAATAATGTGAAATTGAAACTGAGGGCAGAACACACTGCCTGCCTCACCTCTCGGGTAGGGAGCTGCAGCCTGAGGTAAATTAATTCAAATCGCCATCAATGGAGCAACATCAGACTGTAACGAGTTACTCAGTTAAAGGGGAAAAAAGAGAGCGGAAGGAAAAGCCAGTCTTTTGGGGTTGGCCGTTAGCCATTAGCCTACCATGGAGGCTAGCCAGATACCCTTGCGCACAGCTACAGTTCTTATAAGAAGTGAAGGAACATCCAGAATAATACGCCATCGTTACTCTACAAAACAGGCTTACTAAAGCCTCCAAAATGGTTTTAATTGAAAAACAAATATACATCAATAGGGTAAACTGTGATATATACTAAAACCATCAGTAATCTTGATTACACTGCGATATAAATTTTAGCCCATACAATCTCTACTACCTATAACATGTACTTCACAAAATTCATTATTTTATTTATTTTTATTTACAAAATTTGTGGAGTTAATCTACCATATTTAGTGTTCCAAATTGTTGGTGATTTAATAAAACCTAGAAGTGATTGAACTTTTTTCCTTATTCATCCACCAAAAACAAACAGAAAACCTGAACTGTGGCCCAAAAATCGAGGTCTGAACCAAACTGTGGCCCAAAAATCAAGGTCTGAAATTGAGCAGTAAAATATAAACAGTTAAATATTCTCACATCGCTCATATTTCTATGAGTATTAGGAGGAGTTGATTTAGTTTGTTCCACCTAGGCCAGAGGTCACTAATAGACGGACTGCGGTCTGAGTCCAGACCCGGATGTTGTCCTATGTGGACCTGGACCTACAACCGATAAACTATGGAGAATTACTTCATTTTGACTGGGTGGTCTTATTTTAATCGGCATAGTTTTTCTAGCTTTTACCAAGGATGAGCCAAGGAACAGCAGTCAGAGAAGAAAGTGAGTCAGAGGGAAGTTATTCCACATGACATGATCTAAAAAGAGAAAACTGACAGTAAATGTTGTTGAAATCTGACCGAACTGGACTTTATTTGATCTGATGTTCAGTAAATGTTGTTGAAATCTGACCGAACTGGACTTTATTTGATCTGATGTTCAGTAAATGTTGTTGAAATCTGACCGAACTGGACTTTATTTGATCTGATATTCAGTAAATGTTGTTGAAATCCGACCGAACTGTACTTTATTTGATCTGATGTTCAGTAAATGTTTTTGAAATCTGAGTCAACTGGATTTTATTTGATCTGATATTCAGTAAATATTGTTGAAATCTGACTCAACTGGACTTTATTTGATCTGATATTCAGCTGTCGACTGTATAAGATGTTGATATTCCTACTCATCTACTTCAGTAAACAGTACATGGCACTGAGTCATGGACATTATGATGTTCTGGACCTTCGCTTTAGGTTATTCCTCTAACTGGACCTCAATGAATTTTAATGAAAGACCCCTGACCTAGGCTATACTTAAGCCCAGCCCTCCCCAGAGAAGACCGAGGGAAAGACCCCTGCTGGTGAGGAGGCACAGCAGATACAGCCAGCTAAGCTAGCCTTCTTCCCTTCCTCATTTCTCTCTCCCTCGCTCTCGTAATTCGCTGCTATCCTGAGATGTTCCCACAGCTGGATTGAGAAAAGCTCCTGAGTCGTCTGCGCGCGCCACAGAGTGACTCGGTCAGGCGCTCGTGCGTTTGAGTCGAGCTTAGCATAGCATGCTGCTAACTCGCTAACGGCTTACAGCTTAAAAAGTTTCCGGGTGGAACCCGCGTTTGTGAACTTTGGTTCCGCATCACGTTCGTACCGCGTATTCTCCGTAAGACTCGGGACCGAACCGGGACGAACACACGACACGCACTACACCCCCCAACACCTCGCACGGTACATAGTTTTTCATGTTGGGAAAAATAAAAACCACCACAGAGACCATTTAAAGTTTCTACCGGTTCCTGGTGGTGTCCAATAGTCACTAGGTGTTGTCCTGATGGGTTGAGATCACCGTGGAAAGGACTCTAATGGTTTGACAGGTGTTCTGGTTCTGGGCCTAGATGCAGCTGATCGTTTCCTAAGAAGATCTGAAGGTGTCCCATGGCAGGGTTTCTCAGCCCTGGTCTTGGAGGCCCACCGTCCTGCACTTTTCACTGTTTTCTCTGCTCCCAAAACACCTAATTCAACTAATCAGCCCAATGCTGGGCAGAAGTGACCGTGTTAAAGCTGGACAAGGCACGAAGATGTGCAGAACAGTGGGCCTCCAGGACCAGGGTTGGGAAAGACAGTCCTACAAGAAACTAAAGGTGGCCATTAAAACCAAATCCCATTAGAAATCCATCAGGTTTTATTTCTAATGGGTCTAATGGTCTTTTAAGCACAGTCATGCTTTCCCTTATCCCCTAACATCTGACCCAACTCATTAACACGCTCCTCTTGTGCTGGAACATGTGCGCTGAAGTAAGCAAAACAAAGATGGGCAGAGCATGTGGTTCTCAGGTTTTTTTGGGGGTGGGCATTCTTCACAGAACAGGGTTAGCCAGATAACCTAAACCCAAAGATAAAGACTGGCCCATAAGAACGTCCCATCAGCTCGTTTCCGACTGGACAGGCTTGACTTTGTGCTTAGGACATCTGGCCAAACTGAGACGTTCTGCTTAGTGAAGCACCGCAGGACGTGGGCTGGGAACAGCTGAACGAGGCCATCAGGCTCCTGGACGCTCTGCTAGCGCTGACCACCGTCCAGACACGTGTTCAGGGGTTTATATCAGAGGAACCGCTGGGGAACACTGAAACAGCGTCTTACCTTCTGCAGCTCAGCTCCTGTATAGGTTTCTCTACCAACACTGCACTGGGCTGGACTGCAGACCAAAGCGGGGTCTTCTGCTTCTCCACTTTGCTGGAGTGGGAGAAACACGCTTAGAGAATCAGCGCCCCCTGCTGGTCTGCAGGGAAGCTGCACAACGTGAACGTCGAGCTGGCTGATCTGGGGGCGTGGTTTTAATGTAAGATAAGACAAGATAGTCCTTTATTAGTCCCACAACGGGGAAATTCTCAGTGTTGCAGCTGCAGAGGAAGAGTAAGGCATAGTAGTAACAAGAAGAGAATAACCAAGCAAATAATTAACCTTGTTAATTACTTAACAAGGTTTTTACAGTTACTTTATAGACAATATAAATACTAAAAGTAAAAAATAACTCCATCCTTCACAAAAACATAAACTATTACAAACAACTACAAGCTAAAAGAAGAAATATTTACACTTTATTATTATTTATTTTATTTTTTAAACCACCCGTATGCGGCCAAACCCCGCCTCCTGCGCTGTGATTGGGTAATAGTTCATATGGGCAGCGTGCTGATTGGCCTGTTGAAGTTTTACACTGTACCAGCTTTTATTCACATTAACAGATATTCAGACACATTGAGGAGCAGCAAAAACTTAAAAAAGCAAAAGAGAAAGAAAAAAAAGGTGTAGAAGAATATTATCATTAATCAATGAATCAGTTTAAATACAAATTTAATATGACAAGAACACTAAGCAACCACACACACTTAAAAAAGATGGTTCTTCAAAGGTTCTTTAGTAAAGCAAATTATTCTACATAGAACCTTGAACACTCAAAGAACCCTTTACAAGATTGATGAAGAATGCGTTGTACATACGTTGAAATGCAAGAAAACGAGGGATGTGGGTCTTTGAAGGGTCTTATGGATTTAAGAGATTTCTGAACACGGCTGCTTTGTTAAAACTCCTTCCATGTGTTGGTTCATGTTGTTCATGAGCTCCAGTTGTGTGTTTGTGTGTAGAGGAGTGTATGAGGTGCCGCTGGACAAGTCATTATTCTCTACTTTGTGCATGTACGTTGCTTTATGGAGAAATTACTTGCTTTAAAGGCACACATATCGAACAAATAATGATTTACTGTCTTTTAGTTTATGGACTTAAACTGGCTTGCACAATTGTGAAACTGTAATGGGGTCAGTTAATTACTCACCAAACACCGATTTGTTGATTATATATTACAAAAAGTTTTTTGTTACATAATCTATAATTATTAATGTTAATGTAGTGTTTCTCATTAATATTACTCATTAATTATTCATTTTCACCATTATATTTTTATGTATAATTATATATGGTCACACAGAAAATCACATCATAAATCTCAATCTAACGTTTAACTAAAGAACCTATAAATGGAGTGGAAAATATGGAATGGAAAATAAAAAATATGGGAAATAAATGGAGTGGTTACTAATACACACAGTTTAAACATCTATAACCGTGAAATATGATGTAAGAACTCTAAATAACGGACAAATAAAGTTTAACCACTAAACCTCTTTTTACTTTCTAAGTTTTTAACTGTCTCAAAAAGAGCAACTTCTGCTGAGATTTGTTGATATGATCAGATACATCACTCCACCGCAAAGCACTGCCAATGCGAGTTCCCAAAAACTAAAGATTTTACCGCAGAAAACCGACTGTCCCAAAACCTGCACTGGAGATTTTAATCTGTTCCTTCTATAATCCATGATGATCTCCACTGTTTTTGATGTAATAAGCTGGAGATCAGTACACTGCGCTACTGATTGATTCACATCCTGCTGATAAATGTTACTCATTAGTCGTCTCATTATCTGTGATGAGCCTTATTATGGTGCATATTTCAGAAATTCAACCAATTTATCATGAGATACCAAATCATAGTATAAAGAGAAAAGCCACAGAGACAACATACGGCTCTAAGGCAGTCGTGTACAACATGACAAACGCTATATATATAGATATATATATAGAGAGAAAGAGGGCAAGAGTGAGTGAGTGGGTGTAGGTGATTGAAAAAAAGGAGAAGGAATGTTTCCTTGTCAGAGGCAAAAATGGTGCGAGTTTAAATAGTTAAATGTTTTGCGGGTGAGCTTCACTATACGTTGATGAGGTCAGCTGACCATTTACTCTACGCCAGAACAAACGCGGCGGCAGCTGAATTTAAGACAAGTGCAACGTGCTGAGAATGAGCTCAGCCTTGCTCCTCAAAGTTGTGATCATCCAGGGTTGTTGGGAAGAAAGTCAGGTCCTCTAGGTTTTAATCCAGGAGAAGAGTCCTGTCCAGAGTTTGAAACAGAGGACATCACTTCAGTTTACGAGGCTGCTGAGTGCCATTTGCAAGCTTGACGGAGCATTCATGAATACCGCTCAGATTACAGTCGCTTAAATTAACTTGAAACAGTTCTACTAATTCAAGATAGAACCTACTGGTTGGTTCTTTGTTCTTTCGCACTACCCATGTGGTGCAGACAATGGAGAAAGGTCGAACAGAGGAGAGATTCTTAAAGGTCTACTCATGGTGAAGAGAGGGACCAAGAGTATTCACACACACACACACACACACACACACACACACACACACACACACACACACACACAGGAGATTATTCCATCTCACACACACGCAGTGAAGCTTCATCAAAAAGTGTAAATCCTGCACAGAGCGGTTCAGTGAATGTGGTGTTGAATGTGTGCAGGTGTGTCAGTGTGTGTGTATCAGAGGACACTCTGTAGAAGGACAGAGTGCCGGCCGGACAGTCCACATACACCCCTACTCTCTTACAGTTGGAGGGAGGAACTGTGACATCAATCCGGTTACTATTGTGAAGGACATCATATCGGTCAGAGCAGAACAGCCTCCAGGACTTTTGATTCCATCCAAACCTAGTGTCAAAACTCCCTCCTTTCCTGCTGATGGATTTATAGGTCAGAGCTACTTCAATCTCTCCTGTGATCCTCTCAGCCTCCCAGTAACAGCGTCCAGTCACGCTCTCTTTACACAGAACCTGCCCATACACATCAAATCTCTCTGAATGATCAAGATACGGCTGTGGATATCCCACATTTGTCACCTTCCTGTTCCCGTCAGACAGCGCGAGATGTGAGAGTGGTGTGTCTGGGTCCAGAGTGAGCTCACAGGAATCTGCACACAGGAAGAGAGTTTAGAGATGAAAACATCAATACACAGGAAATTTACACACTGTCTGTGTTTGGGGGTTAATTTACATTTCTTTAGTCCAGGTTTGAGTCTCATCTTTCCTCCATGTTCCACTCTAAAGAAGAAGACAAACACAAACAAATGCTGTTATAGTTTGTAGGAGATACAGAGCTAACATTCAGTAACACACCTTAACAGATGCTCTACAGCTCTTTCAAGGGTTTGCACGTTGCCTTATTTTCATCAGTATCACTGCAAGTGTGCAGTGCAATGTAGATTTACAGTAACTGCACTGTAGCAGATAAACAGGTACATTGATCACTCCAGATTGGAGTCCCGTTGTGCCCCTGTGCACAAAGTGAGCTCCTTAAAGACATGGTTTAATGAATGTAGTGTGGAGAACCTCCAGTGGCCTGTACAGAGCCTTGACCTCAACTCCACCGAAAACATCTGCAATGAACTGAAACACTGATTGTTTCATACAATATCAGTGCCTGACGCCAATAATGGGATTCGGATAGACACACTCTAAAATGTGGAAAGCCTTCCCAAAATAGTGGAGGCCACAAAAAGGGGGGTCATCTCTATATTAATCCCCAATATTTTGGACTGGGATGTCCACCCAACTCATAGAGTTGTGATGTATAGGTGTACACATACTTTTGATCATACTGTCTATGTTGCCTTTGGACAAAATGCCTTTGTTCTGCGCAAAACACTTCTGGTTGTAATGTCTCAGAACCTATTTTACTTACGAAGATGAAGCGAATTGATGAGGAGAAGACTTTAAAAAGACATCAAAGCTCTTCCAATTTGCAATTTGCAAAAACAACCGTCTCATGTTCTTTGTTTACTCCTAGCATTGACATTGAGAAATCTAGGCAAACATAAGAAGCTTAATTCCCTAATTTACCCTAACAAATGAACAACACGACAAAATAATCTTATGCAGGATACTATTGTTGCATATAAGATCCTACATTGACTGCTTTCAGGAATCTAAGGAGCCAATGATTTTGTTTCCATACCTGAGTGTGTTGAGTGAGCAGTGTGGATCTTCCAGTCTAGCAGAGAGCAGCTTCACGCCTGATTCTCCTGGGTGGTTGTAGGTCAGATCCAGTTCTTTCAGGTTTGAGGGGATTGAACTCAGCGCTGAAGCCAGAGAAGAACATCCTACCTCTGTGACCATACAACCAGATAATCTGCAAAAACAAAAAAGGTTAACTCAGATAACCATGTACACTTGTACACTGTAAACTGTACAATTGCACTGGGCAAAAAGCATCTCAAGATGCACAAAATGTCAAACTTTGACCTCCAAACTTGATAGGCTACAACAGCAAAAGACCATATAAAACTCCAATTTTGTCAACCAAGAAGAGAAAGCTGAGACTGCAGTGGGTACAGGCTCACCAAAACTGGACAACTGAAGACTAGCCTGGTCTGATGAATCTTAATTTCTGTTGAGGCATATGATTGGGTCAGAATCGGGTGCCAAAAGCATGAATCTATGCACTCAACCTGCATTGTGTTAACAGTCTAGGCTGGTGGATGTGGTGTAATGGTGATTTCTTGGTGTACTTTGGGTCTGTTAAAACTGATCAATCCTTGCTTGAATGCCATAGCCTACTTGCGTATTGTTGTTGACCATGTTCATCCCCTCATGGACACACACACACACACACACACACACACACACATATACTTTCTAAGCCGCTTCTCGCTCAGGGTCGCAGAGGGTGCTGGAGCCAATCCCAGCCGCCTCATGGACACAAGTCACCCATTTTCTAATGGCTACTTCCAGCATTATAATGGATAACATCACAAAGCAAAAATCATCTGGGACTGGTTTCATGAACTTGAGCGGATCTTAATCCAGTAGAACACCTTTGGGATGTGGTAGAACAGGAGATTTGAAGCATGAAAGTGCACCTGAAAAATCATCAGGATGCCATTATGGCAAGGACCAGAAGTATCTCAGAAGAATCTCAAAGGAGTGTTTCCAATATCTTGCGGAATCCATGTCATGAACAATTGAGGCTGTTTTGAGAGCAAAGGAGCATTACCCAGCATTAGGATAGTGCTCCTAATAAAAAGCTCAGTGAGTGAATCTGTTGATTTTATCTGACAAAGATGAAAGTGAAACTAAAGCCTTCAAACTAGCAAAGTAAACAATAATAACGCACATCTGACGTCAATAACCTATTCTGTCCTTTTAATTCCTTAGATAATGTTTTAAGATGATGGAAGTACAGAAACCAAAGTGTATCGCTCAAATCAGATTTGTAAGTAGTTTGCTTTTTAAACTACTGTAAACCGATTAAGAAATTTAAGATCCAAAGATATAAAGTTTGAAGGCTGTAGTGAATCTGCCTGGAAGTGCAGTTTGCACTCAAATACAGAAATTGGTAGAAGGGTTAGACAATTTATTTTCTGTATCATGGTTGGAGATTTGGAAGATAGTAGCATTTTTTGGTCACCATATCTGCAAAACTACTATTAGATGCAACCACCATGCCAAGAAACTTTAGAGGCATTCTAGTAAAAAAAAAAAAGTTCTCTTTCATTTATCGATTGAGTTTGTCAAATTATGTTATAGACAGAGCTTATTAACTACAGATGCATTTTTCATGACCCTTTTAACTAATCTATTCCAATACATAGCATTCACAATTCAGAAGTGGTACTGACCTGAGTATCTGAAGTTTACAGTGTGAGCTCTTCAGTCCAGCACAGAGCTGCTCCACTCCTGAGTCCTGCAGGTCATTATTACTGAGGTCCAGCTCTTTCAGGGAGTTTTCCATTAGTAAAACTGATTTTAGATTTTCACAAGCTGTCTCCCCAAGATTGCAGCAAGATAATCTGCAAATGAATTAAACACATCTTACAATATAGACAATTTTTTAAAGAATAATTTTAGGGATAAAAAAAGTATGTTTACAAGCAACTTGTAAAAGTAACTTTTATACATCACATGGGATGGTCAGAGTAAGAGATATAGTACACTTTTAAAACTGTAAAAGAAAAATGAGAAAATTATTAACCTGAGTATCTGGAGATTACAATCTGAACTCCTCAGTCCAGCACAGAGAAACTCCAGTGAATCCTGCAGGTTATTGTTACTGAGGTCCAGCTCAGACTGAGAGACAGTGAAGGAGACAGCAGGAGAATCAGAGAGTGAAGCAGACAGGGAGATAGTGAAAGAGCTGGAGGGAGAGCAAGAGAATGAAGGAAAAAGAGAAAGAGATAGAAAGAGAGAGAGCGAGAGAAATACAAATTAAAATCAGCTAATTGAAGTTGGATTACTTTTACATGTTGCGGGGAAATAATGTATTTATTGGGCTGCTGGTATTGGAGTGCCTAGAGTACCACTATTGTATAAATACACTGTATTGCCAAAACTATTCAGTCACCCATCCAGATCATTGAATTCAGGTGTTTCAATCACTTCCATGGCCACAGGTGTATAAAGCCAAGCCCCTAGGCCTGCAGACTGCTTCTACAGACATTAATGAAAGAATGGGTCGCTCTCAGGAGCTCAGTGAATTCCAGCGTGGTACCGTGATCGGACGCCACCTGTGCAGCAAGTCCAGTCGTGAAATTTCCTCACTACTAAATATTCCACAGTCGACTGTCAGTGGGATTATAACAAAGTGGAAGCGATTGGGAACGACAGCAACTCAGCCACGAAGTGGTCGGCCACGTAAAATGACAGAGCGGGGTCAGCGGATGCTGAGGGGCATAGAGCGCAGAGGTCACCAACTTTCTGCAGAGTCAATCACTACAGACCTCCAAACTTCATGTGGCCTTCAGATCAGCTCAAGAATAGCGTAGAGAGCTTCATGGAATGGACATCCAAGCCTTACTTCACCAAGCGCAATGGAAAAACAGCTGAAAAAATTTGAACCTGTTAGATCTGCAAAGGGTGGGCTGACATCATATTAAAGCCTAAGGATTAAGAATGGGATGTCACTTAAGTTCAAAAGTGTGTGAAGGCAGACGAGCGAAAACATTTGGATATATATCATTATATAAACATGATGCATATGTCCGTGCAGAGATACATTTGTTACGGGTCTCTCTAGATTCTTCTAGGACCACATGAGAGAAAATTCCATAACTTTTCTGGGCCTAGAAAAACTAATTTCTATACTGGATGAGTTTTCATGACTTCCTGGACCACACATTAAACTGAAACCAAAAGCAGTGAGGAGTACTTCACTCACATGGTGTTAGAACACAAGTAACCAAAAAAAACGCAGCTTCAGACTAGCACGGAAAAGGTACGTACGACAATGAAGAAGAAATAGAGAAGGATGTGGACTCAAAAGCGGAACTCGCGTCTCCTCTTTTTTCCTGTAATGTGCTGTTGTAAAAGTTACTCACTCTAAAGCTGAAGGTCCTCCTTCACTGCTGGTGTCATGAGACTCCATCACGTAAGCTTTCCTCTTCATACAAAACACAGCAGGACTGCAGATGCGGCTCCCTGCGAACAGTTCATCCATACAAAATGTAGAGCCTGCTATAACAAACATTCCTAGACTAATGAAGCTGTTCTCAGTAACCTAAAATATGAAACCTTTGATATGGAAATAATCTGAAATGGTAGTGTATATACTCATAAATGGTAATAAACTTTCTTGTTAATTAATGTTAAAGCTCCTTTCTAGAGTCAGAATTGCTCACAGTGGTGGTGATAGGAACCAGACGTCATCTCAAAGCTCCTGCGCTGTAAGCTGTTACATGAAATGTTTATAAATACCCTGCCTGGTGTCGGTTTACAGTAGCTTTGAGATTTTGGCCTAAAACATATTTTTGGAGTATATTAATGATGGAGCGATACATGCAGGACATTGTGAGGCAAAATAGTCCCCAAAGTTATTATTTCTGATTTTCCACTATTTCACCATTATCAACCTTACATACATAAACTCCGAAGACTCGTGTAGGTCCACCGGTGGTTTCGATAGCAAATACAATGTCTATAATAGTGTTATAGTCATGGCAACCGCTGGTTACAATCACCACAACGGTTTTGTTAAGATGTTTGGATGACGGTTGCAGAAATATAAGAAAAATCATTGAAGAGTCTGTGTTGTACATAAAATGTGGTAAAATAGTGGTATAATAGTTTCTTTTGGGACTATTTTGCCCCAGGACACCCTACATGTGCCCTCCCACAGCTGTTGACTCAGTGTGAGAGAAGCTGGATGTTAGCTTAGGAAATTTCAGGAGAAGATAAACAGTGGGGTCACGATGGCTGGGTGGGGCCGCTATTAAGCATTCGCTGGGTTCATCACTTCCATGGCCACAGGTGTATAAAGCCGAGCCCCTAGGCCTGCAGACTACTTCTACAGACATTAGTGAAAGAATGGGTCGCTCTCAGGAGCTCAGTGAACTCCAGCGTGGTACCGTGATCGGATGCCACCTGTGCAGCAAGTCCAGTCGTGAAATTTCCTCACTACTAAATATTCCACAGTCGACTGTCAGTGGGATTATAACAAAGTGGAAGTGATTGGGAACGACAGCAACTCAGCCACGAAGTGGTCGGCCACGTAAAATGACAGAGCGGTCAGCGGATGCTGAGGGGCATAGAGCGCAGAGGTCACCGACTTTCTGCAGAGTCAATTACTACAGACCTCCAAACTTCATGTGGCCTTCAGATCAGCTCAAGAACAGCGTAGAGAGCTTCATGTGGCCTTCAGATCAGCTCAAGAACAGTGCTGAACACTGCTGAAGCTGCTGTAGCAGATATGGAAGGTAGCAATGATGATGAGGGCATTCTGATATATAAAATATGAGTGTCATATTATATGCAAATTTAAGAAGATACACAAAAACCGAGAAGATGATCGAGTTCTTGGTCAGGAGGCCAGTGTAGTATAATAAACAATAAACAGAAGCAGGATTGAGAAACAAGGCTTCGTTGTCTTGCGGTCCGTTTGCGCCATCTGCTGGTCTAAAGGCGGTACTGCGTCTGAACACGCCTTTAACAGATTTAGTGCTTCGTCATCAACGCCTTACTTAGAAAACCCCACATAAACAGTAATGACTGTTAAATATGAAGACATATGTGTATTTAATGGTCAGTTTACAGTGTTTTATGCATTAAGCTTCTCACATAAACACACTCTTGGCCATCGAACATGTTGGCCTCGGTGTGTTCCAGTAAACGGTCCCTGTGTAACTGCTGTGGAGTGAAGTTAGTTCTCCACCGCGTCCGTGAAACACAGAAAAACGCGTGTTCTCCCTTTAAACTACTCGCAGATATTACTGTTAGTGCTGGACTTACCGAGTGAACCCAAAGCGCTGAGAACTGAACTCTTCTCGCTGCTTCTCGCAGAGTCTCCAGAGCACCAGGCTGAAGAGGACTGTCCCTCACTGAGTCAGCAGGTCAGTTCAGGACAGGATAAACAGTGGGGTCACGATGGCTGGGTGGGGCTGCTGTTAATCATTGACCAACTCCAGCCAATATCACACATGATCACATCACAAATCTGTACTGGACTTTCAGCAAAGTTACTATAACCTCTATTCACTAACATTTGGGAAAGAACATCAGTAACATATATATATATATGTATATATATATATATATATATATATATATATATATATATATATATATATATATATATATATATATATTTCCACTTAGTTTCTTCTAAATCAGGTGCTTTCAGAGTGGTTTGGTGTGTAAAGCTCCTTTCTATAGTCAGAATTGCTCACAGTGGTGGTGATAGGAACCGGACGTCATCTCAAAGCTCCTGCACTGTAAGCTGTTACATGAAATGTTTATAATTACCCTGCCTGGTGTCGGTTTACAGTAACTTTGAGATTTTAGCCTAAAACATATTTTTGGAGTATATTAATGATGGAGCGATACATGCAGGACATTGTGAGGCAAAATAGTCCCCAAAGTTATTATTTCTGATTTTCCACTATTTCACCATTATCAACCTTACATACAAAAACCCAGAAGACTCGTGTAGGTCCACCGGTGGTTTCGATAGCAAATACAATGTCTGTATTGGTGTTGTAGTCATGGTTCCGTACTGGTTCCTATCATCACCACTGTAAATAGATATGAGTCTCTACAATAAACCATTTCACAGCAAACCACTCTGAATGATGCTGGTAAGATCGGAATGATGCAGACTTATAAGGGAAAAAGTGTCCTTTAAGAGTCTGTGCTGTAAATAAAATCTGGTAAAAGAGAAGTATCATAGTTTCTTTTTAGACTATTTTGCCTCATAACACGCTGCATGTACCCCTCCTCCATGAATGGATTGAACTCCTCCTCTGTGAATGGTTTAGTACTGGGGAAGCATGTAGGATATTCAAGTAACATATTTTTTACTGTTTTTCCAGTTTTATGAATTCTTACTATGGCAATTGCTGCTCTCAGTGGTTCATTCAAAGTGGATTATCAATACAGAATTCAATTAACAGTTTATAATGTGGCCAATCAGATTTTCAAGCCAGAACCTTCTGTTTTATAAGTCTGTTTTGAGTGTATTGTTTAGTTTTCTATGAGGAAAGCACACTTTTCAGGGTTTAATATAATTTTACCAGCAAATCCAGAACATCACTGATTCATATTCAGAATATTTATACACAGCTACTTGTTTCTTTATGAATCACAGCTTACTGTGATAAAGTATTACGGGGTTAATTTTGGCAGAAGTTTTGAATGAATCAAAAATTCACAGGTAAATAAGAATTCAGGTCACAATACTGTTATGGATGAAGTTATAACGTGGTGTGGTTATTCACTGAATTGTATGTATATAATGTATTGTAATATTATATTCAGGTCCATCTAAGAACAAAGATCCTAATTGAGCACATATAGGGTGGCAACTGACAAAACTTTGATGATTTCTAGGTCAAAGGTCGCATATGTTAATGATTAGAATCAAGTTTAACTTGTTTGATATTAATAATAAAAGCAGAGGTTTACATTAGTCATGCACAGATATGTCCAGGTTCAGGTTAAATTTCATCCAGGTGTGGTGTTAAGAGGGTTAAAGTTTACACGTGAGAGGCATAAGAAAGACAGAGGGCCCAGGAAGCTTTTATCCATCAACATTTTAAAAATTTTATAGATTTATATTTTTCTTTATATATTGACATCAAACCAGTTACAGCAGTTGGTGTGTTCACAAAACTGAATGACAGATAAAAAGGTAGTGATGGACTGGCTGCTTTGTTATTTATTTATATCCTGTTTTTACCCCAGTTACCAAGGGAAAAGTATAAGAGAGACAGAGCGTCTGGATGGTTTTAACGCAGATGTATGTTTTGCTGTTTTATTATTGTTGAACTTTGATCTGGGCCTAAGCTAATAGTTCCCTAAACTCTGGGGGTATACATTTCACTTATCCCCTCACCCACCCAGGATCTGGTTGAGGAAACCAGGGTGGATTTAAACCACCGCTTTTCATTAATGTCAAACAAGTTAAACTTACACACACACACATCTTCTAAGCCGATTCTCCTTCTGGGTCGCGGGGGGTGCTGGAGCCTATCCCTGCTGTCATTCCATATCCCTGCTACATTGCTCAGGGGACTCTTCCTACTGTTTAAACTCAGCTTAATCTGAGGTTTTGTGTTAGATTACTGAAAAAGAAGTATAATTTAGCAGATGTATGATGCCATGAGCCAATGGAAAATATGTTGAGTTTTATTCAACAGGATTACATTGTATGAAGTAAGCTTCACAGATATGCTATGTTAAGTAATATCAATGAGAGAAAACTGATTAAAGCCAAAATTAAAAAAAATTCAAGCCAAAGTGTTTATTATTATTTTTTGATGGTACAGATAAAACTATGTTACTGGGGACATCTGACATGTTTTTGACATGTTACAAATAGTGTTTTCACTCATTTTTATAACATTTATTTCTTTTATTAGCCATACTAGTCAAAATTGCTGAATCAATGCATATTTTGTTGATGTGTAAAACCTCACAGTAAATGAGAAATTAGCAACCAGGTTAGCTTACAAAAATTTCTGCGGTGACATTATCCCAAAGCAAGTCTACAGAGAACTGGGCTGAGCCTCGGATCTTTATGTGCCCAGCCAGAGCCCCTGTCTTTTGTAAATGTGTGGTTCTATTTAGAACCGTTAACACTCAAATCATTTGGCAGAAATGGGAGCACTAGGCCCAAGCTATTGCACTAACCGCAAGCTAATGTGCTAACCATAGGCAAACACGTTAAAAACAAGCTCATGCAGTAAATGTGAGCTACTGTGCTAACCCTGAGCTAATGCGTTAATCGCAAGCTAATGTACTAACAGCAAGATAACGTGTAAAACACAAGCTGATGGGCTGTCTGTGGGCTAACATGCTAACTAGGCAGTGTTAGCAAACTAATAAATATAAAGTTAATTTAAAGGGCGTAAGTTAACATGAACCACTTGACCGTTTACGATACCATTATAATAATAGCACATTGCTGCTAACTACCTAACTATCAGCTAAAGGTTCAGTTACCTTCTTATTGAACTTTGAGCTGTATTTCAATTAGTTAGCAAGCCCATACTAGTGTTATAATGGTATAGTTGACTGTTCTATCTTTCCTGTTCCATACACATCTCATTAAACTGAAATTCATGTAAATGAATGTAAATATGCTTGTATATTATTCATCTCATTAAGGCTCTCTCACGTTTGTCTTCTGCTTAAACCAGGTCGCTGGCTTGTTTATTTAAAAATGAGACAAATTTGGGCAGGAAACTCCTTTATCTTGCAATGGGGATGGGGTGGGGAAAATGGTCACAGCACACAAATTACAGAAATTCATATTTTTCAATTAAAAAGAGAATTTTTTCCCCCAAACGTCAGTTATGTATATGAATGTACACAGTGTGTAAATTTCACAATATTCAGTTTTTTTCTGTTTTCCAGCAAGTGAAATATAATATAATCTCAGACCAGCTAGAGTGAAGTAATTAGTAACTTCTTAGTGTCTTCTATTTAAAAATAAGATAAGTAAGATCAACACTTGCAGTATATTCAATTTGTAATTTCATGGGGTCCTTGGCTAATGGGGGCTACTGGATAACTTAAAAGCAAAACAAGAGCGAGCAACTGTGACCAAAAGGCTGAGATTATAGTTAATGAAGATGTCTGTACAGCAGAACACAATGAGTAGAGAATAGTAGGGATCTCTACACCGGTTCTAGTACATATTGTTAGGCTTTCAACAAAAAGGTAACTGTGATGGAAGTGAGATTTGTTTTGGGTCACTGACACTTGCATAGCAGTGAACCTCTTTCACTGAAGTTTCAAGCATTTCTCTTAAAGGTCTGGGGTTTGTTAATGTTTTGACTTGACTCATGGGAGTCCTTAGCAGCTGTCTGTCTCTGCCTAGTGCAAAGACCGTCCTAAAGAGAGAAAACCGAGTGTCAGCAGAAGTAGAATAAACCAAAACAGGTCTCTTCCTCTTTGTTGACTTTAGCAGTTTAGTTCCTGCAGAGTGTGATGAGCATTACCTTTCTATCTACCCACTTGCTGTAAATTTTGGCAAAAGTATATATGAGAATATATGTTTTTGGCTATTTCCACACAGTGGAACAGAACACACCGTGTCTGCCGACAGTATAGACATTCATCTAATGTAAATTCCTATGTATTTTTGAGGGAGATGAGAGGAGTTTTTACATTTTTTTTTTATCTTTGCTTGGTTTGTAGAGGTCTTGCCTTTCTTTAAACTGATTCTGTAACACTGCTGTGATGTTGACTTGAAAGGTGGATGCTCTTGATTTTGAGTGTGATATTTGTGTGATATAATGGAGAACACAATAATTTGTGTGCTGCTAAAATATTCACGTATGTATGACGTTGTGTGGGTTGTGCTGTTGAAACCTTTTCCTGTATTGCACTGACCTGCTTCTGTTTCTCAGCTTCTGTTTCACAGCAAATAAGTCTGGCTTTATGACCTCTCTATTGAGAACTCAGAAGAGTTTTTAAAATAGTGAACATTGTTTTAAAGACTGAAAAAATGGTCACAGACATTAAAATATGTGTGTGAGGTAAGGCTTTTGTATTATTACTTCATTATTCATTATTTTAGACTTCAGGAGGCTTCATATTTTTGTTTAATGTAACTTTGGTGAATTGAATGTCTGTGTACTGTGACTCAGACTTGCAGAGTGATGTATAGCCATGAACACTGGGAAGAAGATCATTTAGGAGTTTAGTTTTTCTTGACGAAGAACATGAACCAGAACCAACTGGCCCAGAAACTGAAGACCACCATCAGAAAAGGTAGAGCAGTTAATGTTACATTTACTGTTTAAACTCACAATTGATTTTAAAAAGCTTATGTAATCTGTACTTTTTACTCTTCCCACTTTATCATTATATATGTGTTCGATGCACTTGCTCATATTTTCTAGCCTGTGAAAATCTAACTAATGATGTCATATCTACAGTTTACATATAGTTTGATGCAACGTTTGCGCCCTGTCCTGGTCAAATTATACGTTTTGTTGAAATTCTAAGTGAAAATAAGTACCTATTCTCTGTGTTCCCTTGATATGTTCATGTACTTTCACTTATAAAATTGGCAGTTGTTTATTTGGGGAGTAGCGAAATGTATTTGTATGTTCTTTCCTTTGTGAGCTCATTTGAACTATAACTGACATGATGGGAGGGGATATGTTTGTCCTATTTCAAAATAAACATGACAAACAAACAATTGCTTGTGAAAGTTTTTGATGTTTTACAAGGGTTTAACAATAAACATGCAACCCAGAACCTAGCTGTATAAAATTTACAATTATTAAACAGACAAAAACACTAGGGCTTCTTCTGGGCCCCAGAATTTCAGGACTGTAAGAGCAATGCATTTACTTGGTTCTGAGTTCTGAGTTCTGAGCTTTGCTTGGTACTGAGTTATAACAGTAGAAATGTGGTTAGACCTTAGATCTTGATTTCTATGTAACACCTTCTTGCTTTCATCTGAACACAGGTCAGACTGACCCAGTTCAGGGCACTACAGCTCAGGTTGACCTACCTCAGGCCACTGCAGCTCAAGATGACCCAGTCCAGAACATCACAGTTCAGAGTGAACCAATCCAGATCATCACAACTAGGGGTGACCCAGTGCAGACAAACACACCTCTGAGTGAACCAGTCCAGAACATTTCAGCTTGGAGTGAACCAGTCCACACCATCACAGCTCAGGGTGACCCAGTCTGGACCACCACAACTCAGAGTGAACCAGTTCAGAACATCACAACTCAGGGTGACCCAGTGCAGACAAGCACAGCTCAGCATGACCCAGTGCAGTCAAACACAGCTCTGAGTCAGCCAGTCCAGAACATCACAGCTCAGTGTGGAGCAACCGTCAATTCATCTTTTCTACAAGGAAATGAGTTCTATGGCCCAGTTTATATTGGCATTGGAACTGATTCTAAGGATGAAGGTAACTGAGCCCGTATGAAAGCTTAAAATATTTGAATATCAATAATATAAATTCAAGAAACCAACACATCTGAATAATAGATCAGAATGTATATTGTACTGGGTAACTGTACAGTTGTACTGTGTACTGAGTAAAACTTTATGATGTAGTTACTTAGCAACCTGGTATCTATGCGAAAACAAATATAATGAATCAATACAGTATTCATCTATACCTTATAATGTGTTATGTTGTTTGTTAAATTGTTTGTTCCCCTAGTATTTAACATTGGATAAAGCATATTTACTCAGAGAATGTGTTGATTGACTCAAGAGTCAAGTCAAGAGAATTTTTTATTGTCATTCCATCTTTGTACAAGTACATAGTGGAGCGAAATTACATTCCTCCAGGACCAACATGGTGCAACATGGAACAAAATAGGACAGTACAGACAAAGTGAAAATGTGTCGACCTAAGTGTGCAAACATGAGACTAGAAACAATACAATAAATACGATAACTAAAACAGGACAGTGCAGTGCCAACACAGCACTCAGATTAACTAATGTAGTAGCAACCCGGAATAGATCATGAACAAACATATTAAATGCTCATGATACAAATCATAAAGAAAACATGGTAAATATTAGGAACAAAATGTGTAATGCTGCTTCATGAATAAATGATGGACCTGAATTCATCCAGTAATTGCTGTCAAATAAGTAAAACAAAGGACATAAATGGTAGAGGTCTAAAACAGTAATAGTAACAACCTTAAATATTGTATGCTAATGATTCATGATTAGACCAAAGGTTCTTGATCCATGACAGACCAAAGTAATTATACTTTACAAGGCAGTAGTCCACATCAAATTAAAAATAAAGCTACAAATGGACTGCTAATGAATGGCTAACTATAATGTTTTTACCTTATTTGCTCATTGAACAAGTTATTATTTTTTAGTAGTTTTGAATATGCTGTGGAGTATGTACAGTTTCCATCAGGGAGAACCGAGTGGCTATGAAATCACTTTTTACACACAAGCAAAGTTTCAGTTTCAGATTTATTTACAACTTAGTTCCAAGTTTAAGTTGAATAAAAACTGGCTTTAAACTCAGGATCACAGATGAGCTCCTTTACTATGTTGATCTGTAGGCCTCTGTTCATAAACATAAACCAGCCCAAACTAATTTACTATAAAATGAAATGGTGTTTGTAGAAATTCAGAAAAAAGCCGCATCAGTCACGACTGCATATGTGGACATATTTCTATATTGTGCTCTATTTACACACAGTTAGGTTAGTTCATCATTTATGTTGAACAGACTCTCCCAAAGTTTTACGCTGCTGCGCTGACGTTGAACCGCGTGCTGCACTGGGTCGGTATGACCAACAGGTCAAAACCAGCTCTAAACAAAATGACCGCTGGGCCCTGATTGATGCTCTGGCTTTGCGCTTCTTTTGTTTTGGCATGTTACGTTTTTATACACACAGAAACCAAAAGGAACGACAGATTTCTCAAAATGTAGGAGGAAAAAGTCGGATATTAGACTCTGAAATGTAGTGGAGTGAAAGGAAAAAGTCATCCAGAATGGAGAAACTTCAGTACAGATATACCAAAAATACTAAAGTACAGAAACTAATTACATTTACTCAGTTACTCAGTTACTGTCCACCACTGATAAAGTGGTAGAAGATCCAATGGAGAACATGAGGTATGAGGTACATGAGGTATTACTGATGGCCTATTTTTTGCTAAAAATATTAATAAACATTGCAAACTGTTAGTACCATTACAATAGTGGGCTAATTTTTCTACCTGTCGCCTCTGCTATTTCATGATTTTTGACCAAAATTTCTGACATTACCAGAACATTATCACAGCATGTGATGTGGACTTTTAATTGGCCACCATGGAGCACATTGCATTCTGTGTTCCAAGGCTGCTGATTTTAACGTATGGTCAAATAATTATTTCACAATTTGTACATTTTTATCTGTAACAGCATTATCCTAATTAAAATAGTAGAGTGTATACTCTACAGATCTAATTGGTTACCACAGGTGACCGGTGTGTTGATCCCCAAGGAACTAATGAGTCTAGATAATCACTATTTATTGTCATAATATACTTCCAGCTAAAATTCTTCTGATTCTAGCTAAGTTTGGATTTTAGTTTCTTTATCATTTATTGCTGTTCATTTGTCCTTTTTCTCAGAGGTAACTGGAAAGAGCTCAGTAGTGTCCTCCACTGCAACTCCATATGAAGATTCAGTTAGTGTTTCCACTGCAGGTAAACATGTATTCATAATATATAAATGATCTGTATTCTGTATTGTCAATTGCATAAGCACAGCCCTCAAATGAAAAACACTGTAAAAACACTCTAAATATCTGTCTCATTGCTTTCAGTTCTAATGATAAAGTATTTTTACAAATAATTAACATTGTTGTATTGAACTGGCCCACTTACTTACTTACTTACTTACTACAGTAAGTGGCTCTAGATTTGACAGTGATATTACTGTAGTCAAATGTCTACAAAGGAAATATGACTTACTGTATAGCTAGTAACTGCTTCCATGAGAAACAAAGTAAAGAAAACTGGTGAGTAAGCATTGCAGATTAAAACAGATGATTCTATTGAGTTTTATTATTATCACTTGCATTAGTCTATTTGCTGATCTCTGTACATGCAAAATGGAGCAGCCATCAGTAATAAAGTGTCAAACACATACAGCATAACTTGCAGTTAAACAAATAAACAACAGGCTACTGTAAGGGACAGTGTCCATTAATACACAGTATCAACAGAACTGTAAATCAGCCAGAGTTAGCGAAAAACCTTAAAATACCTTACAGTTAAAATACAAAATGTATGCTTATAATAAAACATATCCTATCAAACACAATAACAAAAATACTAGCAAAATACATGAACATACTTACATGAAATCGTTGCAATCAAAATGAGACAAATAGGGCCTACAAGTCAAATCACTTGTGAATCGGTATTCAGTAATTATCCATATTCCATCATAGGACCTTAACCATACAACACCCAGCATCTTACTCCTGGGAAAAACAGGGAGTTGGAAAAGATCATATTATATTGTAGTTTAGGATGCTCTTAGCTTTGAAAACACAGTCTAAGCAGGAAAAAGTTTCCGGTGGAGTTCTTTCCACTCTACTGCCCACCCCTCAATCCAACTAACAATATTTTTTGAGCCTGGAGATAGAAGGTAAATAATTGGACAAAAGCAGCACAAAGACAAGTTATATAATCTTATACCTTATCAACTTTTGCAACCATATGCTCATTCTGATACTGTTGCCACTTTTCAAAAAAATGGCATGGGGCAATATTAAGACAAGGAATGTTATGAAATTCATGATGAAAAATCATCAGTTTTAAAATAACATTTCTCAGCAAGTGGAGGAAGGAGTTTAGGTACAACATCCTCTACAGTCCATATATATCATATATCATCAAGAGATTCAGGGAATCTGGACAAAGCTGAAAACCTTGACTGAATGCTCATGATCCATGCTATCACTTACTTACTTACATGCGCTTTTGTAAAGGCACTATTAACACTGAACACATTTTGAAACATATTCTGCCTTCTAAATGACATCTTTTTCAGAGACAACTATACTTATTTCAACAAAACACCAACCTACATTCTGCATCTGTTAACAAAAAAGCATGGCTGCATAATCAGCATGGGTACAAGACTGGCATTCATACTTATCCCCCATTAAAAACTTGTGCAAAACACAATAATAAATGACACACAGAGTTGCACAGCTTTGCTAACTGAGAAAAATTCTGCTTTCAAAACTACATCTGTTTAGTCCCCAAATGATTACTAAGTGCTATTACAAGGAAACATGATAAACCAGCCATTAGGGGTGTACTTTGTGTACTTCTGGTGCTGGTACCAAGCCTGGATAAATGGTGAGGGTTGCATCAGGAAGGGCATCCGGCGTAAAACTTGTGCCAAAACTATCATGCAGATCACAAATATGATTGCCATACCAGATTGGTCGAGGCCCGGGTTAACAACGACTGCCTCCTGAGCTGTTGACCAGCAGGGTGCCGGTGGAAATTGGACTACTGTAGGTCGAAGACCATCAAAGAGGAGAGGAGGAAAGCGGGTTAGAAGGCAGCGAGAGAGAAGGAAAGGCAGGAGTGTGGAGGTCAGAGTAGGGACTCTGAACATAGGGACAATGACTGGTAATGGCAGAGAGCTTGCAGACATGATGGAGAGAAGGAAGGTAGATATTCTGTGTGTTGAGGAGACCAGATGGAAAGGAAGCAAGGCCAGGAACATTGGAGGTGGATTCAAACTGTTCTATCATGGTGTAGAGAGAAAGAGAAGTGGAGTAGGGATAATCCTAAAGGAACAGCTTGGGAAAAGTGTTCTGGATGTAAAGAGAGTGTCAGACAGGATCATGAGCCTGAAGTTGGAGGTAGATGGTGTAATTTTGAATGTGGTCAGTGGAGGGAGGTGCACACAGGTGGATTATATCCTTAGCAGGAGATGCCACCTAGGGGAGATTGGAGATTGTAAAGTGGTGCCAGGGGAAAGTGTAGCAAGGCAGCATAGGGTGGTTGTCTGTAGAATGAGATTAGAAACAAAGAAGAGGAAGAGAGTGAAGACAGAGCCAAAGATTAGTTAGTGGAAGCTGAAGTAGGAGGATGATTGCAGGCAGTTCAGGGAAAAATTGCAACAGACCCTTGGGGGCAGTGAGGAGCTACCTGAGGACTGGGAAGCTACAGCTAAGGTGGTGAGAGAAACTGGCAAGAATGTGTTGGGTGTTTCGTCTGGTCAGAGGAAAGAAGACAAGGAAAGTTGGTGGTGGAAGGAGGAAGTCCAGGAGAGTATTCAGAAGAAGAAGGTTAGAAGCAGCTAAGAAAAAGTGGGATAACCAGAGAGATGATGGAAGTAGGCAGGAGTACTGTGAGGCTAGTCGCATAGCGAAAAGAATGGTGGCAAAAACAAAGGCTCAGGCCTATGATGAGCTGTATGAGAGGCTGGACAGTAAAGAAGGAGTAAAGGACTTGTATCGTTTGGCTAAGCAGAGAGAAAGAGCTGGAAAGGATGTACAGCAGGTTAGGCTGATAAAGGATAGAGAGGGAAATGTTCTAGTGAGTGAACAGAGAGTGTTGAGTAGATGGAAGGAGTACTTTGAAGAACTAATGAATGAGGAAAATGAGAGAGAGAGAGGAGGACAATGGGGGAGAGATAGTGGATCAGGAAGTGCAGAGAATTAGTAAGGTGGAAGTGAGGGCAGCTTTAAAAAGAATGAAGAATGGAAAGGCAGTTGGTCCAGATGACATACCTGTGGTGGTATGGACATGTTTAGGAGAGAAGGCAGTGGACTTCTTAACCAGGTTGTTTAACAAAATCCTGGAGAGTGAGAGGATGCCTGATGAGTGGAGAAGCAGTGTACTGGTCCCCATTTTTAAGAACAAGGGTAATGCGCAGAGCTGCAGTAACTACAGTGGTGTAAAGTTGATGAGCCACACCATGAAGGTATGGGAAAGAGTTGTTGAAGCAAGACTAAGGCGAGAGGTTCAGATCAGTGAGCAGCAGTTTGGTTTCATGCCCAGAAAGAGTACCACAGATGCAATTTTTGCGTTGAGAGTGTTGGTAGAGAAGTACAGAGAAGGTCAGAAGGAGCTGCATTATGTCTTTGTGGATCTAGAGAAGGCATATGATAGGGTGCCAAGAGAGGAACTGTGGTACTGTATGAGGAAGTCAGGTGTAGCTGAAAAGTATGTTAGGGTGGTGCAGGACATGTATGAGGATAGTGAGACAGTGGTGAGGTGTGCAGTTGGAGTGACAAATGGTTTCAAGGTGAAGGTAGGGTTACATCAGGGATCAGCTTTGAGCCCCTTCTTGTTTGCAATGGTGATGGAAAGGTTGACAGATGAGGTCAGGCAGGAGGCTCCATGGACCATGATGTTTGCAGATGACATTGTAATTTGTGGTGAGAGTAGAGAGCAGGTGGAAGAGAATCTGGAGAGGTGGAGGTTTGCACAGGAGATGAGAGTAATGAAGGTCAGTAGAGATAAGACGGAATACATATGTGTGAATGAGAGGGAGGCAGGTGGAAAGGTGAAGATGCATGTGAGTAGAGATCGTAAAGGTGGATGACTTCAAATATCTTGGGTCAACCATCCAGAGCAATGGACAGTGCAAAAAGGAGGTGAGGAAGAGGGTGCAGGCAGGATGGAGTGGGTGGAGACAGATGTCAGGGCTGATAGCAGCAAGAGTGAAAGGGAAGGTTTACAAGACAGTAGTGCGCCATGCTATGATGGTTTGGAGACTGTGGCTCTGTCTAAAAGACTGAGCTGGAGGTGGTGGAGATGAAGATGCTGAGATTTTTGTTGGGAGTGACAAGGCTGGACAAGATTAGAAATGAGCAGATCAGAGGGACAGTGAAGGTGGAGCAGTTTGGAGATAAAGCCAGAGAGGCCAGGTTGAGATGGTTTGGACATGTGTTGATGAGGAATAGTGAATATATTGATCAAAGAATGTTGGAGATGGAGCTGCCGGGTAGAAGGAGAAGAGGTAGACCTCAGAGAAGGTTTATGGATATAGTGAAGGTGGACATGGAGATGGTTGGTGTGAAAGTAGAGGAGGCGATGGATAGGGCAAGATGGAGGCAGATGATCCGCTGTGGCGACCCCTAAAGGGAGCAGCTGAAAGAAGAAGAAGATTACAAGGAAACATGATGTAACACAGTGGTAAACATGCAGTCCCACCTTTTTGGAATGTGTGATTGACTCTATTTTCAACATAATGCCTAATTCATAAGGTATTTTTTTCCAATTTCAAGTCAAATTGAATTTAGTAATGTCTGATTTCTATTTTTACTTGCATTTTACATACTGTCGCAACTTTTCTGAAGAGGATTTGCATATCTTAGTCTAAGCCTTTTTCAAAACTATTCTAAAACAATATCCCAGGCATCAGGCAGCATGTTCATAACATGTCATATAATAACTTTCTGCGAGAGAGCTTTTATAGTGTATTAAAAAAAAATCACTGGAATTCTCCTTTATATGGATGATGATAAACACCACTATTGACTGACTATTTGCTCTTGTCTTTAAAAAAATCCTTTATACCCAATCTTTGTGTCTTATCCTTCTCTGACAGAAGATCAAAAGAAATGCACCCAGTTGAAGTCCACCCACAGAGAGCGATATGAAAGTGTACTAATTGGGAATTCACAGACAGGCCATACAAAGTTCTTGGAGGAGATCTACACTGATCTCATTGTGGTGCAGAATGAAAGTGGAGGAGTCATTCAAGAACATGAAGTGATGCAAATGGAAATATTATGCAATAGACCTGATGGTGAGGAAGTTTGTGTTAAATGCAGTGACCTTTTCAAGGTCCAGTCTGGTACCAGTAGAAGGAACAGAAAAGTGTTGACAATGGGAATTGCTGGAGTGGGCAAAACTGTGTCAGTCAACAAATTCATACTCGACTGGGCAAAGGGAGAAGAGAACCAGGACATAAGCTTAATTTTTCCTCTTCCTTTCCGTGAACTGAATCTGAAGAAAGATAAGAAGTTCAGTTTGATTGATCTACTGAATCACTGCTTTTTTTCTTCAAAAACTGGATTGAAGTCTCTTCCAGAAGATGATGGTAAAGTTCTGTTTATCTTCGATGGGCTGGATGAGTGCCGCTTTCCTCTTTGTTTTGAGGATGGAGAAGAAGTCAAAGATATCAGGGAGAAGACCTCAGTGGGATCACTGATCACAAACCTTATCAATAGAAATCTGCTTCCCTTTGCTCTCATCTGGATAACTTGCCGACCTGCAGCAGCCCCTCTGATTCCACGGGACTACATCAACCTGGTGACAGAAGTACGAGGATTCAGTGATGAACAGAAGGAGGCATACTTCTACAACAACTGTAATCAGGATATGGCAGTGAAAATTGTTTCACACATAAAGAAATCAAGGAGTCTCTACATCATGTGTCAAATCCCCGTGTTCTGCTGGATCTCTGCCACTGTGCTTCAGCCTCTGATGGGTCAAGAGAGCAATAAGGAAATCCCCACAACCCTGACAGGAATGTACATAAGCTTCCTACTGCAGCAGAAAAACCTAATGAAAAAGAAATACAGTGAGAAAACCAGAACTGTTAATGCTGAGCGTATCATTCTGAAGCTTGGTAAGCTGGCCTTCTGTAATCTTGAGAGTGGTAGTCTGAACTTCTATGAAGATGATCTCAGGAAATGTGGGATTGACGTCAGTGATGGCACTGTGTTCTCAGGAGTGTGCACACAGATTTTCAGTCAACAGGAGGGAGTTTCTGAGAGGAACATTTTCAGCTTTGTGCATCTGAGTGTTCAGGAAAGCCTTGCAGCTTTATATGTGCATCACTCTTACTGCAACAAGAAAATTAATGCATTCAAAAAGGAGACATTCTGGAACAAGCTTGGATGGATCAATAAGAGTATAAAAGATCTTCATAAGTGTGCAGTGGGAAGAGCTTTGCAGAGTGAAAATGGACACCTGGATCTTTTCCTCCGTTTTCTTATCGGCCTCTCACTGGAGGACAGTCAGGGTGTTCTAACGGAACTTCTGCCAAATCTGAAGATCAGAGCAGAGAGTGTTAGGGACACAGCTGACTACATCAAGATGAAGCTGAATGAGGAAATGTCATCTGACAGAAGCCTGAATCTCCTCCACTGCCTGAGTGAGCTGAAAGACAATTCCCTGACAAGTGAAATCCAGAAATATCTGAACTCAGGAAAGCTCTCAACACAGAAACTCTCATCTCCAGAGTGGTCGGCTCTGGTGTTTGTGTTGCTGATGTCAGAGGAGACCAGAGAGATGTTTGAGCTAAAGAAATACAATCCATCAGAGGAAGGACTGAGGAGACTACTGCCAGTGGTGAAAAACACAAGACGAGCTCTGTAAGTAAAATTTCCATTTCATTATTTCAAACATTTGTAAAAGAAGTTTTCAAATTTCAAACATAACTCACATATTACTAAGAGAAAGTATTTCCTAGCTTTTATTTTTGATAGCTCCACTGCTAATCTCAATTCAGAAAATAATTTATAAAATGTATCAATTAAATTGGCAACAGTGTATAATTTGTATTAACCGTACAGAAACCGTGCACTAATACAAACAATTTAAGTTGTACAAACAACATGGATATCTTTGGCAGATTAAAACATTCTTAATCGATACAAATTGCTGCAGGCTGATAAAAATTACTCTAAATACACTTGGATAACATTTTATTTCATAGTATAGTAAGTATAAATAGTCTTTCACAGGTAAATGTATAGAATTATTGATACATTTCTGTACATATTTTGCAAGTACATAGAGACTTATGGGTAACATTTCATTTAAGGGTCACAACTTAAAGATTGATTATGTTGTTAATAAGCTATTATCTCATTATTTATATATTAAGTAAGTGTTCATTAAGCACTATTTATTATTTAGTTGTAATTTGTTACTGCAGTTTGTAGTTAATTGTTGTAAATCAGATGAAAACTAAACTGCAGGTACATTATTCTTTTCTCAAAGAGCAGATCTCAGTCTATAATAATGCTATGAAAATATCCAGACAGTCACACCTCTCTGGTATAATTCATAGACCCAAAGATAATACCAAAATCCTTTTTCCACCATAGACTGACTAATTAACCCCAGCTTTTCTGCTAGTGCCTTTTACAGTGATTCAACTTCTAAAATTTGCTAAGAGTTTTCAATCATTTTCAAAATAAAATAGACCTGATAAGACTAGCTCAGCCAGCTTAACAAACTTCTATAATTTTCCTGATAAGCCACCTACATCAGTAATGACATCTTTTTTCTGTTATTAATTATCAGGAGCTTTCAAATGTTGTAAACAAACAAACAAAAAAAGGTGTGTAGCATGGATCCTTCCATACTTAATCATTTTAGACCAATTTCAAATCTACCTTCCAATCTAATATCAAACATTGCTCACCAGAGGTGCTGGTACCTGGAGTTTTGTTTATTAAGCACTTTCAGGAGGCAGTAACAGAGGCATATTAATATAGAGTCGATCCAGCAGATCAGAGAAATGTTCAGAACTATCTAAGCCAGAGAACTCGAAGCTAAACAAACCACAGGAGAAAAGGAAAAAATTAGCTTTCAACTGCACAACATGCAAAAGATGGTAGCATTTTATAAATTTGTAACAAGTGGTGAATGTTTTCATAATTTTATGATTTTAGTTAAGTTGAACTAACCTTAAAATGACATGCTAATTTTCCTGTTGACTCCAAATAATTAATTAGTTACTATTATATTGTGGTACACTAAAAATAGTTAAGCACTGCTTAATCAACTTACAAAACATCTCACTCAATTATTTTAAATGCTCATAAGACTCCAGGATATTAGGAAGATTAACCCAAATCAATGAAGTAGTTTTAAAAATGTGGTATTAGTGTTGTAAAATACTAAATGCAGCATCACATTTTGTTAACAAAATACTGTTACTCTGTTATAAAGAACCGATCTGGCAAAATGCCAAGAAATAAGATCAGTGGTGAAAAAAAAAACTACAACACATATCTTAATACATGTTTATCTTTTTTGTCTTCTCTCATCTTAACTTTTTCTTTACTAACAGTTTTTAGATTGTAACGGGGAGTGAGGAGGCATATGCAGAGATAAACAAGATTTATTAAGGGCAAATCCAGGGTCATGGTCAAGACGGTCCAGGGTCATAGAGCCAACATGGATTGAACGGGGGGCAGACACGACAAACCAACAATAAACAATAAACACACAGTAACCAGAATAACCAACAATGCAAACAGTTCAGACAACAATTCAAACACCAACAAAGACCAGCCAACACAAGGGGCAAACACAGGGCTTAGGTACACAGGGAAAACGAGGGACAGGCAGAAAACAGGTGGAGACAATCGGGGCAGAGTCACGAAATGAGGGGGCTGGACCAAAACAAACGCACATTGGCTAAACCAAAACACGAACACAAGGACAGGATTGGGAGGGGCCAATCGTGACATAGATGAATACAATCAGTGAATATTATTTTTGCATTTGATTAAGCTACATGCTACAACTGCTAACTTATTATTTATTAATAACAAGAAAATTTTAGCATGTAATTTTTAGGTAAATACAACTTGTTACCAAAATATAATCAATCATTACCTACTAATTACTGTAGCAATATGAGTAATTTCACCTTCCTTTTGCACTCATTAAAAAGGGAGCTCAACCTCCAAAAGGAAGAAAATGTTTAATTCTGTCTCAATTCTGGGTTGTAAGGTCAGCTGTTGTAAAATTGTTGTGTAAAGTTGTAAAATACCACCCACACAAAGTCTAGCAATAGATGTATTATTTATTGTTTAACTATTAAAACCAGAGTAAGTTGTGCATTACATCGAAGGTTAAATTGATAGATATGAATATAGAGACCACATATAGTTCGTTTCAAATGAACCAAACTGGCCACTGTTAAAGTGAAACTGAAAGAGAGCCAACATCACAAGATCTCAGGGCTTTTTGTTTTCAGCGTAAGTGAACTATGAAGAGGATTCTTTCGGGTCCTTTTATGCACTGCTGAGAGATCAGACCACATCTTGCTGCAGTACGTTTTGTGTTTCACTGTGATCATCATTGAGCTCCACCTTCATTCAGCATGCCTGCATGCCTAGCATTAGCCTTTAACACATTAAAATCACATGGGCTCTCACATATTGTTTCAATGGGTCAGTTCTGCTGTCTTGTTACAAGGTCAGGGTGAGGCTTCATCCTGAGGATTGAGGTTAGGAAGATATTCCTGATGTATAATGCAATTTTATTAAATTTATTAAATCTTTCAAGCTATAGCCATGAAGTGAGCAATCTGCATGCATGCTCCAAGCATGAGAAAAAAAGAAAATTGTTGTTGGTGTCTAGTTTGAAATGGGGAGGAGGAAACTAAATTTATCAGTTGCTACATTTGATGTGCTTTCTTTGTACTCTTTTCATTTAAATATAGGGTTTGTTTGTCATTGCGTTGTTGTTGCTTACATTTTATACAGTGTCCCAACTTTGTTGGAACAGCACAGCTCTGTTGTTTATCTTCACTTTGACAGAGCTTGTCTCTCAGATGTGCATCACTTTCTTTCATTCTTAATATTTATACACGCTGTTTTTTTTTTCCACCAGTGTGAAAAGGCTTTGTGTCTATATCTGACGCACAGGGAGTTTTTATGCTGTCATGTGGTCGCATCCAACTCTAGTATGCTGGCTTATTTATTTATAAGGCCTATATATGAAGGCCTAAAACCACTACACAGATAATCAGACCTTATTTAATTAAAGTCATTATGCTGTGCCACAAGTTTTTTTTTCTTCCATGTAAGCATCTCTGTGTGTTTTCTCCCTTTGTAGATTAGCTTCATGTAATCTTGGAGTAAAGACCTGTGAAGATCTGGAATCAATTTTAAATCTGGAAAACTCCTCTCTTAAACAACTTGACCTCAGTAACAATGACCTGGATGATTCAGGAGTGGAGTTGCTCTCTGCTGGACTGAAGAGTTCACATTGCAATCTGGAGATACTCAGGTCAGCTTTCGGAATGGTAATAGATCTGTAAAGCAACTAAACTCAAGATACTCATTTTATTACCTAGATTTTCCCCCTACGCTAATTGTCCCAGTGAAGTAAAATATGTGAAATATTTGTTGAGACATTTAAAACATTTTTACATTTTTTTTGCTTGTATTGTAAGATCTATTACATCAACTCTTTCTTTGCAGACTAGCTTTGTGTAATCTTGGAAAAAAGACTTGTAATCATCTGGAATCAGTTTTAAAACTGGAGTCCTGTTCCCTGAAAGAACTGGATCTCAGTAACAATGATCTGCAGGATTCAGGAGTGGAGCTGCTCTCTGCTGGACTGAAGAGTTCACACTGTAAACTGGAGATACTCAGGTCATTTAACACCCTTAGCTAACATTGGAATGAAATATTACACCCTGATATTCATTGTTTAAGTAATAAATATTAAGAATTCTAATCTGGCTAATCTAATCTGAATTCACTTTGCAGTTTTTCGAAATAACTGCATAATTATTGAAATGTAAACAAGGTCATTGACAGTGGAATCATATGAAGTTATACATTTTGCCAAACTTTAATCTTTACAGTAGTGGTGAAAGAAACTATGGGTCACAATGTACCCAAAACAAATATAGCCATTTTATTTACAAACTCAAACTACCAGTGAACATACACATCTTTGTTTTATATATCTAGTTGTAAGCAAAGATTTAGGCGCCACTGGTCAAATTACGTTTCATTGATTTTCTAAATGAAAATAAGTACACATCCTCTACATAGTACATTTCATTGCACAGACACTTTATTTATTATTTGTAATAATGCTCTGTGCAATTATCAGTACAGTTCCTATCTGTACGACTTGATGAATTGTGGTGTTGATATTCTAAACTCACTCAGAAGCACAAGATAAACACTGTGGACCATATTTAACACTATGGAGCACTGGTTTTTGTGCCTTTTTCCAAGATAGTACTACTCACTGATACATTGACACATATAATCACTGATATAGCATGCATAATATATATATATATATATATATATATATATATATATATATATATATCTTGTGTGTTTCATACCTGTTTCTTAAGCTGTTCCTGAGTTTTGAAGCTGAGAAAATCAAATAGGAAATATCTGCAGAATACATTCATGGGGTTCTAAGTGTTAAATAAATGGGCTGGAAAAATAAAAAGAATAAAAGGGAGAGCGTGCAAAAAGATAACAAGGCCTACAAGTGTCAAAGCAAAAACACTCTATTATAGGATTTTACATCCAAAATGTGGAAACTCTGGGTACTGTTTTACACTGAAATCTTTAAAAGAGCTTGAAATGATTTCAGTGATTCTTTTAAATTGAAGTTTTTTTGAATGTTAATGCATAGCTAAGTGGACTTGCCAGTTTTGATCATGATTCTACAAAGTTCTTTTTAAATATTGACATGTATCACTCAGTATCAATCAGTCTGTCTCTGTCGGTTTTCCTCTCTCTCATCACTCTGCAGATTATCTGGTTGTATGATCACAGAGAAAGGCTGTGATTACCTGGCTTCAGCTCTGAGAACATCCCCCTCATACCTGAAACAACTGGATCTGACCTACAACCACCCAAGAGAGTCAGGAGTGAAACTGCTTACTGCTAGGCTGGAGGATCCACACTACTCACTCAACACACTCAGGTATGAACAGCTGTTCAGAGATATGTCTCAGAATCAGAAATTATTGTACTGAATAAATGTAATCATCTGCATCTTCTGTATGTCTGACAAAGCTCTCAAGCATATTTATCCTAGATATGAAGTGATGCTTGCAGATTAAAATACAAGGTTGTATTTTACCTGAGAGCTTAGGAGTTTCACAAAGAGCATAGTCAGAACAGGCCAGGATGAAAACCAGAGAGCACATTCACTAAACCAAAGGGGACATCCAAAGAGAATCCAGTGACCAGTCCAAGTTCAAATATCAAGAGATCAATAATGTCCAGCACACAGTGCAATACACAGATCGGGCTTACAGACAAAGAATGTTTTGTATTCAACGGTAACTATTCGCAATACTTTGCAAACGGCTAACGTAAAGCCTGGGCTTATATACAAACTAACTGATTACAAGTAATGGAAAACAGGTGTGTAAACTCAGAACTCAGGTGAGGTGGAGCGCTTGAATGAATGTCTGTTTATTGCTGGTGATGATGGAGGAGTCATGTGATCTCCCACTGATGTATGCCTGCCCTGCATGACTAGTAATTTTTACCAGGTGACGAGATATTCAAAAAAGTTGTAGCCTCAAAGAAACAATACTTCTCAGTGTGTCTAACTAAAGCCTGGGCTATTATACTCTACTTTATGAGTCACACGATCACAAACACGGGTAAAACACATTCAGTAGTCAGGAGACTGAGATCGGTGATAGGAATGTTTGTGAGAGTTTGAAGTCACATGAGATTCTAGAGTATCCTGGGAAATGGAGCTCTCTCCATTGTTGGAGTCCGAGTGCTGCTGTTCTGTCACCTGATCTCCCAGAGCATTCTGGGAGATGAAGTCCGTTTCCTCCATAGAAGGATCCAAATGCGTGACACAGTACATCTTTTAACTGAGGCATGTGCCTCCCTTGAGGTTTTTCCCAGCATGCCAGCTGCTGCTTCGCTGAACCCCCAGTTTGATAAAATAAGAAATAATAAAAAAAAAAAAATAGGGGAGGAGAGATGGAGAAGCACATTCTCCTTTACTGTCAAAAATATAAACATAGCAGAGTTAAATGCTTCAGTAAATTCAGCACCAAAATCCCTGAATTCAGTGAAACTCCCTGAATCAGGCAAAGTTAAAGTGTTAACAGGAAAGGGACAAAACACTGTTCTGGCTGGCAGATACACCCCTGGGAGATGATGAAGATGGACCCATCAGTGAAATGTAGTGAAATAAATATAGTTAAATGTATGTAATATTTCATGTATATAAAATATAATATTGTAAATATATGTGGAACTACATGTATGACATTTTTTGTCAGCTGTGTGTGTTTGTGTGTGACTGTTTAATAGACCTAAACATATCTTACATTCCTTGGCAATACTTACGTGATATGGTCATGCCAATGAAGTCTTCTTAAATGTAATTAATTTGAGAGGGGGGGGGTGTGAAAACATTTCAGTGAACATATTAAAGCGTGTGTGTGTGTGTGTGTGTGTTTAGAGTGGAACATGGAGGTGAGATCAGAATAAAACCAGGACTGAGGAAATGTAAGTGCACACACACACACACACACACACACACACACACACACTCCTTTTGTGTTAATGTCTCTTCCTGTGTGCAGATTCCTGTGACTTCACTCTGGACCCAAACACATTGAACAGAGATCTCGCTCTGTCTGACGGGAACAGGAAGGTAGAGTTTGTGTGGGAGAAGCACTCGTATCCTGATCATCCAGAGAGATTTGATTGGTGGTGTCAGGTTCTGTGTAGAGAAAGTCTGACTGGACGCTGTTACTGGGAGGCCGAGTGGAGCGGGTTGAGGGTTGATATAGCAGTAACATATAAATCAATCAGGAGGAAAGGACTCAGTGATGACTGTGGGTTTGGACGGAATGAAAAGTCCTGGATTCTGAGATGCTCTGATGACAGTTACTCTGTCTGGCACAATAATAACAAGACTGAACTCTCTGCTCGACCGTCCAGTGAGAGAGTAGGAGTGTATGTGGACTGTCCGGCCGGCTCTCTGTCCTTCTACAGTGTCTCTGATGATCAAACACTGACGCACCTTCACACATTCAGCACCACATTCACTGAACCGCTCTGCGCTGGGTTTACACTTTATTATGACTGTTCAGTGTGTGTGTGTGTGTGTGTGTGAGATAGAATAACCTTCTGTGTGTGTGCGTGTTATTTTAATAAATAAAACTTTTCAGAAAACTGGTTTCTTTTTGTCTCTGTCTGACAGTTTGACATCGGAAAGACATTGCACTCTAACATCAGACAGACGCTGAATTTTAGTTAAAAATAAAAATCAGGTTGACATCAAAACCTCCAACATGAGGAATGAACTGTAGCCCTGTGATTAATGGACAACCTGATCTACCACCTAAGCCGTGACTGCATCACCAAGCTATGGCCACCCTGTCAACACATTTAATCAGACACTTACAACACCATCACCCTGCTGCGCTAAATTTCAAGGAACTAGCGAAAGCAAAGCTGCTTACATTAAGCCTAGCGAGACTGCATTTCTATTTTTGACAAGTTTTTTCTCTGCTTTTGGCCTGCCTTCACTGTGAACACAATGTTTTAGGTGACTGAAAATGCTCTCCAACTTGCCGAGTTTTTGTTTTCAGTGTGTTGTGGAAAATGATGCCAGTTTACAAAAATCCATTAGTATCAACTAAAGAATGGTACTTGACAATGCTAACTTGCTATGTTATCATTATCATGGCCAAAATTATTTTTTCTTACCTTTATGGTCACTGCCCATGACAGGTAATTAAGTCCAAGGTCAGAAAAAGAAAGAAGTAACTGACAATGTCCTGGTGAAAGGTGTCTGATAGGCAACTTACTCATATATCTTTCCATCGCAAGACCACAGTTACTCAGCCACATGTACATTCCGTATGTGCAGTTAGTTTGAGGGAGATAATAAATGAGATGCGGGTACACAGGGATAGGATACTCATATAGAATCTTCCAGATTGTACAGGATTCTGACTAAAACAATGCCATCATGCATCCAGTCTTGGGTGCTTTGTTTTATCAGCCTATGAAGAAAATGCACTTAAATCAGCCTGAAAGCATCTGTGCATTTCCAGTATGAGATCTGTAGGCAAGTACCCTATGCCCTACACATTATGGCATGTTTGATAAAATATGAAATAGCCATAGAGCTAAACTGCTAATCAGCCTCATTCTTTACACTGTGACTTACAAGGCTGTATCTCCAGTGCTGCTCTGTTTAATTGCTCCTTAGCTTGGTAATTAGCTAGGCCACAAGCGAAAAGCATTTAGAGCTGCTGCTCTATTCAGCTCTACAAACACAGGTAATGGCTAATCTTCAGTCGTGTTTACTGATGTATCCAACAATGCAGTTGTATTTACAGCTGATCTTACTTTACAAACAATAATTAAATTATAATTTACCCAACATGCAGCAGTAGCAGTGACTGAGCATCCAAAGGCAGGTCCACGCTGAAATCTTGAATCAGAGAGCGACTTCAGTGATTGAGCTCAAAGGCAGAGCTGTTTGATTGGCTGTGTTGGTGGGGGCAGGATGCAGCCTGACAAACTGAGTAGCTCAGTCCCCATGCAGGGTGAACTGCTCCATTGTGAGGTGACGCCTGTGGGTGATGCAGTGAAAGAGAAACTGAAAGTTTCTTTAACCTTCAACACCGTCAGAAACGGATAAAAGGTTCTAAGATATCAGCGCTCTGGATTCACTCGGTAAGTCCAAAACTAACAGGAATGAGGAACATTCTGTGTCTAATCTAAAGCAAGAGCACATTTTTGTATTGGATAAATTTTGGTATTGGATAAAAAGCACTTCTTGTGGCAGCATCCTGGCCTCCCCTGTGTCCTTTCTGTGCTGACACTACAATATGCAGTAGTGCTGTTTGACCAGCAGAGGTATTGTATCATATCATATTGTACCTTTGTCATATCAAATCAAATCACATTTATTGTCATATCACATTTACACAGGTGGAAAGTGAGTGAAAATCTTAGGTTTGTAGCCCCCTTATAGAATTTAAATGCAAAAAAAAAGGTATGTGTGTGTGCATGTATGTATGTGTGTATGTATGTGTATATATATATATATGTGTGTGTGTATATATATATATATATATATATATATAAGCAATATGTATACACACTGACTCTGAATATACACAATATACATTAGTATTACACTGTTCCAGCGTTCAGTTGTACAGTAATAAGTTATGGAATAAAACTATGAAATGTGCTGCTGTTCACATTCCGTATGTGCAGTTAGTCTGAGGGAGATAATTAATGAGATGCGGGTACACAGGGATAGGATACTCATATAGAATCTTCCAGATTGTACAGGATATGGATAGTTGTACAGATGTCAGTCTATATGTGTGAGTACAGATTTGCTGGATTGAAGGTGCAGAAAAGATCAGAGTGAGTCTGTTGAGGTGTGGATGAGGTCTGGTTTGTCCATGGAGATCATCATGATGATGACTCAAGAGGTGCAGTGACAGTCCTACAGACCAATACACCAGCACTACTGGCTGTTCAGCAGCCTGATGGCCTGGGGGGAAGAAACTGTCTCGGAACCAGCTGGTTCTGGACTTATCCTTCTGTATGTCCTCCCGCTCAGCAGCTGTAAGAATGGACAGTGATTTGGGTGGGTGGAATCCTTCAGAATCCTCCTGGTCCTCCTCAGGCAGCGGCTGGTGTATAAGTCCAAAAGGTTTGGGAGCTGGACTCCGGTGATATGCTGGGCTGTCTGCCCTACCCTCTGCCGAGCTTTCCACTCAATGGCAGTACAGTTTCCATACCAGGAGGTGATAGAGCCTGTTAGAACACTCTCCACAGTACATGTGTAGAATGTTCTGCAGATGTGGGGGTTCATTGGCCTTAAAAGCGTGTAAGTAAATGTCAAAGAAATTACAGTGTGAACTGACTGGCACTCTAATCAGTGTGAGAGGTTCTGTTAGCCTTTGAGGATGGTTCCTTCAATCTCAGTAGACAGTAAATTATCATTGGCATTACAATAGGAAGGCAAAAGGTGTTTCCTCATCTGTGACTGAAGATAGTGCACTTCACATCAGCCCAGAAGGCATATAGCTAGCACACAACTATGTGCTATGTGTGATCACTTCTACTCAGGATGGGGTGCTTTAATCTTTCCTATCCTTTAAGCCAGGTGCAATTCTACTTCAGCATCGGTGCATTCTAACTAAAACAATGCCATCATGCATCCAGTCTTGGGTGCTTTGTTTTATCAGCCTATGAAGAAAATGCAGTTAAATCAGCCTGAAAACATCTGTGCATTTCCAGTATGAGATCTGTAGGCAAGTACCCTATGCCCTACACATTATGGCATGTTTGATAAAATATGAAATAGCCATAGAGGCAGAGCTGTTTGATTGGCTGTGTTGGTGGGGGCAGGATGCAGCCTGACAAACTGAGTAGCTCAGTCCACATGCAGGGCAAACTGCTCCATTGTGAGGTGACGCCTCTAGGTGATGCAATGAAAGAGAAACTGAAAGTTTCTTTAACCTTCAACACCGTTAGAAACGGATAAAAGTTTATAGATATCAGCGCTCTGGATTCACTCGGTAAGTCCAAAACTAACAGGAATGAGGAACATTCTGTGTCTAATCTAAAGCAAGAGCACATTTTTGATGTGTTTCACAGATACATAACTATTCTCTCAGCTAAGATCAAACACGAGACCAACATCCGGCTAGAGCGCCAAGAACGTCTCTGTCTTGTAGGTTTGATTATATAAATTGTGATTATGTAATTACTATATTGGATAATAAATGGATATTACTGTCAATTAGAAGATGAAAATGTTCTGGAACAGCATTATAAAATACACAGCAGGGTACCTCAGTACTAATGAACAAGGTGATACTGCGTTCGTCATTAGACGAAAACTATGATATAGAACAGTATGATAAAGGAAAACAAATGGAAAGAAAAAAATCTTCAGTCGAAGGGCGTACTGTAGTACAAATAAAATATTAAATAAAAAATGAAAACAGAAGAGACAATGAGTTGTTTATTGATTTCCTTTATATTTATGGACAGTCTAAATTTTAAAAAATATGTCTGAGCTATCAAAAAAAGTTTGAGTTAGCTATAAAAAAAACCCAAACAAAATTAAACACAAAATTCAATCATACACATAGGAGATAGATCTGAGACCTGAGGCTGATCACAGTATGCTCAGCTAGCGCATCTTTTTTTGTTTCATATCTAAAGCACAAGGTCTTACTGTCCATTAGCTTTGCTCATGTTAGCTAAATTAACTGTCATGTAGAACTTAAGCAGCAGCTTTAGGTTTAATAAAGCACTATTAGACTTATTATTATTAATTGGCTTTCAGAGCTGAATCTTTTAAATTGAACTCGGTTTCCTTCTAATTGTTTATGAGCTGAACACAAATTTCTTTTTGAGGCAGATGTAGCTATCTATTTAACAAAATTAGGATATAGCTAAGCTATAGGTGAATTACAACCATGCCTGCTTAGTATGCAGTGTTTATCCTGCTTCAGATGGATGGTTGATTTTGCATATAGCACTCTGTAATTGCTTTTGGACTCTTCTAACTGTCTTTCAGGGATGATGTTACTTTTTGTGATCCTACTGAGTTTCTCTGGTTTTATGGAGACCACATCAGGTATGTTTCCATGCTGTAAAAAGCTGTGTATCTGAGAGAGAGAGAGAGAGAGAGAGAGTTAGATGAATTCTGAATTTAAAAACAATTACTGTGGTGAAGAATGTTATAAAGCATTAACTATTTTTGTGTCATTTAATGTACATAACAAATATATACACTTTTTTTTCTTGCAGAGAACTTTAAGGTGTTTGGTCCAGCTGCTCCTCTTGTTGTTAAAGCTGGTGAAGCTCTGGTTCTGCCCTGTTCTCTCCAACCCAACATCAGCGCTGAGGACATGACGGTGGAGTGGGTCCGGACAGATCTGAGTGAAAGTAGCTCAGTAGTGCATCTGTATAAAGATCACAAAGACACAAATGACAAGCAGATGAAGTCTTACAGAGGAAGAACAGCTCTGTTTAAAGAGGAACTGCAGAAAGGAAACACCTCACTGAAGATCTCAGCAGTCCAGCCTTCCGATCAGGGCGCTTATCAGTGTTTAATTGAGTATGGATCCTGGTATGGCGAAATTACAGTTCATGTTGAAGTCAAAGGTGAGTGGTAACAGGTTTAATCCTTCACATTATTGTGGTCCTTATAGTTTAGATTAATTACTGAATAAAAGCAGTGAGCCTATGAGGACAGCAATGGTTCATATATGAGGTGGCATCAACCTGTTATATCTAAGAAGGGAAATCAATCATTAGTGTGCTCCAGTGAATGTTTATCCATCCAATGATACCGTGTGACCAGAAACTTGCAGTGAATCAGACTGCAGAAGTGCTACGGCAACAGTTATTTATGACTACGCTGAGAAGATATTAGGGAAAAAGTGGGTGTCTTATTGTAATCAATGTTTTTTTTTTTTCCTAGAACTTCTAAAGGTTGTTGGCCCAGTTGAGCCTCTTGTTGCTGAAGCTGGTGAAGATCTGGTTCTGCCCTGTTCTCTCCAACCCAACATCAGCGCTGAGAATATGATGGTGGAGTGGATCCGACTGCAGCTGCCAGACACACTAGTGCATCTGTATGAAGATTTTGAAGACAGAAATGAAAAGCAGACAGAGTCTTATAGAGGAAGAACAAGACTGTTTAAGAATGAATTAAAAAAAGGAAACGCTTCACTGAAACTCTCAGCAGTCCAGCCTTCTGATGAGGGAGTTTACCAGTGTTACGTTGAGTACAGGAGCTGGTTTGATGATGTCACTGTTTATGTCCAAGTTAAAGGTAAGAGCCATCACAAATATATTGTATGCTCATCTATGATTTATCGCAGCAAGTGCATTCATTCATCAGTACAGTTTACTGTATAGGTCTGAAATCAGTTATTAACTGCGTTAGTAAGTATTTACTTTCACTTTGAAGATATTTTCCTCAGCTGGTCAGTAATTATGTATTATTTAGTAATGGATAAAGTTGTCATGATATCTCCTCCTCTGGAGAGATTCCATTTGGACCTGTCTTGCTCCTCCCTGGCTCTACCCCTCATTACACACACCTGAAAATAGTTCAGGACTCATTTATGTCCTACATATTTCCTGATTTTTGAATTTGGATTTGCCTCCTTGCTTATTTATTCCTAGTTTCATTCTTAACATGTAGGGATGAGTGAATGAGAAAATAAATGAGAACTTACCAGTCCTCACTTGAAAGTCCCATTATTTACCGGTAGTTAATTAATCTACCAATAAATCATTACATTTTTCCTTCATTATGCAGCCTTGCATGGATCATGACATTCAGTTATTACGAACCATCAGCTACTTCTCTATTATATTAGTAGTAAAGACTGTGGCTAATTGCTAAGTATTTAACCATAGCAATTAATAGTAATTAACCACTTAACATATTAACTCCCTCAAGTGTTGCTGATATGTCTTTATAGTACATACAAGCTGATCAGTAAGTGACCACTGACAGAATCTCAAGTCCTTAAGTACAGAAGTTGAAATTGTCAACATTATAGATTATAGAATTGAAGTATTTCTTACACATAGTCCTCCTATTTCTGATCAATGCTAATATATCACAAATTAAGTATCTGTTTGCATTTCAGGAAAAGGATTTCATGCTTGGAAGATTGCCATCATCTGGATTTCAGTTTCTGTCATTGTATTACTTGCCTTTACCGCTTGCATCGTAAAAGGTAAGTTTTTAATGAATTTTTAATTCTGCGGTATCTAATACTGCGGTATCTCCTGCCTGGTGGCAGTATAGTGAACAGGCCATGTGCTGGGTTAGACTGCTGTCTAACCAGATCATTTGAATTTTCTGGGATCTTTTGAAGTGTAGCTAGATGGTGACATTCTTGTGCCGATGTACCTGACCATCAAAATAGACTTTATCTACAGAAATAACATCTAACTTTTTAGAAGCTCTTTTGTAACACAGAGCAGTTTTCTCCATCTGCCCAGTATTTCTCCTGAAAATCAATCATTCATTCCAAGTCTGTTCCTCTGAGCTCTCTTCCTCTTCATTTTTACTTCCTAAGGTGGAATATTATGGATGTGTCTTTCTCAGTATCTGTATCAAGTATCTCAGTATCAAGTGTGTTGATCATTAATTCCTTTAATAGGTTTGGTCAGGGGTGCCAAGGAAAACTACAGCGTGAGTCAAAAGTCACAGGACAAAGTTTTATTTTATTTTTTATGCTGTCAAAAGCCTCCATGATGCGGTGCTGATGGTGGCGTTTGTTGCAGATTTTCTCAGCATAGACAATTTGTTTGAGATTTCCCCAAAGATAAAAGTCAATAATAAAATAAAAAATAAAATAAAACAAAACCTGTCCTGTGACTTTTGACTCACCCTGTATATTGTCCCCCATGCTGAGTACTTGTAAATCCAAAATAGTTTTTCATTTCTCTTTTATCTCTTTAACACAGATGAATCGTATAGTGAGTTTGCTGATCGACTGTAGTAGTGTTTTGTTTTCTTTGGTCATTTTGGTTTCTTTTTGTCAGTTTGCTCCTGGCTGAAGGCCAAACTTTCACACGTAGCCTGAAATTTCTTGTGCAGTAGGTCTACCAGTGAGATTGTAGCATCCAATGCTGCAAGTTTGTCACTTGAGGGAAGAATGTCACTAACATCTGTTCCACATGGTGGAAATGGTGGGTCTGTATCGTGGGGAGAGCTTGTCTGGTGTGCTCGTGGGTGCAGAATGTTGTCTACCTTTGCTTTTGTCATCTCTCGTCCTTTTTCATGGTGAGGTAATTGTTGTACCAGTGGTTGATGTAGTTTCCAGTTCATTAGGAGTGGTTAAGACAGAAAGGAAACACATTTTCCTCAGAAGAATTTAGTTTTTTGCTGGAGTCTAGCAGCAGGTGGCTGCCTTCTTGTTTCTCACACGGTCTCATGGGACATTGGTGTGTCCAGTGTGTCATGACATCAAATTACACCTAAAATAAAAAAACAAACAAACATAAAAATCCCCACAACACACTTTTCAATATTTCCAACATCCACATTTTCAAGTCACTACCAAAACAAAGATTTTAGTTCATTGGCATAGCTTTATTTTATTGACACCCCTACATTTATTTTAGAGCTGAAAGTGAGACTGTCCCTCATGGCCACATGGTCAGCAGTTACATTCCATTGTTTTATTTTTCTGCAATTAAGAAAACTTTATTTTTGTTTCATTCAAATGTATTATGGTTTTCCGTGTGTACTGCTGTCCAAAGCTGTGTTTGCCAGTTGTGTATGCACCAGATTTATGCCCAAACATAGCTAAAATAGTCACTACCAAAACATTTAAAAGTTTTAGAAACATTATTATTGCAATGATAGTTATAAAATGGAATGTTTCTTTTAATAAAATAAGCACAGTTAAAGCATATGGACATTCATAGTGAAACTAATTTAATCTAAAGTTAGTCCAAAATTAAAAAGCCATTTCATAATTTGACTAACAGTTTGGTGGAATGATCCATATGGGCACAAACACCAGTTATCTTCAAAGGTGGGGCTACAAAAGGGACACAGGTGATTGGAATGTCAGTTTACCATCAATAGAAATATTTGATTTAAAACATCACTGAAAATACTAAGTGTTGATTTTTAAAGAATAGACTGTGCTGCCAAAGGAATTAACAGCACATAGCTAGCTAATATTCACGACAGACTTCTACAATATGGTTCTTCTGTGGAGGTAACACTTTGCCATCATTCACTTTATGATGCATTCATAGGGTCATGTGTTCAAACAGTTACAGATTCTAAATGATGGTAGATCCTTAAGGCTTGTCTCTGTCTAATTCCAGATAAATATTCCAAAAAGAAGCTCTCTCATAAACAATGCTCCATCATAGCCTACATGCATCTCCAGTCGGAGAATGTGCGGAAAGAATTGAACCTGAAGAAATTCAACACATCGGAAGAGGGATACAGGAGACTCATCCCAGCTGTCACAAAATGCAGAAAGGCTCTGTAAGTATTTCACAAAGATGATTAAGCTAATATTTATATTCTTATGATCTATTAGCAGTGTGAAACTTCTGCTGCTTACTGGCATATTGCAGATAGTTTACACGTACATGTAAGCCCGTGAGTTGCAATGGTTAGTCAGTTACAAGCTATTTGTTGATGGCTATGAAGCAAGACAGCCAACCAGCCAATTTGCTAACTTTAGGCCAATACTTTAATAGTTGGTTAAAATAAACATGACGAAAACAAGTAAGTTGTTATTCACAATTCTTTAAATGGCAATTCATCATCAGTTAAAATGTTATGATTGTGACAAGCCTACATACATGTATAGTTTACATATACGTATTATACAGCATATGTTAAAATATTGAGTTTTGTTTAATTGCTTAAGTCATAACTTAAGTCATACCACACAAACATATCAAACAAAATTCATAATGGCTTCGTGTTGCATGAGTTTTTCCATTTGGTGATAATCCTTTTCTGTTTTGTTGAAAATCAGATTTTTCTAAAATCTAGGACGTTTTCTAGGAGAGACTACCCTACAAAGCAGTCTTGCAGGATTTTTTATTTATTTTATTTTTTTACCATGCCAGTTCTTTATGCTTTAAAGTTTTGACTTGCTTTTGTTGGTGTCTGCACCTGCATTGTGCTGACCTAGAGTTGGGTCAGAATATTTACATTGAAAATGTAATAGCTCCTACAGTTTACATATACAGATTCCTTTCCTACAAAGCTGGTCAATTTTTAGGTTAAATTGCTGCAAGGATAAAAATTGATTGGCAATATTTGACATCATTTGATAATCACTGGGCGTAACAGTCCATTTTCAACCAGATTTTAAAAGCCAATGTTGTACTTTGTTTTGCATTTTATTTTCCTTGTGGTCTATTTACAATGTTTTTGTAGGTTTATGCACCAAAATGTTTAGTTTAGTTTTTTAATTTAGTTTAGTTTGTTTTACAATTTAGGAATTGAATTAAAATGCCCATATTCTACATTTTTCTTTCTTAATGTTTTTTTCATGAGATCCACTTATAATGCTTGTGTGGCTTTTTGTAACAAAACCAGCCATAATTCATTTTTAATAAGAATTTTAATCTTCTCTTTGTCCTTAAACTTAAGTGACCTGTGTCATTAAGTTTGAAATATATAAATGAGCTCTGTTCTGATTGGCAGCCCTATATTCATTCTTCAAAAAGCAGTATGGGCTGAAATGCTCCATATAACATCAGTGTCAGTGGCTGGGGGTTAACTGCTGTACACTGAAACGGCATATTTTTGTAGTTTTCTATGTCAATATGAAAAACCAGTGATAAGTAAATTGTGTTTGACCTGTATTACATTGAGAACAGTACAAAAACACCACATTTGACATGTTACCTATAATCTTTGTTGTTTTTTGTAAATATACGTTTTCCTAATTTGATGCTAGCAACATGTTAGGAAAGGATGTTTACCACTGCGTTACATCACCTTTATATTTACATACACATTACCTAAGCCAGTTGTTCCCCTGGGTTAATGGAACCTATCCCAGGTGTTCATATACTTTCTATTTTTCATCCTATTACTGATGCATTTTTAGCAAAGTGTTGACCCAAAGCTTGACCCATAAAGGACTGTTCCTGAATGCTCCTATACCTGACCATGATTGTGTCACCAGTTTAAGATGTTATTTGAACATTTCACAATGTTCTTACTCTTAAATTGCCCCATCCCAACTTTTTTGAAACGTATTGCAGACATCAATTTCAGAACGGTTGCATATTTACCAAACACTGTGTTGATATCAAAGTTGATGAGATAAAACATTCATTATTTTGTCTTTGCACTGTTTTTTACACACACACACACACACACACACACACACACACACACACACACACACACACACACACACACACACACTGTTACAACCTGGTCTGGGGTCAGGCCATAAAAGAATGGTGTGGTGCAAAATGTATGCTCTGTGAATTTATATGTAATGTGTAATTATGAGACAAAAACAGCAATGGTTCATAACAGCAAATTCAAAGTCTGTATATATACAGTCTGTAGAGTTTGTCTTCTGGTTTGGCCAAAGACAAAACAACCAACAAAATATGTTTTCCTTGCAGATTTGCTGAGTGTAATCTCACTGCAAAGTCAATGAAAACACTGAGTGCAGCTTTGCAAACTGAAAACTCTTCACTGAAAGAGCTGGATCTCAGCAACAATGACCTGCAGGACTCAGGAGTGGAGCTACTCTCTGCTGGTCTGACAAGTTCACACTGTAAACTGGAGATATTAAGGTTAATATTTTATGTCTTGTTTCACATTGACCTAAAGCATCTTTTCACATGTTTTGTAAGTTGTTACCATTACTCTCCTTTTGCAGACTTGCGATGTGTAATCTTAGTAAACAGTCCGGCAACACTCTGCAGTCAGTTTTACAAACAGAAACCTCCTTCCTGAAAAAGCTGGACCTCAGTAACAATGACCTGCAGGATGCAGGAGTGGAGAAGCTTTTTGATGGTCTGAAAGGTTTAAACTGTAAGCTGCAGATACTCAGGTCAGAATCACAAATGTTCAAGAAATAATGCAATTCCATCAAAGTATTAAAGAAATTCACAAAAAACACATTCAAGTTAAACATCTTCTGGTAAATATTTGGTAAGATGTTTTGTATTAACTCTGTCTTTTCAGACTTGCTATGTGTAAACTCAGTAAACAATCCTGTGACACTCTGCGGTCCATTCTACAATCAGAAACATCCCTGAAAGAACTGGAGCTCAGTAACAATGACCTTCTGGACTCAGGAGTGGACCTACTCTGTATTGGACTGAATACTTCGCATTGTAATCTGCAAATACTCAGGTCAGTATTTAAGAATTTCATAAAATAGATCATTTCTGTATTAAATAGATATATTACAGTACATTAGGGCTGGATCAACTAAATTCAACTATTCCCCTTGTTTGTCATATATCTTAATGTGTTGACTGCAGTAGCTTTGTATCAGCTTAGTTACACAGCTAAACACATTTCACTGCCTTATTAATATTATAAGAATATAAACACACTGTACTGCAAATTATGCACATGTGAAGCATTAGCTTGACACAAAGGCGGCCATCTGAAGCCAAATAATCTGCTGTCTGAAGCCATCATTTGATTACCTCTCATAAGTATGGATATCTTCCAGTTTATTCAATCATTCAGTTCATAGAGTAAACACAGCCTTGTTTAGAGAGAATATTTTACTTAGAAAGCTGTAATATGTTTGTCAGTATTCACAAACCACTTAACACTCAAATCAAAGCCTGAAAAAATCAATGGGCCTCGTTCACCAAACGTTCTTAAGAAGATTTGTTTTTCTTAAAAGCCGCTAACACAGTATTCCGGAAAATTTTGAAAGTCACAAACGTTTACTTATTTGGGATTGATTCTTGGGTGATGAATAGAATCCAAGCACAAAGATTCTAAAAACAGCATGAATTTTTCTCAGGACCTTTCTCAAGAACAAACATAAGGAAAAAAACGTATATTTTGACAACTCTAAAATATATTAAATTTTTTAATATAATAAAAAAAAAATTCTATGTATATACATTATAACGCCAAAAGTATGTAGATGCCTCAAAACCACATTTATATGAACTTGTTGGACCTTCCATTCTAAAATCATGGGCATTTATTTGCCACAAAATTGCAGGCATATAATGGTCTAAAATGTTTTTGTATGTTAGGGCTGAGCCCAAACCCTGAAAAACAGCACTAGAGACCCCTCGTCCCTCGTCCACTAAACTTTACTTTGGGGCCTGTGCAGATTCATACATTGGATGGTAAGATTCACGAAAAAGCATAATTCATCACTCCAGCCAGTGCTTGGCATTGTGTGCAGTGATCTTAGGCTTGTGTGCAGTTGCTAGCCATGGAACCCTACTGCACAGTTATTGTGCTGATGCTGCTTCTAGAGGCAGTTTAATGGTGAATGATGCAACAGAGTTAACACACCTTAATAGTGGGTGTGGCTGAAACACCTAAACTCAATAGTAATTGTCCACATACCTTTGGCCAAATAGTATACATTTCCTTCCTTAAAAATGTAAAATTTAAAGTTTTACTAATCTTGACAAGGGAGGTGGTAGATAATAATAATAATAATAATAATAATAATAATAATAATAATAATAGAGTTGTCAAAATAATGTATCTTAAATTATGACTTTGCAGAAGAGAAAACGCTCAACTTGAAAGCTTGATCTCAAGATTTTGTTCCATTTAAGTTTTGACTGCATCTACTTTCATATCAAAACCTTGTAATACCTATTGTTTTCAGGCTCAATAGTTTATCTAATTTCCAAATGAAATGATCACTAAATACAAATTCTTTATTTGCAGGGCAGGAAAAAAACAACAGAAACATAACAGAAAACTATACAGAAGCCTCAATAATTAGATAGAAACTTTAAATATTTAGTGTTTCCACACAATTTCCAGTCTCTTTCCGATACATGATATCATGAAAAAGAAATGTGATGCAGAGGTGGGTTTGGATGTTGCTTGTGTGAAAATAAGTTTCTCTTTAAAGGGGAACATAATGTAAGTGATCATTTTGAGAGAAGCTTTTGTTTGCTTTTCAGATGGGAAGGATGGAAATGTTAAAGTGTGAATAAACAAAAATAATAAATAAAAAAAACTATAGATAAATAATAAATACTGATAGATCTGACACAATGTCAAAGTATAATTTTCTATTAACTAGTGATGTTATGTTTGATGCTAAGGCTTCAAGGCATGACTTAAGTACATTATCAGAAGCAGCTTATCCAAAGATCTTGTGCTTTCCACCATATGTGCAAACAAGATGTGACTCTTTTCAAAACTGAAGCTTCAAAGCATTTCCTGACACAATCTAGGTAAACCCTCAAATCTTCACAAGGCTTCATTCAGCTACCCCTAAACTATATAGTGGGGTCCAAGATTAGATTATATTCCATAAATAGAAAAAAGATGATCAAACTTTTGTACAGTACTGTATATGTAAATAAATGTAATTAACTTTGTAATATGTGTTGCACTTCCTCTCTTTTGGCAGACTTGCTGTTTGTAAACTCAGTACACAGTCTTGTGGCACTCTTCAATCAGTTCTAAAGTCAGAAACCTCCTCCCTGAAAGAGTTGGACCTCAGTAACAATGATCTGCAGGATTCAGGAATGGAGCTGCTCACTGCTGCGCTGAGGAGTTCACACTGCAAATTAGAGAGACTGAGGTCAGGCTTCTGTCCATTCATTCTGTGTGTGGTTGGCTAGTGTAGTGGTTAACACCTTTGCCTTCTATGCTGTAGACTGGGGTTCAATCCCCCTCCTGGGTAAGCACCCTGCACTATACCAATAAGAGTCCTTGGGCAAGACTCCTAACACTACCTTTGCCTACTTGTGTAAAATGATCAAATTGGAAGTCGCTCTGTTGTGCTACTTCATTGGCTAACTAGATCATTTTGTTATTGAACAGATGTGTGTTGTGTACATGTGCATTGTGAAATGGAAGGTGAGTGCAAACATCAAGCAAAAGGAAAAAAGAAGAAAAATTTATGTTTAATGATTAAAACATTCAACCCCGCCAGCTGGGATAGGCTCCTATGTCTTAATTCGGAGCAAAATCTAGACCAGCTGGTGGTTCCCAAAGACTGGTTTTAGAACCACTGTATAAATACCAGAAGTGGAAAGTAACAACTTTTATTCGCATTACGGTACATTTTAACCTGTAATGGTACTTTTTGGAGTAGATTTAAATCATAGTACTTTTGCTGGAGTTTATTTCTAACAAGATGCTTTTACTTTCTTACATTCTTTTTCACTAATTCTTACCAAAATGTAAAAATGAATGCTTCAGCTCAGAAACAATTCAGAAAAAATACCAGTTAAATTTTAAAAATTCAGCTCTGAAAGCTATCCAAAACGAACCAGCTCTCTGAGAAGTATAGTGGAGAAAGACAGAGGAGAAGGAACATGAGGAACATATCTCATCCAATTTGTCATATTTGTTCTTTTTCAAATTAACTAAATGAAGTAACATTTATCAACTTTCCAAAAGAGAACTCACCTCCCAACCTGAGGAACCAGCTGGCTTGCTAACTATAGCTTTGTTAAACCAGTACAATGCCAATATGCTCTTCTTTCTTCAGTGTTTTAAAATAAAATGTTTACAATAATAAAATAAGTTTTAAACTTAAAATTCACGTTTTACTGCAAGTCTACGAGCTTGATACCTTAACCCATAAGGTTATCCTATATAAAATATGGTTTTGTGACAGATTTCTACATTTTAATTGGACACGTTTATTTTCTGTTAAATAACATATCGATTATTGTAAAGATAAAGTTAAAGTTGTCCACGATTACATAGTATTTTTTGCAGTGTGGTCTTTAAAGCTATGTGGAAGAAGATTGGTAGTATCATCTGTACAACATTATAGTTTCGCTCATTCCATTAACAAATTTCTTTATATAGTAAATAGTAAGCGTATATAATAAAATCTGTTGTATTTATTCTCTCTTTGCAGGCTAGATGGCTGTCATTTTGGGGTAAAGTCTTGTGAACATCTTGGATCAGTTTTAAAACGGGAAAACTCTTCCCTTAAAGAGCTGGATGTCAGTAATAATGAGCTGCAGGATTCAGGAGTGGAGCTACTCTCTGCTGGACTGAAGAGTTCACAATGTAAACTGGAGATTCTCAGGTCAGCCTTCTGTAAATTCATTACTGAATGATCAATATTCAGCTGGGGCATTCAGTGTTTTATGTTTTATATAAAGCACAAGATGAGCTTTGCGGAGAAGTGTTCTGTTGGTTATGGATTTATTTAGTTCAAGTTCAAGAGGCTTTACTGTCATTTAATGTGCAAGTACGAAAAAACGAAAAAACATTTATTTGACAGATGCACATTGTTACTGAAATGTGGCAGATACACTGGCCCTAATTCATTAAAATTACATATGGTAAAGTCTGACTCAATAACATCTTTTCATTATAAGCTAAAACAGTGCCTGAGAGAAAAATCCAACTACTGCTACTGTAGTTTCTGAATGATTGCTTCACATGTTTACTGTAATACTTTACTGTAATACATTTCAGTTATATGTATATCGTTAGGTTGGTTTGGTAAAATACACAATTTATAGTTTGTATCTAGGCTTTCTTACTTGCACCCATATATATATATATATATATATATATATATATATATATATAAGGCAAGCTCTGCTTCTGATGTTTGCCTTTTCAACACTATCAGTGACTCAACTACATGTCTGTTTTATCTAAAAGGTACAAATATGTTTGTTTAATATTGTGAATGAAATGTATTTGAGCCTCTTTATTAAGCTCAACTTTCTTTCATTTAAGTTACAATGTAAGTTATTTACTTTTATCTGTTTAAAGATAACTTTACAATGTTTGTTACAAATTTTGTAATCTAATTATATTGTCTAAAGCTCAGAGCACTTCATATTTGAAATGTTCTAATATTCTTATATTGTAAGTTCTCAGTAAAAGTTTTACTATTGTAAATTTTCACACTTCAAATTTGTCAGTCCCAAATACTGGTTATCAGTGCCCCTGGTTAATATTAATATTTAGCATTATAGACACTGCATGATTAGTAGCTATTACAGTAAAAACATAAAACAATAATTGTTGGTTTTTTTCAGAATGTTGTTTTTTTCTGACTAGCAATGCAATAATATCAAACTGCTGATGCTGCGTATAGTATATTATAGTATGGTATAGTATAGTATAGTATAGTATAGTATAGTATAGTATGCATATAGCTTTTAAGGTCCAATGAGCAATGTATGTGTGTATGTATATGTATATATATATATATATATATATATATATATATATATATATATATATATATAAACATTGCCCATTGCTTATTTGGCCTTAAATCCACTATTTTAACTGTGGATGCCTTTACCTTACAGTTTGTCTAGGTTTTCATGCTGTCAAAATGTCAAATTTCTTACTCTTCCATTTTTTGCTGAAAAACAAACAATAAGATTGTTCTGTGTATTCTGTTCTTTTTGCAAAACATTTTATGTTCAGTGTGATTCCATGTCTGTCACTCATCTGTCTCCCTCTTTCTCTGCCGTCTCTGCAGATTATCTTTTTGTATGGTAACAGCTAAAGGCTGTTCTTCTCTGGCATCAGCTCTGAGTTCAAACCCCTCATACCTAAAAGATCTAGATCTCACATACAACTACCCAGGAGAGTCAGGAGTGAAGCTGCTCTCTGCTAGTATAGAAGATCCACACTGCACACTGAATACACTGAGGTATGGACAACTGTTCAGAGGTGTGTGTTTGTGTGTGTGTGTGTGTGTGTGTGTGTTGGCTCCTGATAGTAATGTTAAGACAGTAACTATCTGCTTGTTTTGTATTTCTAACAAACCATGAGCATCTTGATCCTAACGTAGTTTGTGTAGGCTCTGTGGTCTATGGCAGAAGCTCACACTCCTAGATTGCTCTTGCTGTTCCAGACTGCAGCTCCCTCTCCTCAGCTGCTGTCACTTTCCAAAATTGCACTATTCTAGACAGATCTCATGCTCATTATTCAGTAACTACAGGCACATCAATGCAAACCAGCTCATCTTAATGTGTGTAATAAAAATCGGGCCTAAGAGAAAGATCAGCCACCTTCTCTCACCACAATGTTAACCCACAATTAAACAGGAAGAATGCAGAATGTTCAAGAACGATAGCACTCAGCTAGGAAATGCAGCTCCACCTGTGTATTGAGAGTGCAGTACCCTCCTTTCTTCCTCCCCCTCTCTCTGTTTGTCTGTCTTTTTGTCTTTCAGTTCAATTGAAGCTGCATTATTGGCATAAAAAATATGAATAGTTGTATCACCAGAACATGGGGGGACAATATAGGATTGTTGTATTCATAGGCATGTATCTCTGAGAGGGTGTGGCCACTCACTGTTCTTCAGACTGTGGCAGGCATAGTACATCGGCACAGATACACTGTGCTGACATCGTGCAGTGTATTTGCTAAAGGTCTCTTAGTTCAATTCCAAATTCAAATATGTTCAGTCGAATAATGATAGGAATTTCCCCAGGTTGATTTGTGCTGTAGAAAGCATCATTTTCCTTTTGGTTTATTCATTGCTAAGTTAACATTTAAACTGATATACCTAAATAGACAAAGTTGTTTGAATGTTCAGTATTATTTGTATTTAGCCTGACATCACTGGATTCTTTGGCAAAGGATGTCCAGGTTCTGCAGTAGACCTTGCTGGTAGACCTCTTGTCTTAATGGCGGTATCTGTCTCTCTAAAACCCCCTATATATGCCTCTGCGTGAATAGTACTTTCACACATATGTAAGTCACCCATGATGTGGGTATAAACACAACCCCATACCTTAAAGATGTTAACTATTGCACTTTCACTGATAAAGGTCAGGATTGTCCCTTTCTTCTTCAGCAAAAGGAAATCAATGTTCATTTCCCCGAAACAAGCTGAAACATTGACTCATTTCAGGACAGCACACATTTCCACTGTCTTTCGGACCATATGAGATAAACTGGGGCCAGAGAGCTCAGAGTGTGTTAAGTGGCAACAGGTTGCTGAAGTACTAATCCATGGTTCCAGGCTAATTTTTAAGAATAAACAGTTGAAATATGGAAATTAAAGAGTCTGTCATGTCATTCACCATCAGGACCATGTGCTTTGTTTGGCTCTAGTTCATTTATTTTCTCCTTTTGTTTCTGCTCAGTAATTGGGCTTCAGGTTTTTTTAGGTTTAATTAGGTTGTATTATTCTTATAATGGCCAGCTCTAACTCCTCAAGCTTTTTTGTTTAAATTGTTTTACTGGGGATTATTTGGAGTGGACTTTCCTAAAGGCTGTTTGGGAATGTATCATGCAAATATCAGCATTATAAATGGCCAGTTCTGCATTTTTTTCTTGTTCAAGGTTGTTTGTGTTGTTTCAGACCTGGCTTGTTTTGATTGACCCTTACTTAGTGTCAGTATGTTTCAGTGTGCTGTGTCTACATTTATATTGGTTGTTTATGTTTATAGAGTTTGCAGTATGTTATTCTGCTTTAGTAAAAATGTGTATGATAGTGTTGCTCAGATGATAGTGCTTTGGATTTGTTGTCTCAGACCCTTTTGCATTCTACTGTTGCCAAAGATTGCACACTGGAGAATGAAGCAGAAGTTGATATGAAGTGGTTTTGAGGTTTGAATAGAATTGACATAAAATAGTGTTTTTGTTTATCTAAACTAAACTTTGCCTTGCATTTTTACATTCAATATATGTGTCCACTCTTTACTGCCAGACTAGCAGTAGCAGGTTCCCATCCAGCTGCCAATGTAAATCTGAATAAGTTTCAAATATGTAAAGTACCTTTGTCATTATTCTTGCACAGTACAATGGAATTCTTTTCTTCACATATAACAGGATAGAAAGTAGGTGCAATGACGGCTAAGTGCCTTGCTATGTAGCCCAACATGTAGTTTTTCTGAGGTTTAATGAGATGGAAAGGGCCAAAAGAAGCACTGAAAAAAGTTGGGCTTCATTTTAAAAAGTACTTCTCAAAAACTGATGGACCACTTTTTGACTGAGTTCAGATGGTAAATGGATAAACATACAGAGAGAGGGAATGGCGACAGTACTTAAATGAACGTATTAATGTGTGTGTGTGTGTGTGTTTAGAGTGGATCATGGAGGGGAGATCAGAATCCAACCAGGACTGAAGAAATGTAAGCACTCACTCACTCACTCACTCACTCACTCACTCACTCACTCACTCACTCACTCACTCACTCACTCACTCACTCACTCACTCACTCACATTCTCTCTCTCTCTCTCTCTCTCTCTCTCTCTGTCTGTCTCTCTCTCTCTCTCTCTCTAATGTCTCTTCCTGTGTGCAGATTCCTGTGAGTTCACTCTGGATCCAAACACAGCGCACAGCCGTCTCTCTCTGTCTGACGGGAACAGGAAGGTGACAAACGTGGAATCTTCACAGTCGTATCCTGATCACCCAGATAGATTTGATGTGTGGTGGCAGGTTCTGTGTACAGAGAGCGTGACTGGACGCTGTTACTGGGAGGCCGAGTGGAGTGGGAGAGGAGCTGCTATAGCCCTGACGTATAAATCAATCTGCAGAAAAGGAGACAGTTACCACTGTTTGCTTGGACGAAATGAAAAGTCCTGGGTCCTGAACTGCTGTGATAACAATTATTCTGCCCGTCACAATAATAAAAGCACTGATATACCTGCTCCGCCCTCCAGCTGTAACAGAGTAGGAGTGTTTGTGGACTATCCAGTCGGCACTCTGTCCTTCTACAGCATCTCCGCTGATACACACACACTTCAACACCTACACACATTCAACACCAAGTTCACTGAACCGCTCTGCGCTGGGTTTACTCTATATCATGGCTCCTCTTTATGTCTGTGTGAGATACACACATAGAGGAGGTTGGTGTATGTGTAAAATGGAATAACAGGGAACGCTTTTACAGAGTAGGATGTGGAAAACACCGGTTTTTGTGTGTTTTTTTTCTTCTTCTCACGCTCTCCACAGGTTCCTACATTACCTATCAATCAAATGTCAAAGAGCTGTTTTGTGACCTCAGTATCTAGTTCCATAAGTGTTATCAAATTATATCATACAGACAGTGAAATGAGGGTCATCTGCCTCTCAAAAGAGCTGTATATCAGCAAGTTCCCAGCTACATCTAGCAACACTTTATCTATTGATGATCAAGTATGTGTGATAAGGCATCCATATATATCTTACAGACTCCCTAGTCATATTCAATGGTCAACAGTGCCAAGTCTTAACTATATCATATTTGTTGACATTCAAAAGCTCATCTTTTATGTGCCGTTTACATGTTATTTTTCACCCAAGTAAAGTAAAACACAGTTAACCTGCAGTGCCGTTGTGATGCATAGGCCGTCTGTTGATTGTTCTCATTAATGGACAGTGGGTGGTGCTGTGCTTTCCTACTGGTCCTGCTGCCGCCTTGTTGTAAAATAAACCAGTGCTGAAGACGTTGGGTCACTGTTTCCCCCGTCTCTTAATTCATCTCTCTTATAAATTATCACTATAAGTTATACTTAGATAGGCCGTTGTCTAGCGAATTGAGCGACGTTACACCGAGAATATGATAGCAGTGTTTTTTCATTCTCAACCACAAATCAGTTCACTTCAACATGGTGTACATTACATTTCTGTAGACAATTAACAAAGAATAACTTATCTATACACTGCACCTCTGGAAATTCACTTTATTAATGTATCAGAGGTGTTTAATTGCATTCATAATCACTTTTCTACATATACATTTCAACGTCAGCCAGGGTTACTGCTTTAAATGACTGATGCCTAGTTGATCTGAGCTACAGCAAGTGCTTTAAGAAGCTGGCCAGAGACTGCCACTCTGGACCCACTGCAGTTCATCTACAGACAGAGCCGCTCCACTCCATGCAATAGCCCTGACTCTACACACTGCCCCCTCCCATCTGGACAGAAAAACACGTGTCAGAATGCTGTTTGTAGACTAAAGCTCAGCATTGAACACCATCGTGCCCTCAATGCTTGACATTAAGCTTCAGGATCTGGGTCTGAACAGTTCCCTGTGCATCTGGATCCTGTACTCCGTGATGGGCCAACGCCAGGTGGTAAGGATGGGCAACATGGACGTGGACACGGAAGGGTATGCAGAATTACGAACTATTTACAAAAGCACCTTAAAAGCAGACTTGGAAGAGTTCCAATTTCCGTACGGAAGCACGCTTCTGCAGTGTGTGGATGATTTGATGGTTTGCTTGTCAAACGAGCAGAGCTGCAGGGAAGATACTGTGGCGTGGTTGGTTTACCTGGCCCAACAAGGACACAAAAGTTCTTTGAGGACATTGCAATATGGGAAACACAATGTGCATTATTTGGGCCACATAATATCCGCTGAAGGGAAATCTTTGGCCCAAACTAGAGTTGAAACTTAAGGAAACATCCCCAATCTTTTAGACTTTTTCACTTTCTGTTAGTGTTTTCCTTTTTTATTTTTTTAAATGACTTTGTCCAATCAACATTACTGAATCCATTTTGTTGATGAGTAAATCCTTAAAAAGTAGCACATTTTGCAGGTTAATTAAAAAAATCTGGAGAAAAATATGCAAAAACAATTCTACAGTGAACTGGGCTGAGTCCTGGATCTTAACATGCGCCATGATTCAGACCGGATGCAGTGCAGCATTTGGCCCTCATCAGGTGCAGTGCAGCGTGCATTAATCATACATTACAATAATATTTGAGAAGGAATATGACAAACATTGATCATAATGTCAGATAAAGCTATGCCACTGCAACCCAGTACTCAGTAGGACCGGAGTAGGACATTTCCAACATGTCAGGCATTTTCATGCTAAGTGGCTATGTGGTCGGAAGACTTGTCACTGCAAATCAGTTGACTGTGTGGGTCAACTGAAAGAAAGATGTAACTCAGTTGAGAGTGTGGGTACAACCCTTCTTCTAAGACTCAACCCCATGAAAATAGGCCAGTCAGAAGCAAAAGAGCATTTCCAGAAGCAAAAATTATATCAGCTAAATAGAAAAGACTTCAGGAATGACTGGCAAAATAATAAGTGACAAGTAGTAATCTTTTTGAAAAATTAAATTTGATTTTACTCGTTATTTGCTTTTTTTTTTGTTTTTTTTTACTTTTGCCATATAACTCCATACAAACCCCAAACCAAAAAGGAAAAAAGAGGGCTGAGAAAAGAAATGGCCTCAGAAAGTAAAAAGAGGGTAATTACCCCCAAGCCATGTAAATATGCTTGCTAGTGATGGCAAAACGAGGTTTCAGAAACCAGTGGGGCTTTCCAGCCCAAAGGTTCCCAAAGGTATATATATGTGTGTGTGTGTGTGTGTGTGTGTATAATACTAAGTAACACTAAAGTAGCTTACTAAACACCTAATAATATAATCTAATCTAATGCAGTTTAATAATAGCTGATATAATCTGTGATATATTAACTGAACTTTAACCACTAACTCTGACACTTAACCAGCGCACACCCCAGTAGCCCATCTCTCACCAACACCAACACCAAACATCAACTCAAAACCCACAAAGTGCCACGAGGCACCAACTGTGGTTTGTCGTTTCCTTGGTTTGTTACCCTCATTTCCGCCTTCCTTGCCTGTGAACCCCAGTAGCGCAGTGGTAACCATTACAGCAGCAGTTTGAATCTGGGTCTGGGTCACCTCACTAGCAATGTTAGACACACACTCCTTTGTCCCCATATATCTCCTTACTCTTCTTTTTGCTGGGTTTCAGTTCTGTGCTTGGGTCCGCCTCCCTGCCGTAACAATCAGGGCTTGAAAATGCTGTCGGTTAGCCTGCCAGTTACATGTCTGTATCTCACCCAAGCTGGGCAGCACATTTGGTGTTTGGCTGATTTAATTATAAGGGAAGCACTGAAAAGCATTCAGTGGACTATTGATTGGTAATATATACATGCCCAACCATGCTTCATTTCTGTTCTGAATAAATAGTGGAGCAAAATCTAATCTCAGTACTTGCACTGAATAGTTGCACTTTAATCCTTTTAATTTTAGTATATATTTAGTGTATATATTTTTTGTCATTGGATAATAGTTATCTATGCATTTATATTTATTTTTCTCGATTGCTTGGACATACTTGTCCAGTAAGAATTCATTTTAAATTTAAATTCAATTTACTGCTTTTTTCAAAATAACACATTTATTTGCAAAGTTGTTTAATCCTCGCAAAACATCAGACCATATAAGCAAACTCTGATCATACAGTACAACTCGGTCCTTTTTGTGCTGTATATTTATGCTGTACTGACGATACATTTCTGTAAATAGTTACAATAGTAGTATGCATGAATGTGTAAAAAGTCCACACCATGGAATCTGTTTTTTCTAGGTAGCATTATCAGAGCTACAATAACCTTATGTTTCAAAACAGTGTATTTCAATACCTCTGAAAACAGAAGTTTCTTTTTCCTCTTTGTGTGTCCACGCACACTCTCCACTCTATTGGACACTCCCACCATGTAGTTGTCAAGTCAGATATAGCTCATTTGTTTCTGCACAGTTTATGTTTGCTGTCCTCAAATATCTCAAATATGTCTTCACATATGTGTGTATGAGAGAGAGAGAGAGAGAGAGAGAGAGGGAGAGAGAGACAGAGAGAGAGAGAAAGACAGAGACAGAGAGAGAAAGAAAAAAGAAAGAGAGAGAGAGAGAGAGGGAAAGAAAGAGAGATAGAGAAAGAGAGAGAGAGAAAGAGAGAGAGATAGAAAGAAAGAGAGAGAAAAAGAAAGAAAGAGAGAGAAAGAAAGTAAGAGAGAGTCAGAGAGAGAGACAAAAAGAGAGACAGAGGGGGTAGAAAGAAAGAGAAAGAGAGGGGGAGAGAGAGAGAGAGAGAGAAAGAGAAAGATGGGGAGAGAGAGAAAGAAAGAAAGAAAGAAAGAAAGAGAGCGAGCGAGAGAGAAAGAGGGAGAGGGGGGAGCGAGAGAGAAAGAGAGAGAGAGAGAAAGAAAGAGAGAGAGAGAGAGAAAGGAAGAGAGAGAGGGAGAAAGAGAGAGAAAGAAAGAGAGAAAAAGAAAGAGAGAGAGAGAAAAAGAAAGAGGGAGAGAGAGAGGGAGAGGGAGGGAGAGACACAGAGAGAGAGACAGAGAGAAAGAAAGAGAGAGAGAGGGAGAGGGAGGGAGAGGCACAGAGAGATAGAGAGAGAGAGGGAGACACAGAGAGAGAGACAGAGAGAGACAGAGAGACGGAGAGAGAGAGAGGGGGGAGAGACAGAGAGAGAGAGAGAGAGAGAGAAAGAGAGAGAGAGAGTGATAGAGAGGGGGGAGAGACAGAGAGAGAGAGGGAGAGAGAGAGAGAGAGAGATCCTACAGAAACCATTAATTTCACACACATCACAATTGTTTCTTCAGACTGTCAGAGGGTGACATTCCCTCGGTGATGTGTAATGTGACACATTTAAAACAAAACTGAAAGTAACTTCAGCCACCAGAGAAGGAAAGAAGACTCGAGATAGCAGCACTGCGGATGTTTAATGCAGTAAGACCAAGTTTTTAATCTAGCCATTCTTTCACATTATAGTTTGTGTGGTTTAAGGCATCACACTTGTTGCTTCTTTAAGTAACTTGGAAGTTCAAGCGTTTAAGTCTAGTTACTCAAGATGGCTGCTGCTGGAACTACACAGGACACACAAAGAAAGTGTTGAAGCCTGTAAGAGGATGTTTACTAATATTTACTCTAAATGTGTATAGAAGCATTTTGTAAACCTATATAGAGAAATGATTTATACCAGGACTTTGAGTTTTAAGAACTTGGTGTTTTATCTATTCGCAACGTCTTAAATAAAATGTCAAATTCTCAGAAATGATGTACCTGTAAACATCCACTTTTTACAAAGTTTAACTTTTGATCTTAACTTTAGGATGCTAAAATTACGTGGCCCAAGTTTGTCATTAAATAATAGTTATTATTTTGTTCTTATCACATAAATAACATTGAAAAAAATGGACTGGTTATTAATTACTGTAATTATTAACACTATAATTATGATCAGGTAAAGATAATTGTACCAGCTATGGTGGAAGAAGGTAGTGAGTGAGTTTATATAGGTTTACTGTTAATATGGTTTCAAGAAAGTAGAAATAGGAGAATGTTCAGATTTTAGCAGTGTTGGGGAAGCTACTTTAAAACAGTTCAAGCTCTGAGTTCTTCATGATTAAACTATGAGTTAAACTATACCAAAACTGAGTTTTAGCTACAATACAAAACAATATAAACAAACTACTGAGAAAAAAATAGATAACTACATGGAAGCTACTTCAAGTGGCAACACTGAACACATGTGCTTTACTCTTTACACAAATTAGGAACGGAATGCTTGAAGTAATATGAAAACCTATTATATCTTTCTGCAATCAGTTAAGATGACATGTTCCCCTTATGTTTGACCACCCTCTGACCACTCAGGGTCAGCTCTGGCTTTGGCATTGGAAAATCCCAGGTGACAGATGGACAAACGTCCACCAACTGGAACTTTTTCCCAAACATCAAAAGGATTAGAATCTCCAAAAACAGCTTAACTCGGCTCAAACTGTACTGCACACATTCCACCTGTTTGTTTGTTTTGGTTGTTTGTTTGTTGTGTGTGTGTGTGTGTGTGTGTGTGTGTGTGTGTGTGTGTGTGTGTGTGTGTGTGATTCATTCATAACACATGGAGCCACATCTCCTGAATAAATAAGGTGGACAGACCTGTGCTTGCTTGTAGAAGTGACTCCATGGGAGGTTAGGGGGGCCTTAGAGCATTAACAACCAGGGGATCATGGGGGTCTTTTTCTGGCCTTGGGTATGGGCATCAGCACATATTTACATGGAATAATATTGTTCTCCTATCACTGCACCCCTGCTTACCCTCTAGTTAAGGCAAGGGTCAAGGTAGTACGACCCATCTGTTGTAAAAATCGTACATATCATGTAACAAATGATTATCCTTTTTCTGTTTCTATTTAATATTACCGAGAAATGAACAAGCATGTCAAACCATTTTATTGAGTAAAACCAAATCGTTTAGTTATTACAGGTTCAATAGTTTCTGTATGACAGTGATATCTATGATAAAGGGACAAACGCTGTGAAGAAAGAGAGAGAAAAACAGAAGCTTTCATTTTAAAAGTCAGCAGCACATTTTAGCTCCAGTTCAAAACTAAAGAGGTAGAATTAGGACAGACCTGAATTCTGAGCAGGTGATACAGGAGTGAATGCATGCCTCTAGAGGGGGGTGCAGGGACCAACTGTGTATCTGGAGTAGCTCCATGCTTTTTGTCTTCCCCTTTCTGAGGTAACAGGGACACTCTGCCTTGGTCTTTTTGCACAACGTAGGATTTGGGGTTAGGCGCTTTAGAATTGAATGTTACAGGTGGGGCCATTCCTTATCTCCATCCATTTTGCCTGCATCACAGTGAGGCTCAATGCTGAATGGTGGCGATTGCAGAAGAATGTATACGACTGCTTACTGGAATGGTGTTTCTGATCTATTGTCCTCGCATGAGTTCTGCAGGACTCAGTCCAGTGGTGTTTGTCAAATGGCATGGCAACTGTATCAGGCTGCACTACAATTTGCCTTACAACAGATACAGTCCTTTTAGGTGCATCATTGCTTTGAGGATAAAGTGCGCTGGAAGTAATTCCAGGTTTCCTGAGGCTATCCAACTCTGCAGAGGTGAACTGAGTATCAACATTGACTAGTTGACCTGGCACCCTCCATTTGACAAACGGATATACAAGCTGTCCTGTCTGCATATATCAGCTGTTTTTCTTCCAAGGGCCTTTAGGCAAAGGAGTTTAAAAATGGGTGTCTTCTTTGTTCAGGTCTGTTTTCCTGAAAGAATTCACAGGTCTCTACTACCTTGGTGATGTCACTTACAATTCTACGGTGGTGGTTGGTTGGTGTAGTGGGTAACACCTCTGCCTTCTACATTGTAGACTGGGGTTCAATTCTCCCACCAGGGTAAACACCCTACACTACACCAATAAGAGTCCTTGGGTAAAAATGTGTAAAATGATCAAATTGTAAGTCGCTCTGGATAAGAGTGTCAGCCAAATGCCATAACTGTTAAATGTTACAATTCCAGGCCACTGCATGGGCATGTTGGCTCTGGCGCTGCACTTAAGTCCCTGCTTTGTTTGTTGAGTGACACCTCCTCCTTCTATGGTGAGGTCAGTGTGTTGGGGTTAGTGTTCAAGCGCAAAAGGCAGTTGGGTGCAGTTTGTCTTGCTGATGTTGTAGTAAGGCAGCCGCAGTGTCATAAATACTTCTGTCTGTAATCGCCGCTGTAGCCTTGATGATACTGTAGAAGGTCAAAGGGTGTGCTGAAAGGAGAATGTTCTAAAGCAAAGGCAAGTCTTTATCAGTCTTTTTATAAGCACTTATAAAATGTGTCACTCCCTCGCAGTTCATTGATGGTTTGCAGAAGTGAAGAGAAACTAGGTAGGAAGTTGCCCAGGAACATAAATATATCTAACACCTGGCAAATTTCAGACTGAGGCAGCCAGTGATGTAATTCCTTTGTCATTACTTATGAGAAATCTTGGATTTCAGACTTGTCTTTTGTCCCTGCTCAACTTTAGACCTGATTCTTTTAACTATGTGTACTGCCATGATGTAGTACTGCTCACCTGTCCATTTCTGTTTATCACAGACACTATAGGGGCATACCAATCCGTAGCTTCTGTGACTCCTTCTGTTATTCCATGCTTCTCAATTGTATTCCTCTTTTCGGAACATTGGCAGGGGCGTACTGTGGGAATTAGTGATCACATGTTCATTCCTGATTGGCTCACAGTCCAACAGTCCTGTCTCTCCCACCATGTCATTCATCCATTGGGTGTCCGATCACGATGGGTCTGTATTTGTCTTTCGGAGCCCCAAAATATTTAACAAACACACTAAAAAAATACTTCCCAAGCAGTTTACAATAGCCAGTGAATGTGATATTAGAACTATCATCTAATGATTTTACTGATGTAATATTGCAGCATTTCTGATTCCTGTCAGAAAAGTGGGACTGAACCCCATTCTCACATGGGCATGTATTTTCCACTACAACGTTCATAATGTTGAGGAATGTTTTCTCCCACCTATATTAAAGGGCCCATATCATGGAACGTCACCAAATTTCCTTTGCTTTTTTAAAATAAAGGAATTTAAAATAATGTGTAAATATTACTTAGTCTATACAGTCGACTGTAAAAATTGCCCCTTTGGAGTTCTTTGTTTCTATGATGTTAAAATCCACATTCATTGTTTCTGTGATGCCATAAATCACACCAATGTTATAAGTGGACCTGAAGGAAAAATACAAGAAAAATATAGGACATAGGGTCATTTAAAGCAGTCTGTAGACTGCATTACCAGTTTCACCTCATCATATTTGCATGAATTTTCTGCCAATTTGCATGTGTCTGTGTATTAGAATAGTGAAGTGTACCAAAATGGAAAAAGAGAAAAAAAAGAACTTTAAAAAAAAAACAAATCATAAATAAAAGGCAAAAATATATTTGATTGCAGGAAGTCACTCTTCAGCGACTAGCTGTGCTTGCATGAAGAGTAACAGTTTCAGGATGGAGCCTCATAAATCCTGCAGCGGAAGAGGAAATGTTGACCCACAGTAAGTAGTCCTAATTAGTGTATTAGAAAAAAAATATTCAATGATCATAATATCTGCTTTTCTATTTAAAAATACGTATGTGTCTTTTTTCCAATCTATTTGGCTACAATGAACACGCACGATGATATGGTTTTGGGTTTCCTGAGTACAAGTCTGTATGCACTGGTAAGGAAAGGAAACAACAATGGTGTCACAGTAGTGCGTTCTCTGAAATTAGGTTTCTCACAGTTCCCAGGTTGGAAGCAATCACTCACTTTTCCTGGACAACAGACGTCAACTCAACAAATTGCTAACAACTCTTACAAACTCAGGTCCAAAAAAGTATCTAAAACTGAAAATGACAACAGCACACGGTCATTTTTAAACTGCGTTTTACAGGTAGTTAACTGAAAACAAGCACAAGGAGCAGATACGGAATATTTTACAACTTATCTATATAGTGTCAATTTAAGTAAATTGAACAAATTCCAAAAATGAGGCATGTAGCACATCCCCGGCTTACACTGCTCCTGTCCTAACTTTTTTGGGAAGTTTACAGAGCATGGAAAACACCTGTTTTGGAACTTTCCTGTCATGATGGATCATGATGGAAAGGCTCAGTCATCACTTCACTAAATAAATAAATAAATAAATAAATAAACAAACAAATAAATAAATGCATGAGTGAATAGTCCAACAGAACATTTCTCAACACATGATTGCAAGGATCTCAAAATCTATCTATCTATCTATCTATCTATCTATCTATCTATCTATCTATCTAGCTAGCTATACACACATACAATTCCAATGAAGTTGGGACGTTGTGTAAAACATATATAAAAACAGAATGCGATGATTTGCAAATCCTTTCCACCTATACATATGAATACTTATATAAATATGGCACTTATAAAAAATGCTTAATTAATACATTTCCCCAATGACTTCTTAAACAATGCGACAATGATAAAGAGGAATATTTTACTGCTTCACTTTGAGGGCCACAAACATCATGAACTCATGAAGAATTAATGTGTGATATATATAATTTAACACTCTTGTTATATCAGATGGTAGTTCTCATTCTTCCACAGTTTAGGTGCAGACTATCATGATGGCCTGCATGAACATCATGAATAACTGAACTCAGCTGATGATTTAGATACCATAATTACTACATACATTCATATATTAACCTTGCATGGAGTCATGCAGTAGACCTGGTTACTTCATGCATTTTCATAATGACTCATGAAATATGAATGAATGATTACTCATGTATGTAATAATGCATGAATGAACTATTTCATTGTTGTTCTGAATGGATATAAACAACTGGAGTTCTCTCAACCTCCATTTTCTGATCAATGTGAAGAAAATACTTTTTAAGGGCACTGCTTAGGGACCCTGTGCAACTGAAGGTAGCCTAAGTTTCTAATGCGTATCTGCGATCATGAACCCACTTGAGCAGAATCTCGTGAATGTTTTCAGTCAGTTTCAGCTTTATTTTAGGAGTGTAGAAGGTAAAAGATCTGAAATTACCCTTACACGGAATATTTATTGCTGCTGTCATTGAAGTATGACAACAGTTTATTAGAAAGATCAACTAATCAGAGGAATGATGTTTCAGAGAGGGTCTAGAAGGGCAAAAAGGCAACAGTGGTGTTTCTACAAGAGGCACATTGTGTTTGCATTTTAATGTTATTAGTTTACTTCCACTGTTATCATGCTAATCCATATGCCATGCAGGCAGTGATGTACACATAAACAGAACATGATTTCTACAACAACAGTATTCATTAAAACACAAATGTGAAAAAGGGTGAATTACATAAAAATGTTCAAAAATGCTGTGTGGGACCCTGGTGTGAAGTGTGGAAAGAACAGCAGTGGAGATGCAGAGTATTGTTTATTGCATAAAAAAACCCAAACATGACTCTTTTAGTCATCTCTGACTTGAGTATACTACTAGACAGAGAGACAACTACATACAGGTGGACATCATGACTATTCCACTGTCCAGCCAGAATTCGTGTGATGACATAAGTAATATTTTTGGGTGATATTTCCAGATTGAGCACAGAGGGAGAAGTGTCCAGCTGGGTGTCTATGAAGAGTCACTGGTCCATGGAGAAACCTCCTGAACTCAGAAGTGGAGATGTGCCTCCTGACCCAAAGTGAGTGATTTCCCTTCAGCTCTAAGAATGCAACCATTAGTTTACATGGATTTGTAACTATTGATTTACTACTGATTAGTGTAACACTGACTATGTAAAAAATCAATAGTTAAAGAATTATAGTAGGTACAGTTGCATGCATCATGTTGGACCACTGTGGTTGGTAGAGTAGTGGGTAACACCTCTGCCTTCTATGCTGTAGACTGGGGTTCAATCCCCATCTGGGTAAAACACCCTGCACTACACTAATAAGAGTCCCTGGGCAAGACTCCTAACACTACCTTGGCCTACTGGTGTAAAATGATCAAATTGTAAGTCTCTCTGGATTAGAGCGTCAGCCAAATGCCATAAATGTAAATGACTGCCCCGACGTCTGTAGTGCACAATTGTAGTCAGAGAGAAGGGGAATCTAGTGCATGTACTCTCTGCCTCCGTACAATTTAAACATTTTTGTCTAATATTAAAACCATTTTTAGAATGTTACTTGTTCATCTGGTCATATGAAGACCTGGTCAGAATCAATATGCATATAGCCTAAAGAGCTTTGTAGTTCTAACCATTGACCATGTATTTACCATTTCCACTTCTATCTCCAAAGCCATTTCCAAGAAAGGTGGGACGCTGTGCAGAATGTAAATGAAAATAGAATGCAATGATCTGTAAACCATGTGAACCATATCTTTAAAGGAAAATGGTACAGACAACATATCAAATGTTAAAACTGAGAAATTATATCATTTTTTTGTAAAATATATGATCTTTTTAAATTTAATGCTATCAACATGTTCCAAAAAAGTCGGGGCAGGGCATGCTTACCACTGATCCAGTCACTGACAAAAACTGAAGCTTTTTGAGTGCTGCCTAGGTAATAGACTGGAAAATGTTATACTCGTCTGAATATGAAAGATTTCAAATGGTTTCCTGAGCATTGTTTAAATAGAGATTTTATAGAGATTATGAGACACAAGGGCTGCCTCTTAATAGTTTCATGAAACATCCTTTCCTATCTACTCTCCTAAATTTGAACTGATTCTGTAGCCATGCGCATCCGCATCCTCCTGGGTTATCAGCAGAGTACTAAAGACTAAGAGCCAGCAAGAGAGTAGTACAGGTAAATCAGGATGTAAGGTCAACTTTCAGGATGTGCACATAAAACAACAATACTAAACATTCTAAGCACTAATCTTACCCCATAAACACAGTGAACATGTGAGGACTTGAGTAATATTCTTGGGTTATATCTCCAGACTGCATACTGAGAGACCGGTTTCTTCAGAGCCCAGCTGTGTGTGTCTGAAGAGTGACTGGTCCATGGAGAAGCCTCCTGAATACAGAAGTGGAGCTGTGAATCTTGACCCAAAGTGAGTGATTTCCCTTCAGAATATGAATTATTAAACCGTTAGTTTATATGCTTCTCTAACTGATTAACTACTCATTAGTGTAACACTCATACGTAATTGTAGCAGATGAAGCAGGATAGGTTATCAGATATTTGAGCTGCACCTGATCAGTGATACAAGCAGGCTTCACATATTTAATTCATGCAATTATTTGTGCCTTTAAAAGTGAGAGGCTGGGGATAGGTAACAGTGGATGTGCTTCAATAAGCATGCCTTGGTCCACTTTGAGCTCAGAATGAAACCTATCAGATAATAATAATAGTAATACAATAATAATAATAACCAGTGTTATCTTTTGATTTCCTTTGATTTCAAGTATTATTAAGAGATTATAGTAAATGTCCAAGTGAACATGCAAATAAAAATGATTTCAAAAGTACCTGTCTTAGCTCTGAGGAAACCATCCCACTCAACAAGGATTCTAGGGGGAGGGAACATCAATGATATTTAACCATATAAGCCACAGAATGAACTATTATTGAAAATCTGTAAGTGTTTTAAATGTATATTCTGCCCAGTCACTCTAATCTAACATCTTGTGAGAAGATATCTGAACTGACCTTTCTCGTCTACACATGCACATTTCCAAACGTCTTTCCTAATTTTTAATTTTTTCATTTTGATTTTTTTCATTGTTAAAGAATCACTATGGTTATTTGGGGACTGACATGTTATGCAGACCTAATAAATTTAAAAAAATATTCTATAGTTGAAAATGGAGGAGAATGAAATATTGTATGTTTTCTTCTAAAGCATACAATTGAAACTGAAACTGTCCCGCATCATCTAAAAAACAATTTGCTTTAGTAAACCCAGATATGAAAAAGATAAAAGACAGAGCAGTGCAATAAGTGACAAATCACCTAACACAAAACATGAAAACAAAGCATTCTGTTACACTGTGAGAATAAAATATAAGAATGAAAGTGATGATTTATGCAGAATGATTTATTTGATTCTGGCATGTCAAATTGTACAGCTGTTTCTTTATAGCTCAGGACTATAAATTGCTTTTCTACAGCTCTTGTAAACATCTTAGTGTGGTTTATTTCTTAGCTTAAGTTGGGCTATTGTGTAGATGTGAATGTGGCCTGTTTTATAATTACTTAAAATCCATTCTACAATTGTAAATGTGCCAGAAAGCACACTCTGGCTCCATAAGGCATGCTGTGCTCCAGTGATTGCCGCTTGCAGCGTACACCACTATTTCCAAAAAAGTTTGGATGCTTTGCAAAACGGCAATAGAAACAGAATCCATTGATGTTCAAATCATTTAAACCATATGTTTAATTGAAAATGGTACAAAGTCAAAATGTCAAATATTGAAACTGAGAAGTTTTATTGTTTTTCGAAAAACATCTGCCTATTTTGAATTTTATGCCTGGAACACATTTCCACAATATTTTTGCTTCAATCTAAAGCACATGTACTACATACATTAGCTGACCCTAAATCTTCGTAGGGCAACAAATTCCAGGAATGCGGTGATCCAGATAAAATTTCAGAATGAATGAAACTGTAGCCATTTAGTAAATTAGATATTGCCACTTTGCCCCAAAGGAAGAGATATTTTACCCAAGTTAAGTAAGTGATACTTTTTTGATCCCACAACCAGGGAAATTCCACCTCCGCATTTAACCCATCCGTGAAGTGAAACACCACATACACACTAGTGAACACACACACTAGGGGGCAGTGAGCACACTTGCCCGGAGCGGTGGGCAGCCCTATCCACGGCACCCGGGGAGCAGTTGGGGGTTAGGTGTCTTGCTCAAGGACACCTCAGTTATGGACTGTCAGCCCTGGGGATTGAACCGGCAACCTTCTGGTCACAGATCCATAACCTCCAGCCCATGACTGCCCCCCAAAACATGACCAAACAAAGGCACCGCTGGGATTACCTAATATGTAGTTACCCTACATATTTAATTTTGATGTTCTTACACAAACAACCTCTTTCGGTGTAAAATGAAGTCATCATTACCTGATGCATCCCAATCAAGAAAATGTTAATAACTAAGGTATAATGAACAATGGCTTCATCTTCTGTTCAGCCTAACTCAAAATTGAAGCCTCTACACACATGAAAGCACATGAGTACTCTAAATTTGACAATTTGGTGAATGTCATCCAGGCTGTCCAGTACATGAAGGCATGCCCATTCTTTTGCCTTTTTTAGGATGTTATCTTTTACATAGATCAGGAAGGGCTGATTAGGGTTGGAGCATCTACAGGTAGATCATTTAGCATGGTTGGTCGTTCATTAAAAATATAAAGAATATAAGTGACACCTTTTTGTTTCCATTGGTATTGTGAGTAGCTTGTTATTGTCATTTGTGTTATTCATGTTATTAGAGTTTGTGTTATGTTTAACCTCCATTAGGCAGAACACCACAGCAGCAGAACTGCAGACACACACTCATCAGATGGGGTCTGGAGATCTGCAGCAGGAGTCCAAAAAGCAGGATTCTTAAAAACCAGTGAATGATGTCCTGCACTGAGTCTTAGAGAGACATAAAACTATCATGAAAAACAAGTTTGAGAGCATATTTGAGGTAATCAAAACACAAGAGAATAAAACCCTCCTAAACAAGATCTACACACAGCTCTACATTATAGAGGGAGAGAGTGATGGAGTGAATGAAGAACATGAGGTTTTAGGGATTTAGAAAAATCCAGGAAACATGTAAACGACATTATCATCAACTGCGTAGATATGTTTAAGCCTGTGCAAGGTATTAAAGAAGACACAGAACAAACAGATAAAGATGTCAAACCAGATGAAACAAATGAAGATGAAGGACCAAAGGTGCAAAAGCTCAGAACTGTCCTGACTAAAGGCATAGCAGGAATTGGAACATCTGTGCAGAAGTTCATTCTGGACTGGGCTGAAGAAAAAGCCAATGAAGATGTTGACTTAATGTGTGTGCTCCCATTCCGGGAGCTGAACCTTTTTAAAGATTATCAGTGTAGTCTTCATAAACTTCTTTGTGACTTCCATCCTGAGCTTAAAGATATATGATGAACGCAAGGTTGTGTTTATCTTTGATGGACTGGATGAAAGCAAAATTCCACTGAGTTTTTCACAGTGTGAGAAAATATCTGACATAACAATGACCTCATCAGTGGATGTATTAATGACAAACCTCATCAAAGGAGAGCTGCTTCCCTCTGCTCACATCTGGATAACTTGCTGACCAGCAGCAGCCAGTCAGATCCCTCATCAGTACATCAACCGTGTGACAGAAATTCAGGGATTCAATGACCCACAGAAGGAGTACTTCAGGAAGAGGATCAGTGATGAAGACCAAGCCACAAAAATCATCTCTCACATCAAGAAAGCAAAGAGCCTCCACATCATGTGCCACATTCCAGTCTTCTGCTGGATCTCAGCCACTGTTCTTCAGAGAATCATGAAACAAAGTAGTATTGAAATTCCCAAAACTCTGACTGAAATGTACTCACACTTCCTGCTCACTCAGACAATCATAAAAAAAACAGAAATACGGTGACAGCAATGAAAGTATGATTGGAAAACTGATGACATTCTATAGAATAGTTGTGGGCACAAAGCTACAGTCTGAAAGAAGGATGCTTCTGAAACTGTCTGAACTGGCCTTTAAACAGCTGATGAAGGGCAATGTGATGTTCTGAACGAAGTGTGGCCTTGATATATCTGAGGCTTCAGTGTACTCTGGGATATGCACTGAGATCTTCCGGGAGGAATCTGTACTTTACAAGAGGAAGGTCTACTGCTTTGTGCATCTGAGTTTCCAGGAGTTTCTGGCTGCTTACTATGTGTTTTACTGCTATGTGAACAAAAACACAGAGTCACTGGAACACTTTAAGCCAGACAACACAAACTGGCCTCATAATTTTCCACTGTCTGAGTTACTAAAAGGAGCAGTTGAAAAAGCTTTAAAGAGTCAGAATGGACACCTGGATCTTTTCCTCCGTTTTCTGCTAGGCATCTCACTGGAGTCCAACCAAAGACTCTTACAAGACCTTCTGAAATGCACACAGAGCAGCTCAGAGAGCATCAACGAAACAGTAAAGTACATCAAACACCTAATACAAACTAAAGATCTTCCTACCGATAGATCTATCAACCTGTTCCTCTGTCTGACTGAAATGAATGACCAGTCTCTCAGGAGAGAGGTTGAGGAGTACCTAAAATCCAAAAAACATTCAGAAAAGAAACTCTCTCCTGGACATTGTTCTGCACTAGCATGCATGTTTCTTATCACAGAAGAGGTGCTGGATGAGTTGGACTTTCAGAAATACAACACATCAGATGAAGGTTACAGGAGACTGATCCCAGCTGTGAGCAACTGCAAAAAGGCTGTGTAAGTCATACATGCATATAATGTCTATTAGTATCTGAATATTGATGGCAAAGGGAGGACACATAAACGTCTTCTACTTATTATTGTTTTTATAATAATTATTATTCAAAATAATATATAAAATAACTGCTACCGCAACCTGGAATGAGCGGTTAACGATGATGATGATGATGATATATCAAATATTTAAAGTTTGAATATCAGTAACAAATATATTTAAAAGAAAAATGAAAATGGAATATACTCTGCATTACGTTATAAAGTATTGAGTATTAAGTATAAGTATAAAAAAGACAACTAAGTATTAATTAATTAAGTAAATAATATTTAAGGAAAAAAAAAAATTATAGTCACCCCCCTAGCAGAACTTTTGAAACATTTCTGTAATGTTGTTCTGAATTTAGACAACTGGGACTGCCATTTCTACATATTGTCCATGTTGACTGAGTGACTTTTAGTAGTAGGCAATAGGCAAATTATCCAGAGAGTCTTGCCCAAGTGCTCCGATTAGCATATTCCTGTTTTACAACTGAACAGGGATATTGACCTTTTGTGTGCTATGCAATGTAATTATTCATTATTCCTATACTACATTAGCCTGCATTCTAGCACTGTGAGCTATAACCCAACTACTCGTTTATACAATCCATGCAGCCCCACCTTATTTTGAACTTAAAATTGTGACGTCCATCCATAAGGATGTATGATATAGTCTGAAAATCAACTGCAAAATCTGATTTGACAGCTCTTTTTAATTAATAGTTTGGAAACCACAAAGGGTCAACCACAACCACATTGCATATTGAATTTCTATACAAAAATAGAGATGACAGATAGAAAGAGACCTCTTTCCACATTAACACACTGTGGTATCATGAGGTTCCAACTTATAGCCTGATGTTGGGATAAATGCTTAGATGGTTGTACCAATCTGTTCAGTTCTGTGTCTTTAAATACCATATCTAATCATATAAAGTTATTGCTGTTTCAACACAATTTATTATACTGTATTTTTTCATATAGACTATAAATGAAGATGGCAAAGAAGGCATCTCTTAAAAACAGTGTCCATTTATTGTAATGCTAATGCACAGAATAAGGATGCCTTCACCTACACACAGCTAGGAGAAGTAACTTAGAACAGCAGACAAAAAATTGCAAGATACAATGAGGAATGATTGTGGAATGACTAAGAAACAAGTATCTCCAAAATTGTAACTTTACAGGACAGGGCAAAAACCTTCTTTACTTTCAGTGTAAGTTAATGGAAAAAGTTTCTAAGCACCTTTGGAGCATTTCTATTGGTCCAATCAAATTGAAATTGGACTCCTGCAGAGCTCAAATGATGCAGAGAAGTAAAAATGACAAAATATGGAGATACATGGATTTCATTGGACAGTGGCAATATGGAGGTCCAAAGAAAAACTTATAGTGAGCCTGTTTAATTTAAAGTATTCAAAAGTATTCTTTTTATATACTACAGTGACTATCATAATCAAGAATTGAGTGCTCAAAGGTAACGGTAAACATTAATAACAGGAATTAGAATATGAAATATTATGAGGTATTTTATGAGGTAGCCTGTCTATTGCATACAGGAATTGTTTTAAAGGCTCTCAGTTTTGAGAGTTTGGCTTTGAAGGTTTTATGTGGTAAACCAGTTTTATGTATATTGTGTATTGCCCTCCAAGAGTTGCTTTCATACTGAGTTTTATGAATATCTGTCATCAGAGGTACTTAGTTATTTATTTATTTGTTTTATTTAGATTTTAATATCCATGTAAATGAGCTTTGGAGTTTTAACAAAGTCATTTTTTGACAACAATTTAAGGGTTCTAGCCAGACATTACAGTATCTGAACATAAAAGTATTATTTTTGAGTTTATTTTTAAAGACAGCGTTGTAACCTACAGACATATTGTACGCTGTCATATTTTTAATGAGTCAATTGTTACCTTCTCTAGTACCTTCTCTGATCTGAGTGCATGCATTATCCAGTCTACTTATGTAAACGACTTGATAAACCATTTAAACACTGTAGGCCTCGCTGTTATTAGACCTCCGACAAGATAGAATGTGACATTCTGATTAAAAAGCTCAGACAGTAGTTTGGTATATCAGTAACTGCGCTTGGCTGCTTTATCTCCTACATAACAAGTAAGAGATTTTGCTGTGCCCTCTACTGGAGCTCTAATCTGTGGGGTGCCTTAGGGGTCTATCCTAGGGCCACTATATTTTACCTCTAAGTGCTTCTCTTGGACTGTTTCATGCAGTATTTTAATATACAATATATGTAATTTCCTTTTTAAAGCTAACTCTAAATAAGTCATATGACAAGAAACACAGGTGAATGAGGTTAGTATTCAGGTGAATGTGAGCAATGGTTGGAGTGCTATGGAGTGTCATCAGTCACGTGATCTCCCAGAGGATTCTGGTAGATGTTGTTCAAGGATGCCTCAGAGCCGGAGGGATGCTTGATTTATGATTGACGGATATGTACATGAACAATATCACATCATGATCAGCACAGAATTAACATATCAATAACATCTCTAGTATTCCATAACAGTGTGATCATGTCACTGATACAATCATTTCTCTGTCTTTACTATTCCTTTGCAGGCTAGCTGGCTGTAATCTCACCACAAATGACTGTGAAAGTCTTTCCTCTACTCTGAAATCAGCAAGCTCCAACTTGAAGGAACTGGACCTCAGTAAAAATGAGCTGCAGGATTCAGGAGTGGAGCTACTCTATGCTGGACTGAAGAGGTCACACTGTAAACTGGAAGTAATCAGGTTAGCTTTCTGAGAATTGGCTTATGAATGATAAATGATCTGATTCAGAGATGAAGACATGATTATGGGGACATGTCATTTAGTTCACAATATTAGTCACAATTCTCTGGTGCTGCTCATACAGCAGCTTTACACAGTGGTGATTTTCATTATGTTTTGAACACATATGGTTTCATTACACTAGTTAAAAGTTAAAATATTTTTCTGTGGGCTGCTATTTGTCAACAATGATCAACTAGTTTTTTCTTCTGCCCTCTACTGCTCTGTACTAACAACATCTCAATTTGAAGATATGTAGTTACCTCTCAATTCCAGTAAGCTGTCTCAAACCATAGTACAGTGAACATTTGGCACTGTGTGTTGTAGTGTTTTCCTTGCATCAAGGCTTTAACAAGCCTTTAGTGAATTGAGACACCAAGTTATGTTTGAACATGGATGAAACTTCATTGTGCATTGACTCTCCAGGATTTTGCACAATAAAACATTAAACTGAGCCAGATTGATTTATTCTCCCTTTACAGGCTGTCTTTGTGTAATCTTGGGGAAAAGCCCTGTGAAAATCTGGGATCAGTTTTAAAACTGGAGAACTCCTACTTGAAAGAGCTGGATCTCAGTAAGAATGATTTGCAGGATTCAGGAGTGGAGCTGCTCTCTGCTGGGCTGAAGAGCTCGCATTGTAAAGTGGAAATACTCAGGTCAGTATTTCTGTGAGCAATAAAAATATCGAAAATGTAAAGTACAAACTTGACACATTTGTCAGTATTTAATATTTTCTAATTTGTTATGTTCTTTATTGTGGTTTTATATTTCTGATGTTTCTTATTCTTATTCTAACAATTTTAATAATGTTAAAATATATATTTTTTGGTCTATACATTGACTTGAGTATAACCTGTTTTATCTACATTGTGTTTATTTTTCATTTTCAGATTAGCTTTATGTAATCTTGGGGTACAGTCATGTGAAAGTCTGGGATCAGTGTTAAAACAGGAATCCTCCACCCTCAAAGAGCTGGACATCAGTAACAATGATTTGCAGGATTCAGGAGTGGAGCTGCTCTCTGCTGGACTAAAGAGTTCACAAAGTAAACTGGAGGTGCTCAGGTCAGCTTTCTGTAAACTTTCTGATCTGGAATGGTAAATATCAAGCTGTGATATTCAATGTCTTACCATCACGCCTTTTTATGTTAAAACGAAGGTGGAGATTCTGCTTATTTTAACCGTTTAACGAGGATATTAGAAATATATGGATTTAATCCACAACTAGATCTGAAGAAGAAAACATAATTTGAACCTGGATAATGCATGAAACACAAAGCCACAAGTTGGCTGTTCTTCTCTGTCTTCAGCTCTGAGTTCAAATCCCTTATACCTGAAAGAGCTGGATCTGACCTACAACCATCCAGGAGAGTCAGGAGTGAAGCAGCTTTCTGCTAGAGTGGAGGATGCAAACTGCTCCCTTAACACACTCAGGTATGAGCAACTGTGTAGAGGTCTGTAGAGGACTATTCTAGTGTGTAGCATAATATGTGAGTGGTGAACACTTGTAGTGGGCCTTGCTCCAAAATCATTGTGATGCCACTCGATCCAGAGAGTGAAACCCACTAACAGCCTACGTTAAACTCGGTTAATCTCAGTCAGTTATTCACAGCCTACTCTATTAAACTTAGGTAAAGTAGGGAGTTTGTGAAGTGTTTTTGTAGGTACTGTCAAATTTATAAAATAAATGTGTTGTCAGAATGTAGAATATAAACTCAACATTGACCACCTTTTTTCATGATGTGGCACTAATCATAATCCCAATGTTTAGTGTCCCTCATACACTTAAGCCTTCATGTTGCTTTGTTACCAGGTAAGGGGAGTATAGCCTGGATGGCAATGTAAACATCATATATGTCATTTGTAATTGTGCACCATTACAGAACTACAAAAAACAGGCTTTACACTGAAGGATTGTAAATTATGCATTTACAGTAAATCCAAATTGAAACATTTTTTTGTGGTATCCACAATACTGCAGGAATTGTGGAAAATAATGGGACACAATGGGAAACAGTGTGTGTATGTGTGTGTGTGTGTGTGTGTGTCTGAGTGAAAGAGAGAGAGAGGGAGAGAGAGAGAGAGTGTGTGTGTGTGTTTGTGTGTGTGTGAAAGAGAGAGAGAGGGAGAGAGAGAGAGACAGAGAGAGCGAGAGAGTGTGTTTATGTGTGTGTGTGTGAAAGAGAGGGAGACAGAGAGCAAGAGAGTGTGTGTATGTGTGTGTCTGTGTGTGAGAGGGAGAGAGAGAGACAGAGAGAGAGAGCGAGAGAGTGTGTGTATGTGTGTGTGTGTGTCTGTGAAAGAGAGAGGGAGACAGAGAGTGAGAGAGAGCGAGAGAGTGTGTGTATGTGTGTGTCTGTGTGTGAGAGGGAGAGAGAGTGTGTGTCTGTGTGTAAAAGAGAGAGAGACATTTGAATGAATATGTTCATGTGTGTTTTCTTCTTTAGAGTGGAACATGGAGGTGAGATCAGAATCAAACCAGGACTAAAGAAATGTAAGTACACACACACACACACACACACACACACAAGTTTTTCTGTAATCTCTCTTCTTTTGTGCTGTTTTCTCCTCTAATCTCTCTCCTGTGTGCAGATTCCTGTGAGCTCACTCTGGACCCAGACACAGTGCACTCAAATCTCTCTCTGAGTGAGGGGAACAGAATGGTGTTTGGTGGCAGAGAGCAGCAGCCGTAACCTGATCGTCCAGAGAGATTTGATGTGTATTCGCAAGTGTTGTGTAGAGAGAGTCTGACTGGACGCGGTTACTGGGAGGCCGAGTGCAGTGGGCTTGGGGCTTCTGTCGCTCTGACATATAAATCAATCAGCAGGAAAGGAGCCAGTAGAGACTGCGTGTTTGGACGCAATGAAAAGTCCTGGATCCTGTACTGCTCTGTTAATAGTTATTCTGTCCTGCACAATAAGAAAGAAGTTGTCGTTTCTGCTCGTCCCTCCAGCTCTAACAGAGTAGGCGTGTATGTGGACTGTCCGGCCGGCACTCTGTCCTTCTACAGCGTCTCCTCTGATACACACACACTGACACACTTATACACGTTCGACACCACATTCACTGAACCGCTCTACGTAGGATTTAAAGTTGGTTCTGACTCTTCGGTGCGTGTGTGTGACTAAATAACATCCTTGGTCTAAATGAGATCTGGCAAAAACATACAAGGAACAATTATATATACAAGATGTATTTACAGGACATGTGTATGTAGCCCAATGTATAATACAATAGTTTACTGTATGAGTAAGGCTAGAGTGGTGTAGTGTAGTGGTTAACACCGCGGCCTTCTATGCTGTAAACTGGGGTTCAATCCCCTGTTTGGACAAGCATCCTACACTATACCAATAAGAGTCCTTGGGCAAGACTCCTAACACTACCTTCGCCTACCTGTATAAATCTCTCTGGATAAGAGCGTCAGCCAAATGCCATAAATGCTAGAGGACAGATCTGTAGTGGTATACTTTGGTATATTACTTTATTTTGGTATATTATTTGGGGGGGGTTGAAAATGAGAACAGGTCTGATGGCTCATCTGGGAAGCGCTCACAGTTGATTGTAAAATTAATTTGCTGATAAAACTAGACAGTTTAACTGGTCAGTGTACTTTTATGTGTTAGCTTTAGAAATTAGTTGATGTGAAATATTCCAGTTTGTTTTGTTTAATCGAGTTTGCATTTTTTACCAGCCTAACCGTTTGGTTTACATTAACAGCTAGCTCCGTATATGGACTATTGCTGAACAGACGGGTCACTTTGACTGCTGTGGAGACAGAACTGAGTCTGTTAGCCTGCTTGAAGGACCGGGCGGCACAGGGCTCGATCCAGAGTGATAAAGGCAGCAAGGTTTGAGTTCTTGGATTAACTCCAGACAGACCAATGACTGATACCGTTCTTACAGGTTACATTTAATTTTGTTTAAAAGTAAAGCAAAGGGGCCAATTTCTGTTTTCTCAGGCACCACATACCCAAGTGTGTAGGCCACAGTGATATACGTTGTCTTATATTCAGCTGCGGACAAAGAGCTCGATATCAAGTCATATTTCTGCTAGCGTTTTAATTAGGAGTGATGATAAAGCTTATTAGTCCTTATTATTTCCATGTAAATTCTGTTTATATGGCCGTTAGGCTGTGCTAAAGAAGAAAAAAACAAGTGATTTCTTTCATTTCGGTAAGTTTACTCTGGCTTTACTTTATTTCTGGTGGTATGCCTTTATCATAACTGATATAGGGGGTAAGTGCTTCACTGCTAGAGTCACTGGTATTTGATCCTCGTAGCATAATTTCAAAACTTGGGCCCTCTGCCTAATAAAGTTGATGAATATAAAGGGAAGGGTTGCGACATGTGTGCATCAGGTTTGTCCTGGTCACACCAAAGAATTTTTCAAAGTACTGACTACAATAGATTTACATCTATTCCCATTTGCATGCTACAGCTCCTTAAACCAGTGGTTTTTAATCCATTCCCTCCTTTGCATCTAGACTTACCCTGGAATCATTTCAAAGAAGCACTCTTCACATTTCAGCATAAGAGATGTTTAAATGAATGTTTTAGTTCGTCTTTTTAAAATTTGCTCAAATTAAGCCCCTACATAGAGCCAGAACAAGGCATTTTGTGTTTGAGTTGGGTTCTATCACTCTTTTCTTTCTCCATAATGCTTGTATTTTTCCATATGTGTTCTACTTCACATTCCAGGCTACTGTTTTGTAATGTTAATTAGCTGAAATCTCTGTTGAATATGTGGTCTATTTCACACTAAGGCAGTGCTAGCTAACGTGAGTTACGCGAGGATGCAAATGCACGTGACGAATGCACAAACTCGGCCCAAACTCACTGCATGTTCTTACATTGCATTCTTACATAAAACACTCGGTACTGAAGTGGACAATAGAATGCAAATCAGAGAGGGGTCTACTGTTATTCCAACAGCCTCAACAGCGAAACATGGACAGTAGAAGTCAAGGAGTTGCTTTACCTCTTTTCTTGGATTGGAAATGCAATAATTCATCATATTTTTATGCCACTCAACTGCTCATCTGCTGTGGCAGTTGAGAAACACACTGTCGGTACAAGACCGCTTAGCCAGGCTTGGCTGTCGTGATAGCGTCCCTTGCTGTAACGCTCAGAATGCAGCTTGCACTTGCATTGTGCTATGAAGTTGTGTTTGGGGGCAGTCATGGGCTGGAGGTTAGGGAACTAGAACCAGAAGGCCGCCAGGTCAATCCCCAGTGCCGACGGCACATGACTGAGGTGTCCTTGAGCAAGACACCTAACCCCCAATTGCTTCCCGGGCGCCGTGGATAGGGCTGCCCACCGCTCCGGGCAAGTGTGCTCACTGCCCCCTAGTGTGTGTGTGTATTCACTAGTGTGTATGTGGTGTTTCACTTCATGTATTGGTTAAATGCGGAGGTAGGATTAAAAACTTAAATGCGGCGTGACACAGTTTTGAACGTAGCTACATGTGAAACCCCATCTGCATAGCGTGAAGGATCTCCATTCGCATCCATGCATGAAAGATGTTTTGGGCCTTAGGCTTTATACTGCTGTAGAAGCTGAACTAGTTCTGATATGATTGTCTAGACTCATATATACATGAAATACTGTATTGTTGACTTTGTGTTGTGTTATGTTGTGCAGGTTGAGCATAATTTTATGTACAGATAAGTAAGATGTGCTCTTACATCTACAGTTTTTGCAGAATTGTTTTTGTATTGGTTGATCATTTCTAGAATGTTTTCTTTTTTTAATCTCGCCATAAACAAAAACAATCACAGCAGCTAACAAGATAGTCGCTCGCTGCCTCTAACACTGAATGTAACACTCTTCCTGAATTGCGCTGTATTCATTTCAAAAATGTTTCTATATGTTTGTATGCTAGAAGGTTCTTCTTGTGAAAAGTGAAAAAGAAAAAAGACATTTATTTCTACATACACAAATTTTGAGATAAATTTTATTGTCTACTTTGGTGTATGTAGAAAAACATCTACTACTTCACTACCTTTGTTTTACTGTTTTCTTTTTTCCCAGTGTTTTGAGTAGCGTATCAGACTTGATTTGTGTCTTGTTATGTTTGTGATAAAAAAGGTTAATTTTTCAAAATCCTGAATATTGTGTTTACCAGTAAAATGTATGTTTGCAAGTATGCAGCAGAAAATGTTTCATAGAAAAACATTGTAAAAGTAACAATAACAATTACAATAATAAAAAAACAGTAGCATCAAATATAGGAAATTCCAAGTGATTTAGGGTTAATCTCTAGTGAAGAACTTCTGCGTCTAAAATCTAACTAAACACTGTATTTTTTTTTTTTTTTTTTTTTACTATTTTCTCTCTTTCATTCTACTCCATGTTGTAAATACTGTCGCTGCATTCAGTGGGAACTTGCACCCAAGTTTTTCACTCACCTGTACTCCTGTACTCTTGTGATGTGACAATAAATCTGATTTGATTTGATTTGATTTGATTTGATTTGTGGCAATATAATAAGGGGGTCTTTTGTGTCTTGTCTATATATTATATATTTTAACCCACTGTATAATATGCTGAGAATTTTGTGCAATGGATAATCATGATTGTTGATTTACTCTGTTTTTGTTTATTTTTGTTACTGGTTAATTATGTTAAAAATATCTTTTGTGCCTGCTGTTTGTATGGATGAATGCAGGCATGCTGGAAAAATCTAAATAAAACTTTAGGAAAACATTATTAGAGTAATTTTGTATCTATGCAGGCCACTTCCAGCCTCCAGCCCATAGCTGACAATGCAAAGGAGCAAAGGTAGGAAGCCATCAGTTAGGGGTCTGTCACCGAGCAGTGGTGTGATTTATGGTGTTTGGTGGGTGAGTGGATTAACAGAAACTCCACGTCACGTCAGGTGTAGAACAGGCATTGCGTCGTCCACAAAGTAAAGCCTACGAACTAGCTGTCAGATTTAACATGGGCTTCAAATGAGCCTTTGATTATAGACAAAACCTTCAGTCTGAAAAGTGAACTGATCCACTACATGCAGTCAATGCAATGATTAAGATTTGCTTATTTAGTAGTGCTCTCTCATTTAGAGTGGAACATGAGAGTCAGAACCAGAATCAGAATCCTTTATTGATCCCAGAGGGAAACTGCAGTTGTTACAGTTGCAACCATGTATGTAAAAGAATAAACACTTTAATAATTTAAAACAAAGAGAAAGAGAAAAATTGCAATAAGTACACAAGATGTAAGTTCTTATGAATACAGTAAAGTGGCGGTGACTGTAATAATAAATATTAAACGTCTAATATAAAGCAGTTCAAATTATAGTACCTCTGAGTTTTTGCACACAATTATTATTATTATTAATGTTATTATTATTATTATTATTACACATATGAACAGTTTTAGGAGTTATAGAGTTTGATGGCCACAGGAAAGAATGACCTCCTGTGGCGCTTTGTGGTCATTCTGGTAGAGTGAGTCTTGCACTGAATGAGCTCCTGTGCCTCATCACCGTGTCGTAGAGTGGGTGGGAGCCATTGTCCATAACGGCCTTCAGCTTAGACAGCGTCCTCCTCTCCGACACGGCCTTCAGCGAGTCCAGCTCCACACCCACAACATCACTGGCCTTGTGGATCAGTTCGCTGAGTCTGTTGGCGTCTGCCAACATGGAGGGAAGAATGGAACCAAACCAGGACTTTAGAAATGTATGTACACACTCCGTTTTAGCACTGTTCTGTTATTTCTCCCTTCTTGTGTGATGATGTTTTCTATGCAGATTTCTGTGAGTTCACACTGGACCAAAACACAGCAAAAGGGACAGAAAGGTGGTGTGTGTAAGAGAGGAGCATTCATATGCTGATCATCCAGAGAGATTTGACCGCCGTGGGCAGGTTCTGTGTAAAGAGAGTCTGACTGGACGCTGTTACTGGCTTATACAACAGTAAATAGGAAAGCAGACGACTCTCTTTTTGGACAGAATGAAATGTCCTGGATTCTGAGATGCTCTGGTTACAGTTACCCTGTGTGTCACGAACATCACTGATGTCCCTGCTCCTCCCTCCAGCTCTGGGAGAGTAAGAGAGTAACTTTGGGTTGATGACTGTGACTCCTAAGTGTGTGTGTGTGTGTGTGTGTGTGTGTGTGTGTGTGTGTGTGTGTGTGTGATTTGTCTACAGTCATCATAAATAGTGATGATCAGTTAAACACTGTATGGAATCATCACCTCAAACCCTTCTTTCTTTGGATTCTCTATAAATCTAGGGATGAAGGTTGGAAAAAATATCGTTTTGCTCTGTAATCTTTGGCAGGTGTTTATAAGTGCTTTGTGTTGGAATGCTCTGTATTTTACTGTGTATTTTTCTGGTTTGGAGATGATGCATGTGGAGATGAATCAAAGGAAGCTCTAGAATAAAAAAAACCTGTAAAATCACAGTTATGTACATTTTATAAAATGTTTCGAACAAACTTACATCTAATTTATTAACACCTATACAGATGAAGTTTGAAATAACTGATAACATTCAGCAACATTTAACAATATGGATATATGACATAGTGTAGCGAGTATAACCCTTGTACCTATTATTTTGCTAGTGGAAAAGGAGATTTAGTGTAAAGCTGGTTATATTAATAAGGTGGTTGACTGAGGACAACGCTCAAAGGGGCAAAAAAATGTAACACATTTAATTAAAATAGCAAATATACAATTTACGAGAGAGAGAGAGAGAGAGAAAATAAAAAATTAAAAGAATAAATAAAAGGCAATAGAGAAATGAAGAATGCTTTAGCATGAGTGAGTCCAATTTGGTTTCCCAGTTCTGGTGTGTATCCTTTCTGTTTCAGTCCTACCAGTGAGGTACTAGGCAAGTATTACTTGTTAAGTCTTGTAGTTGAGGCAGTTTTGATCTTCTGCATGCTATTGTTTTTTTTTTTTAATTCTCAATCAAGTCTTTACAGAAACACAAAAGAAGTCACTAGAATTCAAATAAGTGTGATTTGAGTGCAATTAGCTTCACATTGCAAAACATTACAGCATACAAAACTATAAGTTCAATACAGTAAAACACTTAATATTGGAATTTGTTTCTTTTGTATGTAAGCTCAACTTTTTGTAAAAAAAAATAAAAAACAAACATAAAAACACTATAATTTAACCATTTTAGTGTAACATATAGCTTTTACCCAGCTGAAAAATGGACAACAAGCACCCTCCTTTTAGCCATTTCAGAACAGTGAGTGACATTGCGGCACCACTATTTTCATATGGAATGTTCTTCATAGAACAATTTATACCAAATCTATGTTTTATATATATATATATATATATATATATCTTCCAAAGTAACATGAAATGCTAAAATTATACAACCAATTTACATTGCACCTCAGAAACTCTGTGAATGTTAAGATTCTTCACATTTAACAGATTCAACATATTTTACCATTCTCTTTATTAAGCTAAATGGTGGATTTGGAGGTGGAGTCTTTATGTCTTTTGTACAGATTAAACAGGAATACAATTTAAGCAATACATTTTTTTGTTACCTACAGCTACGAGACTTCATCAGAACTAATAGTAAACACAGATGGAATCTCCCCACAGTGACACCAATGGAAAGGTTCTTTCATTCAGATCAGCCACTTCAGAAAATCATATCAAACACGTATACAGCACTTCTATCAAACCAACCTGTAAGTGAACCAGATAAGTCCAAGGTTAAATTTGGGTGTAACCCTAGATGCAAAACTGTGGAGTGATCTGTGTAAAGATGATGTTACATCTACTCTAAATTCTAGATATAGATTAATTCAGTATAATTTTATTCACCAGCTTTATGTTACTCCATCTAAATTACATAGATTTAACCCCAGTATTTCACCCCTCTGCTTTAGACGTGGCTCTGCTGAAGGAACTTTTTCGCATTGCACCCGGACATGCCCTAAAGTGATTGATTTCTGGCAATACAATATCAGAGATTAATGAAAAGTCCTTTCCAGTAGACCCAGAAATTTGTCTTCTGGGAAACTACACTAATGCAGATTTCAGAAATTAATATGCTCTGCGGCTCATAGAAATGATGTTAATCATTGCTAAAAAGCATATCGCGCTAAAATGGAAATCAGATGCTCAAATTCCTATTGGGATGTGGCTTTCTGAAATCAAGAGTTGTATACCCCTAGAAAAAAAAAGTATTTTATAAGACCTGGCAACCATATATTGATTACATTAAGGACATTCCACTGGACCAGATAGAATGTAGACAGGCATAAATAAATATAATTGAAACTCTCGTATCTCTCCTTTTATTTTCGTCTAAATGTACAACGTATGTTCTTCATTTGTTTTTGTTATTTGCATTATGTTTATAACCTTTAAAATCTAAATAAAATATTTTGAAAAAATGAAATAAATAAAAAAAATAAATGGTGGATTTGGCTGAGTCTGTTGCTTCTTCCTGTATGTTTAAAATAAAATGTTATAATTTTCTCAACAAAATGAAATGAAAAATAGAAACGTACGACACGATTTTTCAGAAAGTCTGGGGTGCTTCTGGTAAGCATAATATTAGAAATTTCATATTGTCTGTCAATCTACTCGTCTGTTTGATCATTTCTGCTCTGCTTTTTCTGCTTGTTTTCACAGATGCCTTCCGCCCGATGACAGCTGGGATAGGCTCCAGCACCCCCCACCCCCCGTGACCCTGAGGGAGAAGCGACTTAGAAGAAACACCATGAAGGACGGTTGACTGAGCCTACATATGTAAACATCTCTGCAGCACAGAAAGGGAAACTCCAAGTGTCTCTACCTTGACTGGTTGAAAAGTCTCAAAATTAATTTACATTTATGGCATTTGGCTGACGCTCTTATCCACAGCGACTTACAATTTGATCATTTTACATAGGTAGGCCAAGGCGGTGTTAGGTGTTAGGGTGTTTTGCCCTGGTGGGATTGAACCCCAGTCTACAGTGTAGAAAGCAGAGGTGTTAACCACAACACTATCCCAACCAATTCAGATTCTCAAAACCAAAGATACAGAGCAGTCTGTGTGTGACATCAGTGGAGCAAGAGCCCCCACAACCCAAGCAGCCCAGCACAGTTGTGTCTTCACGCTAAGCTGGTAGAACATTTTTGCCTTTAACAACAAAAGCACTGAAGTATTATCCATATTGTTACGTTTCATTCTCACATTGCTTTTTATGTCACTTCAAAAAAGAACATGCATTTAAGGAAAAAAGTGATACGCAAATTGTTTATGGCATGCAATGTATGATTAATATGACACTTGTTTTTGTGTTTTTCAGCTGTCCTACATCTTAGACGAATACAAGGAGGTGAACTTAATGAAGTGGCCAGTTGGCATATACAGTGGCGCTTGAAAGTTTGTGAATATTTCTGCATTAATATGACCTTAAACATCATCAGATTTTCACACAAGTCCTAAAAATTGATAAAGAGAACCCAGTTAAACAAATGACACAATATATATTTGTTTATTGAGGAAAATGATCCAATATTACATGTTTGTGAGGGGCAAAAGTCTGTGAACCTGTAGGATTAGCAGCTCATTTGAAGGTGAAATTAGAGTCAGGTGTTTTCAATCAATGGGATGATGATCAGGTGTGAGTGGGCACCTGTTTTATTTAAAGAATAGGGATCTATCAAATTCTGCTCTTCACAACGTATTTATGGAAGTGTATCATGGCCCGAACGAAGGAGATTTCTGAGGACCTCAGAAAAAGAGTTGTTGATGCTCATCAGGCTGGAGAAGGTTACAGAACCATCTCTAAAGAGTTTGGACACCAATCCACAGTCAGACAGCTGTACAAATGGAGGAAATTCAAGACCATTGTTTCCCTCCCCAGGAGTGGTTGACCAACAAAGATCACTCCAAGAGCATAGCGTGTAAAAGTCGGCGAGGTCACAAAGAACCCCAGGGTAACTTCTAAGCAACTGAAGGCCTCTCTCACATTGGCTAATGTTAATGTTCATGAGTCCACCATCAGGAGAACCCTGAACAACAATGGTGTGCATGGCAGGGCTGCAAGGAGAAGCCACTGCTCTCCAAAAAGAACATAACTGTACATCTGCAGTTTGCTAAAGATCACATGGACAAGCCAGAAGGCTGTTGGAAGAATGTTTTGTGGATGAATGAGACCAAAATAGAACTTTTCTGGTTTAAATGAAAAGTGTTATGTTTGGAGAAAGGAAAACACTGCATTCCTGCATAAGAACCTTATCCCATCTGTGAACCTGTCATCTGGGTTGGAGAACATGTGTGCAGCCAGGTTAGGTTTTGAGACTTGTTAGAAATTTTACCAAACCCTTCAAATTTCTGACCCTTCAGTATCTGTTCATTTCAGTTCCTGTCTGGATATACTTCTTTATTGGTTTAGATCGTCAGCATCTAACGCTATGTAACCATAAGTCTCATGTCCTTAATTGTTTACTGCTAGGAATTCATAGCATGCTATCTCGACTTTTTCACTCCAAGGTTACATCGACCATAATGAAATGATCAATAGGAGCCACCATTGTCTTCCGCAGGACATATATGCCAGTGTTTGCCAAAGGATACAAAACAAGTAAAATAAAAAAATTCATTTGCATAAACAGTCAACTAATTTAAGTGTAAAATATATGGAGTAAAACGTGTGGTGGTTTTGTATTTACAGATCAATGGATCCAGAAGTGCGGTCAGTCACGTGGGTCCAGTGTCAGTGCTGTGGGGGTCAGTGACTGTGCTGGAGTGGAAACACTGAAGGAAGACTTGCCGTTCAGCTGTGGATGTCGCTCTATCCTTGCAAAAGGTTTAATAAATTATGTAAATGCATCTTAAATATGGGCTTTATTAGACTATTTGTGCTGGGATAGGCTCCAGCATCCCCCCGCGACCCTGACGGAGAAGCGGCTTAGAAAATGGATGGATGGATGGATTAGACTATTTGTGTTAAATAAATATATAAATAAATGTTATGTGCCTTCTGGACATGCAGCCGTAAGAGAAGGAGCAGTCATCAATCACATTACACATGAAGAAACTGGCTAAACAGCATTTTTATTTGTGGGAACTGGGCAGATTATTTACCCTTTTTTATTTACCATGTTTTATATATGTGCTTATTTTCTTGGGGAAAACTTGTTTTTCCCTGTGTGCTTTTGAATCATTATCGTTGTTGTCCTTGTCCTTGTCCTTGCTTGTAGATACTACAAGGATAGGCTCCAGCACCCCCCCCCCTCCCGCGACCCTGATGGAGAAGCGGCTTGGAAAATCGGATATGTTTTAAAACAACACTACAGAATCTGGCATCCCAGAATGAAGAGAACCTGCATAGTGTCCCATTTGTGAAATCCCTGATCAGTAGGTGGAACCAGACATTTCACTGCCATGACGGACAGTCTGTTCATTTACTAATTCAAATATTTTAAATAATATTCCGCTTGGAATTTCTAAAGGAATTGGTTGTTTTATGGCCCTGCAAATGTTGTATTTCATTCACTGCTGAGCTAGAATTTCCAGAAGAACTAATTTTATACCTAAATAATTGTACCTATTTAAATATTCTGTTATTCATCCCTAACTGAGGTGTTTTTTCCATGAGATCTGGATCTTTTATTTTTCATTGCCTCCTTTTTGGATCCTTTTTTTCACTATCTACAGCTCTCTCTCTCTCTTTTCATTACCTATAGCTCCTTCAGTAGCACTTTACTTCACAGATCGGTAATGAGGGGGTAATGTTATGGTAGTATTGTGGTAATGAGTTGTATTTTTCTATAAATTAAACGTCAACTAAAGTTCCAGTACATGGTTTGTTTGCTGTCAGTTGTTATGATGGTGTTTAAAATCAGGTAGGTTTTTTTTTTTTTTTTTTTTATTGTTTGGTCAAGCAATAAGGTAAACTGCAATTACATTAAACTGACATGCTGTGTGCTTTCCTTTTGTTTGTTTGTTGTTCTCTAGTGCAGCATCAGCACTGCAACTTTTCATACCCTCAGTCGTGATCACTCCGAACTTCTCCTGTGAGAAAAACTTCTGCCACTTTTATAACAAGAAAAACGTTCTTTCTTAACATAATTAGGTATTATTGTTATAGTTATTATTGAACTACCATATTTTTTATTTTTAGGTTCAAATGTTTGATTTAACACTATAATCAATATTTAGATGAAGTTTGAACCAGAATCCATAAGTCTTGTTGAACAGTTTGTGCGCTGTACCATTGAATCACTGTGTGAAATTCAGCATTTCTGCAGTGGATTGGAGAGCAGTAAGTAGTTGTTTTGACATTTCTTTGATCTTCTCGGAAACAGAATGGGTGGATGAGAGTGAGCGAGAGAGTGAGAGAGAGGAGTTGATGCAGTGACGGGGAAACTGAAAGTTACTTTAACCTGTCACCGGTATAAGTGGAGAGAAGGTTTTAAGACATAAGCGCTTTGGATTCAGTCAGTAAGTTCGTCATTAATAGGTACGTGGAACTTCTGTGCGTAGTTTAAAACAGGAGCGTGTTTTAGGAGTTTCTCTAATACAAACTGTTCTTTCAGCTAAACTCAGTGGAGCATTCCATTTACACCTCAGCAGTCACACAGCGACTGATTACTGAGGCACATTGAGACAAAGCAGAGATTATATATGTGTGAACATGTAAAATGTACAACACTGCATGTTAAATTGCATGCATGGCAGATATTGTCACATTTAACATCGATAGTTGTGTGATTCGTTTGAATTCAGAGCTCATTAATGTGCAGTAGTGCTGTTTCTCCAGCCCAGGCGTGTAACAGACTGCAGTGCTTTAGTGTGTTTCTGTTAGGAGCAGTGAGCTCTGAGACTTAGTAAAGTCATATCCACCTTGCGTTTCTTCTGACTGCTGTGTTTTGAAATTATGACCGAAATATTTAGATGCAGAAGTGACATTTATTACTATGTGGTTTTAGCTAAGATGGGTCATGTGTGCTTGTTTGTGTACTTATCATGTATTTTATATTCCATTAAATGTCCCTGAAGTGTGTGGAAAACCACAGTAGGCTTAAATTCATGAGGTTAGTGATTTAGACTTGCGTTTGTTGTAACTCTGTAATGGCACTGCAAACTGTGGTGTGTTTTATTAGTCCTGATTGGGGAAATTTGATGTCATTTTTACAATATTACATTTTAGGTTATGTTCTAAATCTATGAACTTGAAATAAGTTGACCACATATAAGTTGATATACGTTGATGAGGCCGATTTGTGGAAAAAAAAAAATTGTGTATCAATGGCTCATGTAGATTGCGAGTGAAGCAAATGAAAGATCGTGAAATACAAGCATGTTTTAATTTGGGCAGATTATTTTTTTTTTATTCAATTGGCATCAAATTCTGTGAAAATTTGAATTTTGTATGAAAATTTATATCCAGCAGCTTCAGACAGCTCTGTCCCACTGCAAAGTGAAACTTCCAAACTGAATAGAACTTCAAAAGCCTCATACAGAGGCTCAGATCAACCAGGCTGATTTGTGTATGGTTTCACAACGTTATCTGTCGCTCAATCGTGGGTAAGTATTTTCACCATAAAGTGAAAAACGGGGCATCGGACATTGGAGTTTCACTTTCTACACAAACACCATTAACAACAAATTCACTTGTTTTAAACATAATCTGACTTTTGTTTTTTCTACTTGATTGTTTTATAGCAGGTCTATTTCCATTATTGTGTTTGAAATCAGGGTATTTTGGATAGTGGGCCAAACTTTGGCAAAGTAATACCCATATTTTTGTTCAGTACTTTAGAGCGAGCTGCACTCATTCAGGTTTGTATTTTGATATATAGCCCCAGGCAGGGTTCTGTAGCAGGATACGACTGTGCCAGACGTTAAAAGTGCATAGTTCCTTCCTCCGGAAATAAAAATGATTTTAACACTGTGTACTCTGGTTGCCACGTCATTTCTGAATTAAGCCGCATTGCACAGTCTACAATTGTTCTGTGCACCCCGACAATCATTTATATGAAATGCTAAGTAGTTGTGGAGTATACTGGTAGATTCAGGCATTTCCCCCCTCAAACCCTGTCTGTTTGAATAGAGCATGAACATGCCCCTGTGTGATGGCTAGTTATAAAAAAAGCATTCACATCATTGAATCAGTGATTCTTAATCACTTTTGCAACCTGAAGTAATATTCTACAATTATAATTCTACAAAACACCATCCATCCATTGTCCAAGCCACTTCTCCATCAGCCTATCCCAGCGGTCATCGGGTGGAAGGCAGGATACACCCTGGACAGGTGTATCATTTCCTTTTTGAGACTTATTGAATGATAAAGCAAAAAAATGCTTTCTAAAAATATTTTCTATAGTGCAAAATGACTCACATTTTCAAACTGTCAGTAATTCATCAGTTGACTGGCTCACTTCTGTAGATTTTTTTCACAAATGCCCTGAAAAACAAAAACAAGAAATAAAGCTGCTTTCTCAACCAGTTGTTGTATACGAATAACAGACGTGACAAACCTCTCTCGAGTGCAGTGCTTATAAGGACATCTGAATGTGACTTTGTATTCATTGCCAGAAAAAGCCTTGTTGTTCTTGTTGGAAACACCATTACAATGCTGAAGTTCAATGATTTTATTAAGTAGAATATTATGTAGTATTTAAGTGCCAAAAAACATTAAGATTTTACATTAAACAGGCCTGACATGAGTTCTTTAAATGTTGACATTTGCTTGTAAATTTCACTTTACAGAATGAAAAGTCAGGTCCGACCTGCACTGGAAGTCTGTTGTGCCCAGGGTGGAGAGGAAGGGGTGAGAGCACAGTTCCCTGAAGTGCTGCTGACCAGATGGTCTGACAGGCAGGTTCCCAACCGCGCATACAGGGGTCCTCCAGACAGGTAGCCCAAGACCCATGCAATCATGGACTTGTCCACCTGCATTTTCTCCATCTTCTCCCCCAGCAGGAGAGGCAGGATGGTATTTAATGCACTGGAGATGTCCGAGAAAGTGATTCTCACTAGTGTCCACTCTGTGACTTCTGTTACCTGAACTGTTTTATATGGTGATGATGGCTCATCCGAAATAAAGAATAAACACCATAGTACATTTTTTCCGTCAAATGTATGTACATTTGTACATGTACAAAAATAATACAACATTACGGAGAAATCTGATTATTATTCACAGTAGCGGTCAGAAAAAGTTGGTCTCAGCTGGTTTTCTTTTTTTTCTGTTGTCTACATTCAGGAACAGTGAGGACAAAAAAACTATGAAATAACATGAAATTATGACAGATGATCAAAATGCACTCCTGGCCAAAAAAAAAGCACAACATAGAAAACCAATAAGATTTTAATGGTCTTAAGAATAAAAATAGATAAATAGATAGAACTTAATATGGGAGGGCTTTTCACTTTGGTTTCTTTTAATGTTAAAGTTTTGTGTGCAAATTTGGAGACAGCCTTGATGCCCACTGAATCATCTTCACCAGCAGTTCTTTTTAACCTAAAGGATCAGTATGTCACTTTTAGTGGCATCTAGTGGTGAGGTTGCAGACTGCAGCCAACTCCCTTATCCCTCCTTTTCTAAGCATGTAGTAAAACCTACGTTGGCCTTCAGGTTTTCTGCTGACACCTGTCCCGATTTCATTTTGCTATGTTTTCGCTTCTTTTTTCACAATGAGGATTCACACCACCTTGCTTTGTCTTGGATGGTCCTCCATTTGTCAAAATGTTGGTTCTCTAACTGTTTCGCCAGCGCAAGCAGTTGTATAGTTTGTCCGTTCACGGCTACAGTAGAAGCTGTGTATGTACGACAGGCTCGCTCTTAGCTCGTAAAAACAAAACGACTCCATTACAATTCATACTCTGTGTTCAACGTGCAGTGTACAACCCTCAAGCCAAGAAAAAGTGGAAATTCTGGGCAAACTGCCAAAATAAAAGGCCTGGACCATACAAAAAAATGATAATATAGAGAATTTTAAATACAGTCCCGATATGGGTCAGATCACAATTCAATATTTTCACCAATCATTCAGCTGTACATTTAGGCACAAGATCAAATGTAAGATTATGAAAAAAATGAATATTTAGTTTGGTGCGTCTTTTGGTGCATATGTCAGGAAATAAAGGCATCTTATCTTGCCTCTGTATGCAGTCTCGCACTTTTCTGTTGAGTCAACACATTCGTGGCTTCATGCAGGCGGCTTGTTTCCTGATGTAAGTGTAATTAGGCAAACAAACTAAAATGAGGTGTAAGAAGTTGATGCTGGTATTTAATAGACAGTTTTAATATGCTGTAGACGAGTAGTTTTAGCTTTAAACAACATTTGCCACTTTTCTGAAAATATAGTGCAGCATTTTATTGCTGTTTTGAGTTTGGGGGGGGGGGTTAAAATATGACATGTGCTGTAACATTTCCACAGCTGAAATTTCAGTATCGTGTCAGAGTATCATAACTGGCTGAGGGTTTCTGGGAAGTGGAGTCCTTGAAGGCATGCGAGTCCGGATGAGAACCAGGAAGCGTGATTGGTTGATAGATTTTTGGTTCCTATTTTAGAATAAATTAAACCATTCATTACGTTTCTCATTGCCCTCTCTGTTTGGAAAGAGACATTTTAATTGTTATGAAGTTATGTAACGTCCTGTCTCCCTTTGTCCCGGTCTTTTTCCTTTTCTTCCTTGTTTTCTCGTTCCCGGCACCTTGAGTCTGGTTACATCTGCCATGTGCTATTCTTTTCCCTGCCATGTTCTTTTGTAGCTCCTCCCCTGTCCTGCCTTCACCTGTTCTTTGTTTCCTAGTCCTGCCTTCTTTTTCTTAGGTGTTCCTTGTTTTCTGTGAAACACCCCTGTGTTTCCTACGATCCCCTGCCAGCATTGGTTGATATTTGATGATGTTGCATGTTCCTGGTTTGGTTTTGTTTGTTCCCTGCTCGTGTTTTCTTTGTGTTTGTCAAGACTTTACGTTTCTTTTTATCCAGTCAGTTCATTTTCTTTGTAGCCCCCTTTGTCACCTTTTTCTCATATGTTCTTTATGGATCCTCATACTGTTTATCTTCCTGCTTGTCATTTGTAGCATCCGCCTAAGGACTCTAATAAAACACACTTGCGCTTGTTCCCCGCCTCCCGGTCCACTTTGTCAGCATATTTGTTACAATTTATTTTTCAAATAAAGTGGCCCATATGACATGAAACTGAATTTTTCAATTTATTTTAAAATAAATGTAGCATGGAAACATTGTAAAAGTAACAAAACTTACCAGTCACTCAACAGTTCATACAGCATACACATTAAAGCATAAGATGAGGGTGCAACCATCTAAGCGTAGGTCCTATCGTCATTGTGATGGTGAGTTCGATCCCTGGTGATGATACAGCCGTCCATGGCTAGGAAAGAATTTGTGAAAACTCTGATGAAAACTGTTTGACTTCAACAAATATAGTACTAAATTAAAATATAACACTTGCTATCACTACACAGTAGTGCAGTGGCTAGTGCTGTCGCCTCACAGCAAGAAGTGCCTGTGTTTGCTTTCCAAGGTGGGTGACCAGGGTCCTGTCAGACTATTGTCAGGCTCCGGCACCCCCAACCCCTGGCCTAGGAGGATCAGTGGGTCAGATGAGGAATTAATTCATTAACTTTTAACCTCTTAAATTGATATATGTCACAATGTTCATATCAGACGGCCCGTAATGAGTCATGTTTTAAACGGATACTTTTACACAACAGATGGTCAGATTTTGTGGATGCTTACTGCTAATGGAAACTATCCAGCAGAAACGGCTCTCCTGTGGTACATATTCAGATTTTTCTTTTTAGGCACCAGAAACTTCTATTACAGTTACTTCTATTGTCTATCTTCACTTCTAGCTACACAAGATGGCAAATATTCCACAAGTGTTGCTGAAAACTCTTCAAAATTTGGGGAAGGATGACCTGAAATTATTCCAGTGGCATCTGACGAATGGTGTGGAAGGAGTCACCCCCATCCAAAAGTCTGGTCTGGAGAATGCAGACAGACCTGACACTGTGGATCAGATCGTGCAAAAATATCGACACGATGGGTCTGTAGAGATCACACTGGCCGTCCTGAAGAAGATAAACCAAAACCAAGTGGCGGAGGAACTGATGACCGAGCTGAGAGTGGGTAATGGAGCTGATATCATATTCACTGTTTGAACTCTCATTGACTTACAACACTGTTTGCAAAAGAAGGGGCACAGGGGTGGGGGGGGGGGGGGGGGGGGGGGGGGGGATTGTATTGGTTTTGAAAAAAATATGCCCATTTTGAATTGATATGTAAGAATTGGCAATGGCAGCATTAATTATGGAGCTGATAGCATGGACCACTGCAAAGAGGAGGGGTTTAGGTGCAGGGTGTCCACTGCAGCCAATGACTGCTGCATCCCTGTAGCAGAAGCCATGACCATGTCTAGTTGTGCTGTTTTTAATGTCCCAGAGTCTTTGGTCAGAAGGAAGTGGATGAAAGAGGTGATGTCCAGGATAAGAGGCTATCTTTATCATCTTTCCGGCGCACTTACTGATTCTGCTGTTGTATGTATCCTGAAGTGCTGGAAGATTACATCCAGTGAACCACTCCACTGTTTTGTTTACGCACTGGAGAACTGGTTTAAACTAGTGATGCACAAAAACGAACAATTAGGAGATGAAACTGGAACTAACATTCCTAACACCCCTGGCTGTAAAAAAAAACAAAAACAAACATATTTTATTTGCCTCTATTTTTGCTTTTAAATGAAAAACACAAAAAGGAAAAAAGACACAATTTGTCATCTCAAAATAACAAAACTGAGTTGACGATACATGAAATAGTTAACTAGTTTTAAGACACTTGTTAGTTGTCAAGTGTCTTAAAAACAGAACATTTGGTCATTTAAGTAAATTTAACAGTTTAAAAGTTTAAGTAAATTTAATATTAGTTGCCTCGTCTACGCTTCTGGAAAACCATTCACATTTCTATTGAAATAAATATCATCAAGGTCATAAAGAAAAAAGTTAAACTGAGGAATCTCCAATAATGGTAGAAATTGTATTAGTGCCTAACAGATTCTCCTCAAGTTTATTCCCTAACTCAACCCCTATACAGTTAGACATTTACCTTGTTACTCTATAGGTTACAATATAGCTACTATTTCTTCTACCATTGTATAAGTAAAGTCACAAGAGAACAACCTGTTTTTTATACACTGTGTTTTCTTTAGGTTATATGATGGGTAAAATCGCAGTATTTAATCGATTTTCAAAGTTAACTACAATTGAGAAAAAACAGCTTTATCCTGAAACACTCTACGATGCAGCCTAATGTGCACAGGCTGTGTCTCAATCCAAATACTGCTGTACTAATTGCAAGTTCAAGTAAGGTATATGTGGTCTGAGACACAAATGTGGGTTGGCACGCTGGTGCAGTGGGTAGCACTGTCGACTCCCAGCGAGAAGAACCTGGGTTTGATTCCCTGGCCTGGTGACCTGTGTGGAGTTTGCATGTTCTCCTGTGTCTGTGTGGGTTTCACAAATGCAGAATATACCTGCCTGATACTGAGTGTGTATCTGTGTGCTTGTGCTAGCTTACTAGTCAATAACAGAAAGAGAGCATATAAAGTTTCAACCGTAGCACTCGAGCCAGTCACATAAAACTTGGTACCTCAAAAAATCTCAAGTCATAAGAGAGGGCTAACCCCCCACCTTTCTCTATTTAATGAAATCTTTATTAACACGACTAAAAGCACTCATGAACGTAGTGGAATGTCTCTTGCTATATTTTAGTAAAGCTTATGGAAATGACTACAGAGAAAAAGGCCCGGGGCTTATGTCTAAAAGTAGTGCTTGACATGAATCACACAGTACAATAGAACTTCTCTTTGGGATAGATGAGTATAATTCATTAAAAAGTCAGCGTTTACAACAGCAAGCATAGCTTAAAAATTCACTCAATTCCATGTTTGTTCCTCAGCAAAAGCTGCAACACAGCAAAGTGATACTTTCACAGGAAAGTTTGTAAAGACCCAGCTAAATAATTATTACTAAAACGATTTTTTTACTGTTTTCTGTTTCTATTGTACTGCAGCCTCCTCAACTGCAACCCAAACTGGAGTCTCAGTTAATGCTCTCGCTTCAGGTAAACTCAACTCCTCCTCACCGTCACCTTTACTTCTGCAATACAGTGAAACATATCTCCGCTTAAACACCATGGCCTGCATAATCTAGGTCCTAACATAGGCTCTCATACTCTGTATGAGTGGTTGTAAATACCAGGAGTAGGAGGATCAAGGATAACTTTCATATGTGCAGCTCCAGATGATACACCAGATCAGCCTCAGGAGAGCAAATTGGCCTAAGTTTTATTTTAGTTCAGTTGGGCAGACTTTGCCATCAATGGCAGAAATGCACAGAACGAAGAACTTTGCTCACTCATTTTCTCTTTACCTGCTCTGGATAAAAGTTAAGATAAGAGGCAGAACATGAACATGAATAGGGTAAAGCAGGTTCCGGCATGCCTCATCTTGACTAGAACAGTTTTTGTTACTAGTTAGATCTGAACAACCACATGGAAGGAGTTGCTTGGACCTACCCTACTGTATCAGTCTTATGTTTCATTTTTATCAAGAGTCATCCCCTTTGATAGGAATGCAAGATTTGCCTGACAGCAAAACCTAAGGTAATTTAAAATGTCTGGAAAAGTGGGTTAAGCACTTCCTCAGTTATGAGCCAGGCCCAGAAGTCACTGATATCATATATAGCAATATTTTTACTTTTTATGTTCTGGGTCAACAGTCAAATGACATGTTCAGTTGATTTTTTTCTAACTGAACATGATTCAACACATTGTGTACAGAGAACAAACATCTGAAAATTTTAATTCCTTAAATGGCCAGCACCTGCTGGCAAGCCCAGCGTCTCATCACACACTTCTATAACTAAGAACAGAACAAATAAAATAAAAAAAAGTCCTGAAGCAAAATGTTAAGCATCAAAATGTCCAAAATAGGTTCAAAATAAAAACAATGAGAGTTAAAGATTAAAAGATTACTACTCTTTCACTTATTCTGATCACTTTACATTCATTTTGGCACAGTTTCACAGGGGTGGGTGTTACAAAAGGGCATTCAGTTTTTGTCTGACACAAAGCCTTGCCCATTCTAAGAACCATGAGCTGCACCAAACGTGGCAGAACACATAGTGCTGAGTGCAGTATTGCCAGAGAGGATGGTGCTGACATGTCCGTTATGAAGGATGCTTGTTGTATTCTTTAATGTAAACTGCATTTGGAAATCTATAAGCTATTTCTAGTTGTTGAATGAAGCTATAACAGCTTCTGGGCTTGCACCTGCTAGTTCTAAGTAGCCCAGCAATGGCCACCAAAAGTCTAACTAGGTGTGCTATGCAGATGATAAAATCATTGTTTCTTAACCACATCTCTAAAGACCTGCAGCTCTGGCATGGTTTCAACTGTTTCCTGCCTTAAAACACCAAATGGTGCGCTAGGGCAAGAAACTGTTCGATCTGAAGTGCTGACAATTAGCACAGGAACAAATAAGCACCCATTATGAACGAAATAAAGAGGGAAAATATGGCTGATTGCTACAAGCTTTGATTTACTACTGTTGTGAGATAGGCGATAGTCATTTTTAGTCACCACACATGGAAATAAAGTTGGTTACCTTCTGGGGATTACAAAGGTTTATGTCAACTTTTCTTGTTTTTACTCACTCAAACTGGCTTATTATTTCAGCATGCCAGTTTACAGTTTGCTGCATTCACTTTATTGCAATAATAATCAGCCTTTGAAACTGATTTAGCTCATAAGAACTACTTTGATTCTTATTTTTCTCACAGAAGATCAACAGCACTGCATCCAGTTGAAGTCCACCCTCAGGCTAATATATGAAAGTGTACTAATTGGGAATTCACAGACAGGCCATACAAAGTTCTTGGAGGAGATCTACACTGATCTCATTGTGGTGCAGAATGAAAGTGGAGGAGTCATTCAAGAACATGAAGTGATGCAAATGGAAATGTCTCCCAACAGACCTACTAGTAAGGAAGTTTGTGTTAAATGCAGTGACCTTTTCAAGGCGCAGCCTGATACAAGTAGATGGTACAGAAAAGTGTTGACAATGGGAATTGCTGGAGTGGGCAAAACTGTATCGGTCAACAAATTCATACTCGACTGGACAAAGGGAGAAGAGAACCAGGACATAAGCTTAATTTTTCCTCTTCCTTTCCGTGAACTGAATCTGAAGAAAGATAAGAAGTTCAGTTTGATTGGTCTACTGAATCACTGCTTTTTTTCTTCAAAAACTGGATTGAAGTCTCTTCCAGAAGATGATGCTAAAGTTCTCTTTATCTTTGATGGGCTGGATGAGTGCCGCTTTCCTCTTTGTTTTGGGGATGGAGAAGAAGTCAAAGATATCAGGGAGAAGACCTCAGTGGGATCACTGATCACAAATCTTATCAATAGAAATCTGCTTCCCTTTGCTCTCATCTGGATAACTTGCCGACCAGCAGCAGCCCATCTGATTCCCCGGGACTACGTCAACCTGGTGACAGAAGTACGAGGATTCAGTGATGAACAGAAGGAGGCATACTTCTACAACAACTGTAATCAGGATATGGCAGTGAAAATTTTTTCACACATAAAGAAATCAAGGAGTCTCTACATCATGTGTCAAATCCCAGTGTTCTGCTGGATCTCTGCCACTGTGCTTCAGCCTCTTATGGGTCAAGAGAGCAATAAGGAAATCCCCACAACCTTGACAGGAATGTACATAAGCTTCCTACTGCAGCAGAAAAACCTAATGAAAAAGAAATACAGTGAGAAAACCAGAACTGTTAATGCTGAGCGTATCATTCTGAAGCTTGGTAAGCTGGCCTTCTGTAATCTTGAGAGTGGTAGTCTGAACTTCTATGAAGATGATCTTAAGAAATGTGGCATTGACGTCAGTGATGGCACTGTGTTCTCAGGAGTGTGCACACAGATTTTCAGTCAGCAGGAGGGAGTTTCTGAGAGGAACATTTTCAGCTTTGTGCATCTGAGTGTTCAGGAAAGCCTGGCAGCTTTATATGTGCATCACTCTCACTACAACAAGAAAAGGAATGCATTCAAAAAGGGGACATTCTGGAACAAGCTTGGATGGTTCAATAAGAGAATACAAGATCTCCATAAGTGTGCAGTGGAAAGAGCTTTGCAGAGTGAAAATGGACACCTGGATCTTTTCCTCCGTTTTCTTATCGGCCTCTCACTGGAGGACAGTCAGGGTGTTCTAACGGAACTTCTGCCAAATCTGAAGATCAGAGCAGGGAATGTTAGGGACACGGCTGACTACATCAAGATGAAGCTGAATGAGGAAATGTCATCTGACAGAAGCCTGAATCTCCTCCACTGCCTGAGTGAACTGAAAGACAATTCCCTGACAAGTGAAATCCAGAAACACCTGAACTCAGGAAAGCTCTCAACACAAGAACTCTCATCTCCAGAGTGGTCAGCTCTGGTGTTTGTGTTGCTGATGTCAGAGGAGACTCAAGAGAAATTTGAACTGAAGAAATACAAGCCATCTGATGAAGGACTGAGGAGACTACTGCCAGTGGTGAAAAACACAAGACGAGCTCTGTAAGTAAAATTTCCATTTGAATATTTTCAACATTTGTTAAAAACTTCAAAACGTATTTATTTACTCATAATTCACATATGACTAAGCCACAGTGTTTCACCAGCTTTTATTTTAAATGGCTCCACTGCTGACCCCGAGAAAATGCATTTATCAGATGTATCATTTAAATCAGGTACTGTATATATTTTGCATAAACTGTGCAAGATAACCAATCAGCACAAAAAATATACATTTCTCTCTCAGATTAGAACATGTATAATTAATTTTTATAGTAATATATTACTTTATACTATTGTTATATATTATAGCACTTTTCTTATAAAAGCCCCTTGTTTTGGTGACTCCTCCCCTGATTATTCTCACCTGTGTTTCCACCTGTGTCTTGTGAACCCTCGTTAGCCCTCTTGTATTTAAACCTGCTGTGATGGATGTTCTGACTTTAGACCGTTATGACCCTGATTTTGGATTTGCCCTTAATAAATCTCGATTATCTCAGCATGTGCATCCGCCTCCTCGCTGCACGTCACAAATAGACTATAAATAAAATAATGCACAACACATACACACAGTTCCCATGGTATAGTTACTTGGTTCTAAGTGTTCTTACCCACAGGGGAAGGTCCCTCTCTGCCTGGGGGGCCCTGTAACAACAGTGTAGTGTCACACAGGCAGCTGGCCCAGAAAGTCTTGCACTCCAGCAGCAGTGATGTGACCACTACATCAGTGTCACTGCAGTGTAGAGAATGATTTCCAACCCAAAAATACCTGCTCTGTAGTGGCCCTGTGGGGATCCTGGCCAGTGAAGAACAGGATAAAGGGGAATAAATTATGCAAAGAAAGAAGAAATGTACCTATATGACAGTATGACAGAATGTAGGTACAAGGTAATAAAGTGCCCCATAAGTGTATGTAACCCCATTACTAGATACATATACTAGAATTTAGTAACCAAAACTTAAATGATTTAAGGGAATTGATTTCCTTAAACCATTTAAATTCACTGGACTCATTAGGTTTTACAGTGCAGCTAAGCAAATAAAATGCCTACTCAAAGCAAAGCACTGGTTCAAAGAGACTGAGAGAATCTGACAACAGATTCAACTGAGCCTCTACTTGTTTCGATCTGTGCTTTGCCAACACTGATAGTTCTTTCTAAACAAGCGTTTTACTTTATGCCTTGCCAGGAAGGCTGAACTAAATAAATAATTCAGATTTTAAGGGTATCAATCTGCAGATTTTTCAAACTTTCGGCATAAGTCAGTTTTTGAGATATATTACATAATATAACATAATTATATAATAATGACAGCAATAATGTGACTACACAAAAGTTAAAATGGTTAACATGTAAAGAAGTCTATGGGAGTGGTTTGGTGTGTTGTGCCATGTTCAAGAGAAATTTAAACCTTAACTTGGCCTTGTTGATATCTCAAACTGATTTATGCAGAAAGTTTGAAAAATCTGCAGATTGATACCATTAAAATCTGCTGTCAAATTATTTCAGTTTCTTTGAACCAGTGATTTGCTGATGGCATTGGTTACAGAAGAATTTCTAAAATACTGAAGGTTCTAGTGAGCACTGTTGGAGCCATAATCCGGAAGTGGAAAGAACATCATTTCACCATAAACCGGCCACGACCACGTGTTCCCCGCAAGATTTCAGACAGAGGAGTGAAGAGAATTATCAGAAGAGTTGTCCAAGAGCCAAGGACAGCTTGTGGAGAGCTAAAGAAAGACCTGGAATCAGCAGGTACAACTGTTTCAAAGAAAACAGTAAGTAATGCACTCAACCGCCATGGCCTGTATGCATGCTCACCATGCAAGACTCCATTGCTGAAGAAAAATTTGAAGTGTGTTTAAAGTTTGCTCAACAACATTTAGACAATCCTGTGAAATACTGGGAGAATATAACTGGTCAGATGAGACCAACATTGAACTCTTTGGATGCCATAATACACACCATGCTTGGAGATCAAAAGGCACTGCATATCACCCTAAAAACACCACACCAACAGTGACGTTTGGAGGTGGGAACATCATGGTGTGGGGATGTTTTTCATCATACAGTACTGGCACGCTTGATGTAATTGAAGGAAGGATGAATGGACAAATGTACTGAGAGATTCTTGATAAAAATCTGCTGCCATCTATCTAATAAGATGATGAAGATGAAATGAGGATGGATATTTGAGCAAGGCAATGATCCCAAACACACAGCCAAGGAAACTCACTTGGTTTCAGAGAAAGAAAATAAAGCTGCTAGAATGGCCCAGCCAAACACCTGATCTGAATCAAACTGAATAACCATGGAAAGAACTAAAGCTCAGAGTTCATAGAAGGAGCCCACAGAACCTTGAGGATCTGAGGAGCGTTTGTGTGGAAGAATGGGCCAAAATCACACCTCAGCAATGTATGCGACTAGGAAGCATCTTGAAGCTGTCGTCTTCAACAAAGGACTTTGTATGAAATATTAAATACAGTTCAGTAAGCATGTTCAGTACTTTTCCTTGTGTCATTTCTGATTATTATACATTATTATATGTATATTAATATCTCATTGTGATACATACACTTGGAACACATATTTAAATTGAATTTTATATATAATTATATCATATCACATTAAATCATACATAATTAACAAATGCAATTATAGCAATTTTCATGCTTTGCAAAAATATGTTTGATAAATACAAATACAAATGTCTTCATCCATAAACAGGACAAAGTTGACTTTCTTGACTTGTAGTGCTAGGGGAACCATCTCCGTTCTCAACTGGTACCAGTAGATGTGGAAACTGAGTTTATGGCTCCAGAATTCAGAGTTTTCTCTCTCTCCCCTCTCATATGTACACAAACACACGTTTCTCACTTCTCATGGCATCATTGTGCAAGAAAAGGGTCAGGCTTCAAGAGCTGAAATAAAATACAATGACTGGGTTCAGGTAATGACCACATCCTATTTCATACACGGTCACTGTATTTCCCAGTCTGGTTCTAGCTGTTTGTTTTGTGTAATTGTTTTGCTGTCTAATAATACTGTTTTCTGTGTTTGTGATCATATTCACCTTTACTATGTTGTGTTGTTTACATTAACAGCATTTTGCTTACACTCTTATCCAGAGCGACTTACAACTTGATCATTTTACACTGGGGGGGCAAGGTGGTGTTAGGAGTCTTGCCCAAGGACCCTTATTAGTATAGTGTAGGGTGTTTACCCAGGTGGGGATTGAACCCCAGTCTACAGTGTATAAGGCAGAGGTGTTAACCACCATACTAAGCAACCACAGTGTGGGTCTAGAGACCCACAGCACTGCAGATATATATTCAATCATTATTGAGTTTAGTCATTTTCCTGTGCTGCTGTATTTTTTCCTTGGTACTTTTGAAAATATTATAAAATGTCTTTATTTATTCTTCCTTTATAGATTAGCTTCATGTAATCTTGGGATAAACAGTTGTAAAGATTTGGAATCCGTGTTAAAACTGGAAAACTGCTCCCTGAAAGAACTGGACCTCAGTAACAATGACCTGCAAGACTCAGGAGTGGAGCTCCTCTCTGCTGGACTGAAGAGTTCACACTGTAAACTGGAGATTCTAAGGTCAGGTTTTCTGAACAGCAGACATTTGTAAAGTAAAACTGTAATCTCAAAACATTGATCTCATTACTTACTTACTTTCATTACTTCATTGTTTTTTTTGCTTAATTTCCTATGGCTACAGAATATTATATTTCTTATTCTAACCATCTCAGTAATATAAAATATGTAAAATCTTAGTTAAGTATTATAAAACATGACATTTGATACATTATTTTAATGATCTCATTTAAACTTTTATTGTAATATCTATTTTATTTAATCTCCCTTTGCAGACTAGCTTTGTGTAATCTTGGAAAAAAGTCCTGTAATAATTTGGAATCAGTTCTAAAATTGGAAACTTCTTCTCTGAAAGAGCTGGATATCAGTAACAATGATCTGCAAGATACAGGAGTGGAGGTCCTCTCTGCTGGACTAAAGAGTTCATACTGTAAACTGAAGATACTCAGGTCATCTTTCAGAGTGGTAAAAATCTGTAAAGTAGCAGGAATTTGTAAACTCAATGCATTCATTACTTAAGATGTTTTCTTTGTTTCCAGTGGCTAAAGACTTCTACTGTATTTATTATCAAAAATATATATTCGTATATATTTTATAGTTCTTAATCATGACAGTTATGTAAAAGTTTGCTCGTATTTTTAGATCTATTGTGTTTACTCTTGCACTTTACTTTACTTTGCAGACTAGCTTTTTGTAATCTTGGAAAAAAGACTTGTGAAAATCTGGAATCAGTTTTAAAACTGGAAACCTCCACCCTCAAAGAGCTACTTATGAGTAACAATGACCTTCAGGATTCAGGAGTGGAAGTTCTTTCTGCTGGACTGAAGAGTTCACATTGTAAACTGGAGATACTTGGGTAGGCTTTCTGTTAGTCAAATTTGGAACATAATGGAATTGATTAACATGCAGTGGAAATTTCTTATTAATTTAGGCTTGCATTCAACCATTTTCAAAACATCTGCAACTCCAAAACTGCTATTGAAGAGGACAATATTTTATGCCTTTGCCAAACTGGACTTTTTACTGATACTATGACACACGTTGTATTTAGAAAAGATTTTCTAGTTGTGTCATATATGTGTTAAGTTGTTCTGTATTTATGAAACTAAGAAGACTGATTAGAAGCATCTGCAAAATATTCACTGCCATGTTAAATTGGCTGGATTTGTAATGAGAACAGGGAAAAAGATAAGGCCCACAAGTGTAAAAATAAAAACACTCTTTTTCATTCACATTAAATTGAAAATGTGCAAACTCTGGGTGCTTCTTTTACACTGATATTTGTAAAAGAGCTCAGAATGAGAGATTTTTTTATTTTTGAGTGTTCTATTTACTTCTGACAAACTGTCATTTTTTGTTCGTTGACACGTATCACTTTGTCAGTATGTATTTTCTTCTATCGCCTCTCTCTCTGCAGATTATCTGGTTGTATGATCACAGAGAAAGGCTGTTCTTCTCTGTCTTCAGCTCTGAGTTCAAACCCTTCACACCTGAAAGAACTGGATCTGACCTACAATCATCTAGGAGAGTCTGGAGTAAAACTGCTCTCTGCTAGACTGGAAGATCCAGAGTGCACACTGAACAAACTCCAGTACGAAAAACTGTTTTCAATATTGTGTACAATTTTGATGGTACAGTATACTGTAGTATAGTAACAGTCCACCATAATATAGTAATTGTACACCATAGTGTAGTAACTGGGCACTTAACTGTTGTGTAATTACCATAACTGTAAAATGACATGTGCTCAGGAGCATCCTTTGCAATAATGGAACATTTTATTTGCCATACCAACACTTGGTCTGGGGCTGATTGTGAAACAGACCATGAACCACTAATAAAGTTCCAAGTGAAGTTGAGAAAAAACATCAAACCATCATATTTTCAAAATATGACCAAGAGCACACACCTCCTGCCAAAGAAAAAATAACAAAATGATACATTGAGAGATAACATGGATAACATAACGGTGCCAGTGGTGTAGCTAGGACATATTACATCCCAGAGACATTGAATTTAACCAGTCCAATCTTGTATACCAATAGCAGCAGATATGTAGGGCAAATGGCTGAAGACTATGAATTTCTTCTTATTTTTGAACTGTTTTATTTGCCATGGTCTACTACTAACCACGAGAGCAAGAGCACACTTTCCCAATGTTTGCTCAACAACATTGCTTATGTTGGCATAATTTTGGCAAATCACGCTGGGCCAGTGATACTTTGGCTGGTCGGACTATGACGGATAGCCATTAAGGTTAGATGATTGGCATACATTGGCCTGATGTTGAGTGGATACCATTGTTAGACCTGATGTTGACCTGATGTAGGCCAGGGATCCGTTTTCATTTGTGAAGTCAGGGCTTGGAAAGTCAACATTAACCATTAAAAACATAAATTAGAAAGTACAAATTTAGAATTTTTCATAATTAATAATATGTTTCATTGAATTTACTTGTGTGATTATTACACAATTAACAGGCACAAATCAGAACAACCAAAACCAAGCAGGGCATAATCAAAAACATAGTCTAAAAACAAACAAAAGGGCTCAAGGTACATGGTAGGCAATGGCAGAAAAAATTCAATTGGCTGTGAAAAACAGGGGCAATACTTTGCAAAGAGTGGTGTGTGCAAACAGTCTTTATAGGAGTCTGGGGAAGGTACAACAGGTGGGATCAATATTCAGTTGAAGCTGATCTCTGAAGCAGTTCGTGGTTGGTGGACAGTGTCACATGATCTCCTGGTGGATTCTGGGAGTTGGAGGCCATAGTATTACTCTGTAATACTGCAGGACTGGAGGGTGGTGTGACAGGCTTTTTATAGACAAATATGTTTTCATTTTTAACATGAATATTCTTAGACTGGGATATATGGAACCATTTCACATTATAATTAAAATGAATGGATTAGTGGCCCTGGCACCCCATACTCCCGGAGGGCAGAATATCTCGGGGAACATGGTAGTAGGCCTTCTCCAAGTCCACATACAGATGTAGACTGGGTTGGTAAACTCCCATGCTCATTAGTTAATGATATCATTGGACGTTATGTAACTATATAGAAAAGCTTACTGCTGTTTTAATACCGTCACTTAACGTCGTGTTACCAGACAGAGACAGAGTGAGAGAAAGTAAGGTGAGAACATGAGCATGTTAACATGTGTGTGTGTGTGTGTGTGTGTGTTTAGAGTGGAACATGGAGGTGAAAACAGAATCAAGCCAGGACTGAAGAAATGTATGTATACACAAACGCACACACCTGGGCGCATATGCCATAATCTCTCCTTCAACGTCTTCTCCCCTCTAATCCGTCTTCTTGGATGTGGGTTTTCTCCTCTAATCTCTTTTCCTGTGTGTTTTCTCCTCTTATCCCTCTTCATGTTTGTGATGTTTTCTTCTCTTATCTCTATTCCTGCACATTGATGTTTTCCTTTAATCTCTCTTCTTGTGTTTTGTGTTTTCTATTATAATTTCTGTTTGTCCGATATAGTAAGGCATGATTTGCTACACCTTAATCCTATTCCCACGCGTTAATAAGGCGTGATCGCCAATGATGTGTATTCATATGGGATGTCACCAGCCAGACTGCGTATGTTTCCATTTGTGTGTACTTTACCTCTTTTTTGTATGTTGTGTTTGTCCTCTAATCTCTCTTTTTTTGGGTTTGTCCTTTAACCTCTCTTCTTACGTGTTGATGTTTTCTCCTCTAATCTCTCTTCTTGTGTGATGTTTGTTCTTACCTAATCTCCAGAGATGTGCACAGAGACTTATGACTTGGACATGTGTCCAACTCGAATCATGAATCTGATGACTTTCGACTCGACTCAGTATAATAGATAGATAGATAGATAGATAGATAGATAGATAGATAGATAGATAGATAGATAGATAGATGTGGTACATGAGGTGGAACGAAACATTGTACTCACGGTCCAGTCAACTCCCAAAAGTAACATAAACAATAAATAGAAGGTGCAAATAACAGCAGCATGAGTGCGAGGTAGAAGGTGCACATCTTAATACTGGTAATGTATAGTGACGTGTATAGAGTGACGTGTAGGTATGATATAGTAGAGGCGCTGGTTCAGTACAGCAGCAGAGACAAATAAGTGGATATGAAGTGCCGTTGCAGTGAATCAAGAAACACTTGCAACTGGACTTTGACCTCAACTCCAGTGACTTGGACTATGACTTGGACTTTAGTGTCATGAATTGGAAAGACTAGACTCAAAATGGCAAAACCATGAAGAGTCTGAATCCAGAATTGATTGTAAAGACTTGAGACTTACGTGTTACTTGCAACTTAATCAGAATCCGAATCAGAGTCCTTTATTGATCCCAGAGGGAAACTGCAGAGAGGAAAAACAAAAGAACGCAAACGGGAGCTCCTGTAAGAGGCAGCATGCACGCTCCATTTTTTTAGTGACTCGTTCCCACCTCGACTGATTTCTTTCTTCTTGCATGTTGATGTTTCTCCTATGTTCTCTCTCATTGTGTGCTTTCTTCTCTAATCTCTCTGCTCTCGTGGTTTCTCCTCTAATTTCTTTTGTGGTGTTGATGTTTTCTCTTCCAAACTCTCTTTATATATGTCATGTTTTTTCCCCTAGTCACTCTTCTGGTTTGTTGATGCTTTCTCTTCTAATTTCCCTCCTTGCGTGTTGTTTGCTCCTCTCATCTCACCTTTTGTGTTCATGCTTCTCATCTATATTCTTGAAGTTTTGATCTCTTATTTCTTTCCTTGTGTTAATGTTCTCTCGTCGTATCTCCCTTCTTGTGTGCAGATTCCTGTGAGCTTACAATGGACCCAAACACAGCACACACAGATCTCTCTCTGTGTGAGAGGAACAGAAAGGTTGTGTGTGTGGAAGAGCCGCAGTCGTATCCTGATCATCCAGAGAGGTTCGACTGCTATAAGCAGGTTTTGAGCAAAGAGAGTTTCACTGGACGCTGTTACTGGGAAGCTGAGTGGAGTGGGAGGAGGTCGGGGGATGTTGAAATAGCTATGACATATAAATCAATCAGCAGGAAAGGAGACACTTCTGACTGTGGATTTGGAGGAAACACAAAGTCCTGGAGTGTGATCTGCTCTGATAAGAGCTCCACTAACTGTAATATTAGTTACTCTGTCCGTCACAATAACAATTTCACTGAAATCTCTGCTCCTCCCTTCAGCTCGAAGAGAGTAGGAGTGTATGTGGACTGTCCGGCCGGCACTCTGTCCTTCTACAGCGTCTCCTCTGATACACACACACGGACACACCTTCACACGTTCTACAACACATTCACTGAACCGCTCTGTGCAGGATTTACAGTTTATTATCCTAAATGCTCTGTGTGTGTGTATGAGATAGAATAACCTCCTGTGTGTGTGTGTGTGTGTGTGTGTGTGTGTGTGTGTGAGTGTGTGTGTGTGTGTGTGAGATCATAAATAATGTCATAAATAATGTTCAGTTAAACATGTTGTATGGAATCATCACCTCATGCTTTTCTCTTCTTGGATCTTATAAAGATATATAGAAGAAGGTGGAACCAGAGCTTTGTCTTGCTCTTTGGTAGGGGTTTCAAGGTGTTTTGTGTTTGAATGTTCTGTATTTCACTCCGTATTTCCATTGTTTTGACATGATGACACAGACGGAGATGACGTGCACAGAAACAGTTGAAGCTCTTCAATAAAAACTGATAAAACACCCAATTGTGTACATTTATTAAAATGAAGAGTATATACCCGCAGCTGATTTATTCACATCTGTATAGATGACATAAACTGAGTTTTTAGTAAAACAAAATCAACATTCAGGTTAGCATACAGCTTGTCGGTTAAGCCATAGCTAGCATGTTAGGCCATGGTTAGCTTGTGGCTAGGCGGGTCTGGTCATAGTGAGTTAGGTTACTGCTAATGGGTTAGTTTATGGCTAGTGGATGAGGCTGCAGCCAATGTATTAGGTCCTGGCTATCTGGTGTGTTTGCAGGTGAGATTGAGAAAAGCAGGTGCAGTAGTGGCTAGCGGGTTAGCTAATGGGTAGTGGATACAGTCCACTACTAGTGGGTTACCTCCTGACTAGTGGGTTAGGTCCTGGCTAGCCCATTAGGTAGTGGTTAGATCGTGGCTAGTGGTGAGCATGTCAGCTGGCAGTTTAGGTCTCACCCGGCCGGTTAGATAGATCAGGGCTAATTGGTTTGGTCACAACAAGTGGGTTAGGTCATGGCTAGTGGGTTTGCTTGTGGCTACCAGGTTAGGATATATTTAGCATGTTGGCTAGTTGAGCAGTTAGATCATGGGTAGCAGGTTGGACTATGACTAGTAGGTTAGGTCATAGCTAGTCAGTTTAGATCATGGTTAGCAGGTTATTATATGACGAGTAAGTGATTTCAGGGCTACGGCAGTAACTTATCGCTAGCAGGATGCAGCTAGTGAGTTACCTTGATCTAGTGGGGTAGGTCATGGCTATCATATTAGCAAGCTTTGAGCGGCTTAGATTGCGACCAGCAGGGTAGGTCATGGCTAGTATGTTAGGACATCATCAATTGCATGCATAGAAGATCCTGAGCACAGTCCCGGTGCTCCCTCTGACCCCTGGCTAATGCTGTCAGCTCGTCCATCTTATTCGCCAGCGACCTCCCGTTGCCCATGACGACGGAGGGGAGACGCGGCTTATATCCCCTCTTCTCCATAAGCCTCCACCGTCCCTCCCTCGCTTCCCCCGTGCGCTGGTGTATCCCCCTCTGCATCCCCTCTGCGTCCGTCTCCGAAGCTCTTCGGGGATGTTCGTTGTCCTGGTTGCCATGCCGACCGGCCGCAGCGCGATCAGCTGATCCTGGATGTAAACAAAGCGGCCATGCATCACCGCCGCGGACACGGAGAGTGAATGCAGCGCTTTCACAGCGAAACACAGACGAAGACTCGCTCTACTCGCATGTTTCGAGAGGGCACAGCTTCCCCAAGTTGCCTCGTCACAATAAATAAACCATTAAAAAGGTGAAGAAAAGTTACGAGTAAAAACGAAACAACACGAACGGGAGCTGCTGTAACAGGCAGCATGCACGTTCGCGCATGCGCACTTCCGGAAGTGTAGTCTAATGTGCTTTTCGGAGACATGGCTACACCAGGACATCCCAGATGACCACGTTTCCATCAATGGCTTCCAGACTGTTTGGGCCGACCGGGGCTGCACTGAGAGCGGTAAGCGCAGAGGAGGTGGGTCACATTACCATCCAGGAACGTACCTGTTGCCCGGACACTGAGCTGTTGGCTGTCGGACTCAGGCCATATTATTTACCACGCGAGTGCTCTGTGGTCAGAATCTGACCACTGATGAAGAGCTGGAGGATGTCTAGCAAACTGTGCATCAACAGAAGAGCTACAGTCTATAATTGATGACTAGCAAGGTAGAGCAACAAGGTAAGTGTCTAATAAAGTGGAATACATAGTGTGCGAAACCAGACAAAGCAGCTGGGCTTGATACACTGTTACTGCCACCACACACTAGTAACCCAAATAATATTCATTGGTTGGTGTACCCAATAAATTGCAATTGAAAGGTGTGTTTTAAGTAATACACAAATTTACATGTGCTAATACTTGTTTGTTTTATGGGTCTTCTTGAGCTGTTTATTGGATTGACAGATAGATGTCTTGAGAACAGGTTTCACAATAACCTTTGCATTTATGTTACACAGTTCATTTACGGCATTTGGCTGACGCTCTTATCCAGAGCGACATACAATTTGATCATTTTACACAAGTAGGCGAATGCAGCGTTAGGAGTCTTGCCCAAGGACTCTTATTGGTTTAGTGTAGGGTGTTTAGCCAAGTGGGGGATTGAACCCCAGTCCACAGCATAGAAGACAGAGGTGTTAACCACTACACTAACCAACCACACAGTTCAAACGCAAATTTTTCTATAGCGTTCACTCAGTGGTTATACTTGCCAAATGAGGAAAACCAAGAGGAATTATTGAAGGGTTTCATTTCAAAATGCACTGAAGATCACTTAGAAATGATATGACGTATTTTGAGAGGAGTGAGCTTTACACATATGAGAAATATCAGTGGCAATGTGTTTCTCATTATACGTCAACTGTGATTCTTTTCCCAAACTTTTTTATATTCAAAATTGTTGCAAATGGATTTACAGCAATTCGGAATGACACTCTAAAGCAGGGCTTCTTTGCCTGGAGGTCAGAACCCCCTTGGTCCCAGAGTGATTGTGAGAGTGGTGCTGCATGACATATACCTTATCAAACACAGAGAAAAGTGTTTTGATGAGTGCACTGCTGAATGGCGCCACCTGCAGGCCATGGAATATAGTCAATTATGAATTTCTTTTGGGTGAGCTTGTTACGGGGGTGGTCTTTATTGACCACTATACTTTAAGAAATGATTTAATGGCAGCCAAAATAATAAATAATAATAAAATGTATACTAGTGTTGTGGTTTGGGGAAACCAGATGGCCAAGGTTAAGAAACCCTAGAGGACATCCAATTTTAAACAAGCCTAATGATCATTTCCTTGTTTCATTCTTTCCTTGCATGCACTATTGAGAGAGTTATGTCAGGGTCTCTCTTTGCACTTGGTGGGCTACAAGTGGTCTCTACCCCTCCCTCATAGGATGGATTTCTGTGTGTGACAAAATGTTCTGTTTTTGTGGGATCCTCAACATGTGAGTACAATGTGGCTGTTTTTTACATTCACATTCATGCAAATCTGATTGAATGAAATAACATGAAAATATTCATTAACACTTGGCAACACAACCCCTTTAGGTAGTTAACTGTAATAACAATGCTTATTCAATCTGTATACAGTTGTGAGAAGAAAATTGTATATCCTTAGAAATTATCCAGCGTTTTTCGTATGCAAGATTATATTTATCTACATCATATACACAACATTTAGCAAAAATATTTACATTTATCTTATATTTAAATGGTTGTGATAAAAAAACAAAACAGAAGTTATTTTTAACACAACAATGTGAGACCACAGGCACTGTGCTCAGATTTTAACACTCATCTTTTCATTTACTCCACTTGTTCTTGACAGAACATACTAATTGCAAAAGAAAACATTAACATGATTGAGTAGTTTTACCATGTTACAATACAGAAAAATAGGGGACATCCCTCTTTTTACGGTACAAAAAAGAACATCTCACAGACGAACCTCTTGCCCCAAAAAGTGTAAGAAGTTCTCCACAAATTTAATGCAAAAAATTGTTATTAAGTACAGTATTTAAAAAAAAAATACTGAGGCCTTTGTCAATTTATGCCTTAGAAGACTCCACTGCATTACATTATGCTAAGGAACAAAACGCCATTAACAGTAAAACGCAAAAAACATCCAAAATGTATTATAATTATTATTATTAAAAACCCAAGCCAAATCAGCTTTAGCTGGCTTTCAATAGGGCCAGCCTTAGCACCTCATCTGAGAGGGAAAGAGAGTCCACGGGTACCGCTCAGCAGATCTGGTCACTAGATCAAACACAAGGTCTGCTCAAATGGCCTTGCTGCAGGACCAGACACAGTGGCCAGAAGGCAGGCAGGGCATCTGCAGGCATGGGGGCTTCAATTTAAGACTTTTTGAGACTGTTTTTTAATGCCGCTCAGAGACAACATTAGAATCACTTCTGTAAAAACGAAACGGCAAAAACACCATCTCCCCAATATTACTCTTACAGGCTTTACCTATATCCTCTGACAAGCCAATATTTCAAACAAACATAAATTAACGGTTTTGCACAAACAAAAATGTCCATGCATTTGAAATAGGAATGAATGAAATCACTTTTTTCCGCAGTTTTCTCATAATCATGATGTCTCTGAGTTCAGCACCACCACTCCTGCGTCAGTTACACCTAAAGGTCCTTTGCTGTCATATGGAGGTTTTGCTTTGCCTTTTTGGCCAGCATAAGCGTAGTTCTGGGAGATTTCATGGTCTTCCAAATATCAACTTAGGACACCCTAACACATCAACGGAACTGCAGTACCCCCCATGCATCCAAGGACATTAAAGTAATGTTTATTCTAATTCTCAATTAAATATTTTAAACTTATACTTACTTGAAGTGTCCGGGCGAAATGGAATTCACGATGCAGGTACCTATAAAAGAGAAAAGACATTATTCAGTTATGCCGGCTGAATTATGCTGTTTATATGCCGCGTGTGCACATGTATACACAATAAAAAATGACCATACTGTTGCACTGTTGCTGTTATAAGGTGTAAAGGATGTGCCACAGAATACTGACTTGGAGAGCTGTAGAATCTTGCGCATGTTCATTTGTGGAGAGAATGATCTTACTTTTGAACTGTTAGCAGTGAAGTCGACTTCATTTTCTCAGAATTGCTCGAACCTGTAATACGAATCCTTCTTTCACTGTTTCCTAAGGCCTTGGTGGATAGATTTTCCGTGAGAGTAATGCCCCAGTTACAACTGTGGACCGTTAAGTGTTTTCTCAGAAATGACTAGATGAATAGATCCCAGCAGAAGTGTTAGAAACCACAACAAGCATCATCCCGTAAACTGTTTTTTCTTTTCTGCAGAGAATATGTGTTCTTTTTTTCATGTAATTGTGCAATAGACGCAATGCAATTCATTGAAAAATAAAGTGTCCGACTTATTCATTATTATTAGAGCTCTACACCAGATTTTCTGTAAAGCTGATTCATCAATCCCTACTCTAACGCTGAGCTGAAATGGGGAGGCCTTTAAAAAGTCACCTCCTAGAACAGAAATGAACTCACTCCTTTGCTGTGTGCACTTTTTCAGTGCCATAAAGCAGAATCTGCAGTTTGTGTTGTTACTTTATTTAGTTGTGTATGACACTGTAGAGCTTGTTCTGTTTCACACCTTTTCCTGTGATATATTTCACACAGAGTGCTGCTTCCTGTGTCTCAGTCTCTGTGTCATATCAGATCTACGCTGAAGTCTGGTCTCTACAGTATCTCTGTTGGCAGCTCAGAAGATTTTAAATGCCGTTAAACAGTCAGTTCTATCTAAAATAGAGTATTCTGTCTGAATAAATTATAGGCCTCCTGAAACACAGGACTAAAGTCAATGGAGTGATAAGGTAACTACTGATAGCAGGTAAGAGCATTTAATAGATTTCTTCTAAAACAATTCCTTGGAGTATTTTTTATGGATATCATCATTTTTAGATATTTTCTTGCTTTGTATAAAGTGAAACATGCATTCAGTTTTATGCAAAAAATAATTAAATATCTAGTATACTCTTTAAAAAATGCATTGCTAATGTAATGTGCTCACGTCCAGCCACACATAGGTCTAAAGTCAGTATGTCCAATGCCAATTGTTGGCTAGAAGGGTGTAAAGGGAGTGTGTAAAGTGAAACTGTATTTTCTAATGCTCTTTTTCATGGAGCTACAAATGGGTTTATTTTTTACTTGTTTGAAGCAAAGTTTCTTTAAATGTATAAAAACCCTCCATTTCACCTGACCCCATTAAACTTTTTCATTTTTCATCGCCAGTGTTGCGAGATGTCAAACATTGCAGAAGTTTTGCTGAATACTCTTCAGAACCTGTTGGAAAAGGACCTGGAATTATTCCAATGGCATCTGATCAATGGTCTGGATAGTTTAACCTGCATCCCAAAGTGCCTGCTGGAGAAGGCAGATAGACATGACACTGTAGATCAGATCGTGCAAAGATATGGACACAATGGAGCTGTAGAGATCACACTGACCATCCTGAAGAAGATGAACCAAAACCAAGTGGCTGAGGAACTGATGACTGAGCTGAGAAAGGGTAATGGAGCTGATATCATATTCCCTGTTTGAACTCCGCATTTGTACAACATTACTGTAGTTTTAGTTTAGTCGTGTATTTTACAATTACACTGACATGACTCCACAGAAAGTCCTACAACACACTTCAGAATATTTCAACAGTTCCAATTTATTCCTGTAACAAATGAAAACCTGTAATGGAATGAACTGTAATAATCCCTGATGTTAGTGTTTTTCAAGTCATTTTGTTGTGAATGGCATTCTTCTTGACAGACAGCTGCAGCTACAGTTGTGGTAAAAGTCTTTCAGGGGCCTGAACTGTACTGATGTTCTCTCTCAGGTAGAGACAGATGTGAAGAGATACCTGGAAAACGTTCCGCAGTGTCCTCCACTGCAGTTCAGACTGGAGACTCAGATGCTCTCGCTACAGGTAATCACTTCACTTCATGTCTTTATATATTCAATACATATGACATCAACTTGATTATATATTTTAATGTGTATTAAATCCACAATGCAATGTATAACTTCTAAATGTATCTCAGTTCTTCCTGTATGGAGAACACATTCTATAAACCCAGCTGCAAAAATGTTTTGCAGTAGTTAAATGCAAATTAAAAACAGAAAGCAGTGATTTGTTAACTACCGTTTGCCGATATGTAACTGAAAGCATCACACAGACTAGATATGTTAATATCTTCTAATATGTTGTAAGACTAGGAGGTTTTTGGAAGGATCAAAACCACATATTTTGGAACTTTTCACGCAAAGCGATTATATCGTGGGTTGTGAGTCCATAACACTATTAAAAGATTCAGAGACTCTTGAGAAATATCTGTGTGCAAAAAAGTAAGGCCAAAAAAAAAGAAATAAAAAACAATATTTGAATGCCTATGGTGCTCAGATGGCACTGAATTAAAATATGATTGAATATAATGTGAATATGAATATAACCACAGGGGCTCCGGAGTAATCCCTGCTCAGTTAACACAGTTTGCCCCTGCATCTATAAATGCAAGTTAGTAGTCTATGTAAAGTGGAAGTTGTATATCAACAACATCCAGAAATGACTTGTCTTTTCTAAAGCTCATCAGAGACGCAGTGGAAATGTACACCTTTCAAATAATTATAATTCTTGCTCTCTGGGCCAAAGTGGAAGAGGATCATCCTAGCGGTAATCAAGGCAAAGTAAAAGAAGTCAGCATCCATAACGATATGGGGGTACATTAGTGCGAATGGCATGGGTAACTTGCACATCTGTGATGGCACAATGAGCGCTAGGTAAATAGGTACATAACCATTTTGGAGCAACATATACTGCAGTTATGATGATGTCTTTTTCAAATACATATAGCTTGTTTCAGCAAGACAAATGCAAGCCATATTCTATGTTATAAGAGCATGCCATCTTAGTAAGAGAGCGCAGTAAGAGACTTCATATGAAGAAATACCCTAAATGGGCCTACAGTCTAGACCTCTCTTCCACTGAAAACATTATGACACACAACATATGAAAATTGAGATTCCAGGCTACTGAGTAGGAATAATCTAGGAATAATCTAGCAAGAAGAGGAAAATCCACTTGTACAACTACAACACTTGGTGTCTCTAGTTAAGTTAAGTGAGCCTTCCTAGTCCCACACCGGGAAATTTCACCTCAACATTTTGACCCATTTATCTACTAAAACACCACATACACAGTAGTGAGTGTGTATACACACATGTTAGGAGGCAGTGAGCACACTTGCCCAGAGCAGTGGGCAGTCCTATCCACAGTGACTAGGGAGTAGTTGGGAGTTAGGTGCCTTGCTTAAGGGCACTTCATGTACACACAGTCGGCTCAGGGGATCGGCGACTTTCTGGTCACAACGCTGGTTCCCTGACTTTCAGCCCATGACTGCCCCTCGTTCTCAAATTAGTCAACATTGTTAAAAGTAAATATGATGTAACACAATGATAAATATGCATATGTCCTAGCTTATCATTAATAAACATTAATTATATATAGTTTTTTTACTGTTTTATTTGCTTTTTCCCTACTGGAATTGGGTTTGCATGTGAAGGTAAAAAATCGAATAAATCTGTATATTTATTAGATTATAGTTAAATTTACACAATAATTAAAGAATCTGACCGATTCACAACTTACGGTCTTTACTGATACCCTTAGCAGTAATAATAATAATAATAACAATAAGCAAGAGTTGCATTACAGTATAATATATCTTACTGATTTCTTCTTATTCTTTATTAATGGTGGAAGTTATAAGTCTAAAGTGCTAAAGGAATGTGTTGAAAAGTCATACGGGAAAAGAAATTTTCTTTGATGCATCTGCATCTCCGAAAATTTTGTATGATGTATCTGCATGTCACAAAATAATATACAGACACTTATTTTCTTTACCACACATTACTACTAATCGCTAAATATTATTTTACCACAGGAGAACACCTTGACACCAAAATGATACTGAAAAAGCAATACAAGACCAATTTTATTAACTTGTATGAAGGAACTTCACTGGAAGGTGATTATGTGCCTTTAGAAGACATTTATACTGAACTCTACGTGATTGAAGGCTGCACAGGAGGAGTGAACACTGAGCATGAAGTGAGACAGATAGAGGGTTTTTATCCCAAAATAGAAGAAAAACCAATCAAGTTCAGTGACATTTTCAAGGTACAGTCCAATCAAAATGTGCTTGGTACTAAAGTACTTACATTGGGAATAGCAGGAGTGGGAAAAACAGCCTCTGTACACAAGTTTATTCTTGACTGGGCTGAAGACAAATGCAACCAGGATTTAGATTTCATTCTGTTTCTTCCCTTTCGGGAGCTAAACTTGATCAAAGATGAAATGTACACCCTCACAGAACTTTTATTTTATGTTCATCATGATCTCCAAGATAGTAACATAATGGAGATATTAAATGTTAATTATAGCACTGTTTTCATATTAGATGGACTGGATGAAAGTAAAATATGTCTGGATTTTAATCAAAAGAAACCATCTAGAGTGCAAGAGAAGACCACTGTTGATAAACTAATAACATATCTCATCAAAGGAGAGCTGCTTCCCTCTGCTCTCATCTGGATAACCTCCCGACCTGCAGCAGCCAAACAGATTCCACGCAAGTACTTTAGGCGTGTTACAGAAATACGTGGATTTAATGACCCACAGAAGGAGGAGTACTTCAGAAAGAGAATCAAAGACCACGATAAAGCCAGCAGAATTATTTCACACATAAAGACAGCAAGAAGTCTTCATATCTTGTGTCACATTCCAGTCTTTTGCCGGATCTCAGCCACTGTGCTTCAGGAAATGTTGAAGGAGGGCAGAAATTTAAAAAATGCCCCTAGAACTCTTACTGAAATGTACACCCGTTTCCTGCTGTTTCACACAAGTCAAAAGAATGATAAATACAGCGCAATGCAGAACAAGAACAGCACAGTTTCATCATCTGAGAGACTAGGAATAGAGGGCATTCTGAAGCTTGGAAACTTAGCCTTTCTTCAGTTAGAAAAGGGACAGCTCATATTCTATGAGAAGGATCTGAAAGAATGTGACATTGATGTTGATGAAGCTGTAGTGTACTCTGGAGTTTGTACACAAATCTTTAAAAAGGATGAGAAGATCTTCAGCTTTGTCCATTTGAGTTTCCAGGAGTTTCTTGCTGCCGTCTTTGTGTTCCTCACATTCAAAGATAAAGGTAACCCACTCCTTCAAACCACACTGGAGAAAATAAAGTGGAAGTTCACACATAAACTGGGTGATCTCCTCAAGACAGCAGTGAAGAAGGCCATTAAGAGTGAAAATGGACACTTGGACCTTTTTCTCCGTTTCCTCCTCGGCCTCTCTCTGTGTTCCAACCAAAGACTTCTCAAGAGTCTACAGCCAGAAATGGACGTCAAAGAAGAAAGTTTGGAGGGCACTGTAGACTACATTAAAAGAAAGATCAAGAAGATAGGATCCTCTGAAAAAAGCATCAATCTCTTTTACTGTCTGAGTGAACTAAAGGACAATTCTCTCACAAGTGAAATTCAGGAATACCTGAACTCAGGAGATCTCTCAAGACAGGAACTCTCAAATACACAGTGGTCAACTCTGGTGTTTGTGTTGCTGATGTCAGAGGAGTCTCAAGAGAAGTTTGAGTTGAAAAAATACAAACCATCAGATGAAGGACTGTGGAGACTATTGCGAGTGGTGAAAAACACAAGACAAGCTCTGTAAGTATAACTTTCATTATACTTAAGATCAGGTGAAGCATTCATTTCAGTTATCTAATCTACAGGATCAGCAGATGAAAGTAATCCCTCCAGTACTTTTAGATTGTTTGGCTTCATATAATTATAAAGAAAAGCAATTTCAGTCAGATGACCTCTTAACATAAGTAGGAATGCACAGTAATTAACGTGATGTAAATAAATCTGTGTTTTATGTGTTGTCCTTTAACGTTTTATTTTATACCAAAAGAATCCAAAAAAAAGAAGAGAGCCTATCAGTCTTCAGTTCTTATACTTATAGATTTTGTATTTTCTAAGAAGTTCCACTGCAGTGCTCAGTTACTCAGTTATTAGTAATTGCATTCTCAGCATTCTCTGTGTCCCTTAGAGGTAGATCCAGTGTGTAAACTAAGTGTATTCAGTTCATGTGTATAAGATGTCAGTCAGCAGTGACATGTAAGAGTTTGTAATTAGATCACCGTGCAGTGTGCACATAGTCCGAGTAGCGTTGGTATTCATGGTCTAGTGCATGCTGTGGGTGTGTCCAGTTTAACAGCTCGAGAGTAGAAACTGTTGTTGAACCTCATGGCTCTGGCTCAAATGTTATATCTCTTCTGAGATGGCAGTGGAACAGGAAGCGGCTGGGGTGTGAGAGGTCTGGGGTTGATAGTGCTGGCTGTCCTCAGACATAGTTTATTGTAAAATGTCCTATATGGGTGGGAGGACACCTGCAGTGAGGGAATGGGCAGTTTTCACCACCCTTTGCAGGGCCTTTCAATCTGCAGTAGTAGTAGTCTTCTTTTTGGTTTTGCCTAAACTGAGGATGAGACTTTTGTCCGTGCACCACTCTATGAGGAGTTTCACCTTCTCTGTAAACTTCCTCTTTGTTTTTAGCGATGAGGCCCACTACTTTCTTTTTGTTAGTGACCTTGATGATGTTACCATTGTGCTTGGTAATACAGTCATGGGTGTATAGGTTGTACAGCATGGGCTACAAGGCAGCCTTATGGACAGCCTGGTCTTGAACCTGGAAGCACATCTCTAGCAGAAAACTGTGTTTAATTATTCAAATCATGAATTTAAAATTGTGCAGTAGTAACTGAGCGGAAATATGAAAGATAATTCTTCAGGGGTTGTAGTATCACTTTGAACAATAACCTTTTGACTCATTTTCAACAGCAGCATGCCCTTCACAAAGTGAAAGGAGTGCATTCCCCCTTGTTTTCACTAATGGGTTTGCACTTTGCAACTTTTGCAAAAGCAGCTATTGACAGTTGATTTGATTTTCCCTCTCCTGCTCTATGTACCAATCCCAGTTTAGCATGCTGAGCTGGGTTATATGTCTTGAGATTGCTTGCAAACTAGTAGTATTACCACCCTTGATACATGTAATGCTGTTTCCAGCCAGTGGTTCCATTATACTTTCTAATAGAGAGCAATACCTCATGCATAGACATTCCTTTATTTAATTACTATACACCCCAGCTTCTTTTCAGCCAGAATGAAATGATATTTCCAACTGGATTTCAAAGTATGCAATATCAGTCAAAAGCTTGGACCTTTTAATTCAATGTTTTTTTATTTGTCTTACTTTTGACATTATAGATTTATACTGAAGACATCAAAACTACATTATATTGCCAAACGTATTCTCTCATCTGCTTTCACATGCATATGAACTTGAGTGACATTCTGTTCTCAATCCATAGGGTTTAATATGATGTTGGTCCACCATTTGCAGCTATAACTTCAACTCTTCCGGGAAGGCTTTCCATAAGGATTATTAGTGTGTTTATGGGAATGTTTCACTATTCTTCCAGAAGTGCATTTGTGAGGTCAGACACTGATGTTGGACGAGAAGGCCTGGCTTCTCGTGTTCTCGTGTTCTGAGCCAGCCTTTGTCATGTTCTTTAGGGTTGGGGTCAGGACTCTGTGCAGGCCAGTCAAGTTCTTCCACAACAAACTGGCTCATCCGTGTCTTTATGGACCTGCTTTGTGCACTGGTGTGCAGTCATGTTGGAGCAGGAAGGGGCCGTCCTCAAACTGTTCCCACAAAGTTGGGAGCATGAAATTGTCCAAAATCTCTTGGTACTGAAGCATTAAGAGTTCCTTTCACTGGAACTAAGGGGCCGAGCCCTAATCCTCAAAAACAAACCCCTCACTGTAATCCCCCCTCCACCAAACTTTACACATGGCATAATGCAGTCAGACAAGTACTGCTTTCCTGGCAACTGTCAAATGCTGAGCACTTGATAGTGCTTTTCTTCACTCAGTGGTCCAATTTATCCCAAACTATCTCAATTAAGTTTAGATCAAGTGATTGTGGAGGCCAATTCATCTGACACAGCACCCTATTACTCTCCCTCTTGGTCAAACAGCCTTTACATAGCCTGGAGTTGTGTTTGGGTTCATTGACAAACAAATGATGGTCCCACTAAGTGCAAGCCAGATGGAATGGCATAGCCATGCTGGTGAAGTGTATCTTGAATTTTGAATAAATCACCAACAGTGTCACCAGCAAAGCACACCCACACTATCACACCTCATCTTCCATGCTTCATGGTGTAAGCAACATATGTAGAAAAGCATCTGCTCACTTTTTCTGCACTTCACATGAAAAGTGGAACCAAAAATTTAAAATTTCAACTCATGAGACTAAAGTACAGAAATCCTCTGATCTAATGTCTATTCCTTGCGTTTCTTGGCTCTACTTGGTGTTCTTCCTCAGTAGTGGCGTCTTTGCAGCAATTTGACCAAAAAAAGTTGGAGTGCTGTGAAGAATGTACAATAAAAATGGGAGGCAATGATATGCAAATCATGTAAACCATATTTTAAAGGAAAATACTACAAAAACAACATATCAAATGTTGAAACTAAGAAATTTAACTGGTTTTTGAAAATTATTTTGTATGCCCATGTGGACTTTAATGCCAACAACATTTTCAAAAAAGTTGAGATAGGGGCATTAGTACCCCTTTGTTTCATCACCTCTTTTTTTAATAAACTTTGTCATTGTTTAGGACCTGAAGAGACCAGCTGCTGTAGTTTTGAAATTGAAATGTTTTCCCAGTCTTGTTTGATATAGGATTTCAACTGCTCAACAATTCAGGGTCACATTTGTCATATTTACAGTGGGTGACAGGTCCTGACTGCAGGCAGGTCAGTTAAGCATCCAGACTCTTAATGCTGTTAAGAGCAATGCTGTTATAATGCATAACATGTATAGCATGCAGTGTTTTTTGGCATTGTCTTGCTTAAGTAAGCAAGGCTTTCTCTGAGAAAGTCATCATCTGGATGGCAGCATATGCTGTCAAAACATGTATATATTGTTCAGCATTAATGTTGCCTTCACAGATATGCATGCTATTCATGCCATGTGCACCAATGCACCACATACCACCTGAATACTGTTTATGATTTCCAAAAAGAATTTCAAATGTTGATTTGTCAGACCACAGGATCCTTGTCCACTTAAATTGTGCTCAGGCCCAGAGAAGGTGGCAGCATTTCTGGATCCTGTTTATGTACAGTTTAAACTTGCATTTATGGATGCAACAACAAACTGTGTTCACAGACAGTAGTTTTCAGAAGTGTACCTGAGCCCATGCAGTGATTTCACTACAGAATCATGTCTGTTTTTAATGCAGTGCCACCCAAGTGCCCAAAGATAATGGCAAACAAATACACATTTTTGCAAATACAAGGTATTTTTAGCAGTATGCAAATTTATCAGCCTTTTGTTCTCCCCATCCCAACTTTTTTGGAACATGTAGGCATATGTACGTAAATTCAAAATAGGCGAATATTTTTCAATAAACAATAAGATTTCTTAGTTTTGACATTTCATACGTTGTCTTTGTAGCTTTGTACTATTTTCTATGAAATATAGGGATATCTGCCATCATTGCATTTTGTTTTTATTTACATTTTGCATAGTGTCCCTACATTTTTGGAAATGGGATCATATAAAATATTAAAAATGAAGAAAAAACATTGAATGAGAATTTTTTTTTTACTTTTGAATCGTACTGCATATGTATGTTCATTAAGAATGTTCCATCCGACTAATTCTGATATTTGAGTATCAATTAGAGCTTATGAACAGATATCTGGGTAAATTTAAGAAAAGAAAAAGAACTGCCCATACTGCCCATTCTGCCCATCCAGAGTAAAATCTATAGATATCTGTCAATACACTCAAACTGTACACAGAGTATATTGGGACATTTACTTATTACCTGTCTTGTCTCCATCTTCCTTAACCCATACTTACACTCAGGAATCAATGGCAACTGATTGCCAATTTAACAGCTGTAACTATGTACAAGTGATCTATCTACAAGTCTTCTGTTAAGAAAGTGACAATGAAGATTCATTTGACCTCGTTTTTTTTAAGATGTGTTTTAGCAGTCAAGAAAAAATGAATAAATGAATAAATAAGTAAATCAAAATAAACATAAATAAGCTAGACTATGTGTAGTATAGGAATCACATAATTTTGTTTATTTTATGTCAAGGTTGGATCATTGTAATCTGAGTAAGGATGGCTGTGAAACTCTCGCATCAGTTCTGAGTTCAGATTCAGCATTGAGAGAGCTGGACCTCAGTAATAATGAACTGCAGGATTCAGGAGTTGAGAAGCTCTCTGCTGGTCTCAAGAATTCACACTGCCAACTTCAGATACTCAGGTCAGCTTTTTGTCAGTCATTCATTACTAAATTGTATATATTAATCTAAATTTACAACAACTGGTAAAATGAGATACTCAGGTCCTTAATTACGTTTTTGGTGTCTCCTTTAAAAAATCCTTTTTTTTCAGTTCATTACATCTGTATTTGCTCTTTTTTGTAGACTAGCTTTGTGTAGTCTTGGGAAAAAGACTTGTGAATATCTGGAATCAGTTTTGAAACTGGAAAACTCCTTAAAAGAGCTGGACCTCAGTCACAATGACCTGCAGGATATGGGAGTGGTGCTGCTCTCTGCTGGACTGAAGGATTCACACTGTAAACTGCAAATTCTCAGGTTAGCTTTCAGTTTATTCTATTCAGTTACACTTTCACTAATGAAACAAAATTATACAAAAATTCTGACTAGCAATGTCCTGATCCAAACTAGTAGATTGCAATTAGAGCATTTCCAACCATATTTTAACAAATCTGCTTCACAAAACTTTCTTTCTTTCTTTTTGCACTGTATTTAAACTACTGTCATAGTGATGCCGTTCTTTTTTTGCAGTTCTTTTTCCTCTTTTTCCCTCGTAGTTCTCTGATAAAGAAACACAAACCGATAAAATGTTCACAATGTTTAATAATAAAACAATTATTAAAAATTAAAGAGTGCTGAAAATGTAAGGCAACATATAAAGTAATTTATATACAACATATAAACATAGAAAAATACTGAATAATACAAGGAGGACTAGTTCCTACACAGAGGACTAAACCTGTTTCTGTAATAACGCAGTATTGTAGGACAATCACCACGCCAAAGTTTGAGAGGAAAAGCAGAGAAAAAGTATATAATTACATTAATCAGTCAGTCCTTTGTTGATCCTCTGGGAAAGGATCAGTGCACTCTTGTAATCCTGAAAGTCTGCATATCCTCTTCTCTTAATAAGGATAGGCTGAGTTTGATGTAGGATCAGCCAAAAATCTGATATAGAAGTTGGTAAATTGAGATCAAAAGTCCCCCAATTCTCAACTCATTATAGGACTGGTGAAAAAGTAGGCAGTGGCCCAGTTCTTGTTGAAAATGGCATAGTGTTTACATTACACATGTAGCTCAGAAAAGGGAGTGAGTTACATCTTCATACAACCTGAAAACATACAAACAACAAATGACATTACACATGGTGTTACATATGTCCTGTGACAGTTACACTGTATCATAAAAATGTTTTCATGTTAACGTTTCGTGTGTTCTTAATAAATGCTATGTGTGTCCACAACATCTGCAAACCTGTCTGTACCTCCAGCAGTTTTGGTTATGGCTGGCTAAGTGGTCAGCACCTTCTTGACCTTCTTGCTTTGCGATATTAATGCTTCTCAGCATAATCCACCACCAGAGACAGGATTTCTGCCCCGTGTGACCACTTTTCCAATATTCCAGTCCTGCTTTGTCTGGCTGACTTTCAGAGGCCAACTAGAAAATCTCCTACGCTTAACAAGCCATGCTCTACCATGAGCTACTTTCTGAAATTTAACATTTTTTCACACTATAAAATGGTTAGTTCACATACAGTTCTACTCATAAGTTTACATACCCTGGCAGAATTTTAGTATGTGTTCCATTCTTTAAATAAAATATGAGTAATCAGGTAAAACATATTAATTTTGATAGCATTCATATTAAACTACAAGGCATCACATAATTATAAAATCATTAAACAAAACAATAAAGAAAATACAGAGATGGTCTCCATTCAAAAGTTGCATACCCTTAGATCTTATTACTGTGTCTTGACTCCTTTAGCATGCAGGCTTTAGATGAAACCCTTAATTTTCTCTGGTGGAAAAGTTGACCTTTCTTTTTGGCAAAAAGCTTCTTGGACCTGTAAACTCTTTGGTTCTTTTATATGAACTGCAAATTTCAGATCTCCTCAGAGTGGCTAAATGGTTTTGAGGTCAGAAAACTATTCTATATAACATTTCTTTTCAACTGTAGGCACTGAAGGGTTGACTTGGCCTTGTGTTTTGAATAATTGTCATTTTAGAAAGTCACCCCATATGCAGCTTCTGAACTGATGAAGGCAAATTGTCCTTCAGTATTTTCTAATAACATGCAAGCATCTTGCCAACTATTCTGACTAAATTCCCTGTGCCTCAGTAGAACACACACACGATACAAATCAGAGATCCACCTTGATGCTTAATACAGGGAAGGCATACTTTTCATCATAAGCCTTGCTCCTCCTATAAAAAATAATTTTTTTTGTTTGTGACCACAAGGTTCAATTTTGCTATCATCACTCCAATTGACTTGCTTTTGAAGGCTTGTCTAGGTGCTATTTGGCACATTGTGAGCAGGCTATTTTGTGGTATTGGCACAGTACCTGCTTTTTTTCTGGCAGCTTGACTGTGCAGCCCATTGATTTCAAGTTCCTTCCCTTAATGTGCAACGTAAAATAGCCACACCACTTTTTGGCAGAGAAGCCTGTATTTCAGGTGTAGATACAGTTATAGTTTTCAAATATTTTGACATCTTTTTATGTCATTTCTCTGATTTATAAAGTTCAACTATCTTTTCTCACAGGTCCTTTGACAGTTCTTTTGAGTATCCAACAAAGTCATTGCAGCCCTGGATGAAGTGTGCAGAGGTCTCTCAAGTGTTAAGAAATCATAGACTATTTATACACTGGCATTAATTGCAATCAAACAAATGTGTATATTCTCAGGCCAAAGATGCAAGGGTATGTAAACTTTTGATCATAGCCATTTGGGTGGTTTCATTTATAATTTCAGAAATTAATTTAGAAAATTGGCTTCATATGAGCATTACACCTAAACAAATGAAAGTTTTATGCATATAAGTCATATTTTTCAAGCAATGGCCAATGTTTCACAAATTCTGCCAGGAGATGTAAATTTATACATAAAAGTATTGGGACACACCTCCTAATTATTGAGTTCGGGTGTTTCAGCCACACCCATTGCTAACAGGTGAAATTAAAAAAGTCTTGATAGGTAAACCCTGGCAGTAGGATGTCACCTCTACCACAAGTCAGTGTGTGAAACTTCCATCTGGTTAGATCTGCTGTAAGAACTATCATTGTAAAATGGAAGCACTTTGGAGCAACAACTACTCAGCCACAAAGCAGGGGTTGGCCTAACGCCCTTAGGTTCCTGTGAAGGGAAATCTTGATGCTTCAGCATTCCAAGATATTTTATTGGAGTAGCGTGGGCAAGGCCCTTTTCTGGCCTCAAAGGTCTAATATTCAATAAAATTGATGATTAAAATATTCAAAAAAGGCAAAGACTGAAACCTACATATTTTTTATGAAAACAAAAGCTTTACTGCTTTGTTTTGTTGGGGCAGTTGTGGGTGGGGGCAGTCATGGGCTGGAGGTTAGGGAACCAGCCTTGTGACCGGAAGGTTGCCGGTTTGATCTCCTTGGCTGACAGTCCATGACTGAAGTGCCCTTGAACAAGGCACCTAACCTCCCCAGGCACCATGGATAGGGCTGCCCAATGCTCCGGGCAAGTGTGCTCACTGCCCCCTTGGCTGACTTTCAAGCTGGTCAGAGTTGCCAGATTGGCCAGAATCCCTTGGAACAGAATAATTACTTGCCAGAACAACAATTGTTTATCAGTGATTTTGTTCCTTGATTCTTCAATAAAAATGAAATAATTAAAGTAAAACACATTGTTAGCTAAACAATAATAAAGAATAAAGAATTATTCTTTTAAAATATTCCATATCAGATTAAAAATTAATCTAAAACAATAAAGACCAGCATAAAATGTGTCAGAGTGTCACGCCATAAAAATGAAGTGATTTTGCTGAAGTACCAATTGATAATGATACATGTATTACCTTAATTTTGTGGTTGTATTGTGCATAAAAAATACAAATTTTTCATAGCTGAGTCAGAAAGTGCATCACTACAGTTGAACGCCCCACATTTCCTGTCTTTCTACAGATTATCTGGTTGTATGATCACAGAGGAAGGTTGCTCTTCTCTGGCTTCAGCTCTGACATCAAACCCCTCACACCTGAATGAACTGGATCTGACCTACAACCACCCAGGAGAGTCAGGAGTGAGGCTACTATCTGCTAGACTGGAGGATTCACACTGCGCACTCAACACACTTAGGTATGTACAAGAGTGTGCATATGTGCGTGTGTGTGTTCAGCAAGAGGTACAGAATTATACAGAAGAACCTGAAGAACTGAAGAACCCTGTTTTTGTCTGTGACTCCTGAAGAACCCTGTTTTTGTCTGTGACTCCTCTCATCAATTACGTAAATAAATAAATATGTTTAAAAAGGCACAATATACGAGAAGCTAGAGTTATTTCCAAACTAAGTGCCTTTTTAAACTGAAAGCATCCAAGCCAAACTTTGTTGATTCATTTGGTAACTGGAAAAAAAGTAATTGTGCTTTTTATGCAGGGAAAGAAAATCGGAAATGAATCTAGTCACATTGGAATGCATTTCAGTGAAAAGAGTAAATGGAATCCAGCCAAAGTATATCCACATACAATCCAGATGTCAAACAATAAATGGCTACCTTAAGAAAGTCTTATTTTCTAAAGAAAAGTTACATGTGTATACTTACTCATGACTCAATGTTTTGAAAAAGAACCATAAAATAAAAAGCTGGAGACAAGGCAGCGTGTATGGATGCAATATGTCTTTTAAATGGAATTTCAATGGCGTGTAGTATAATTATGTTCTCTAACCTTTTCGAAAATATGTATTGATATATGATATATTGTATATTTTATGTTATAATGTCTCAGTAATTGTGTCTGAAGAAATGTTTACTAGTTAGAGTGAATTAAATCAATTTAAGTCTTTAAATCTCAGCTAGTGATTCGTATTTCTGTATCAAATTATGAGTCAATATTTTGGTGATTGTAATGACTAAAAGCAGACAATATTTTCTGTGCTCCTTTTTGATGTTTTATTTGATTTTCTTTTTACCAAGATGTGACTTTTCTAAGGTGTGACTTTTTTTTTGATATTTGTAAAAGCAGTCATTTTAGATTTATGTTTGTTTTGTATTTGCTCTAAATAAGATCAGTATTATATCTGCAGTATAAAATGGCCTTTCACCTGTGTGTGTGTGTGTGTGTGTGTGTTTTTCACCAGAGTGGAACATGGAGGTAAGATCAGAATCAACCCGGGACCAAAGAAATGTAAGTAAACACACACAAAAACATGTTATCTCCTCTAATCTCTCTTCTTGCGTGTCCTGTTTTCTCCTCTAATCTCTCTTCTTGCGTGTCCTGTTTTCTCCTCTAATCTCTCTTCTTGCGTGTCCTGTTTTCTCCTCTAATCTCTCTTCTTACGTGTCCTGTTTTCTCCTCTAATCTCTCTTCTTACGTGTCCTGTTTTCTCCTCTAATCTCTCTTCTTACGTGTCCTGTTTTCTCCTCTATTCTCTCTTCTCGTGTGTCCTGTTATCTCCTCTAATCTCTCTTCTTACGTGTCCTGTTTTCTCCTCTAATCTCTCTTCTCGTGTGTCCTGTTTTCTCCTCTAATCTCTCTTCTTGCGAGTCCTGTTTTCTCCTCTAATCTCTCTTCTTGCATGTCCTGTTTTCTCCTCTAATCTCTCTTCTTACGTGTCCTGTTTTCTCCTCTAATCTCTCTTCTTGCGTTCATGTTTTCTCCTCTAATCTCTCTTCTTGAGTGTCCTGTTTTCTCCTCTAATCTCTCTTCTTGAGTGTCCTGTTTTCTCCTCTAATCTCTCTTCTTGCACGTCCTGTTTTCTCCTCTAATCTCTCTTCTAGCGAGTCCTGTTTTCTCCTCTAATCTCTTTCTTTATGTGCAGATTCCTGTGAGCTCACTCTGGACCCAAACACAGCACACACACATCTTTCTCTGTGTGAGCAGAACAGAAAGGTGGTATGCGTGAGAGAGCAGCAGTCGTATCCTGATCATCCAGAGAGATTTGATGAGTATCAACAGGTTCTGTGTAGAGAGCGTCTGACTGGACTCTGCTACTGGGAGGCGGAGTGGAGCGGGTGGAAAGCTGCTATAGCTCTGACATATAAATCAATCATCAGGAAAGGAAGCAACAATGACTGTGATTTTGGATGGAATAACAAGTCCTGGATTCTGTACTGCTTCTCTGATAACACTTACTCTGTCTGTCACAACAGTGACAAAACTGAGATTCTTGCCCCTTCCTCCAGCTCTAAGAGAGTAGGAGTGTATGTGGACTGTCCAAGCGGGACTCTGTCCTTCTACAGCGTCTCTCCTGGCACACACACACTGAACCACCTACACACATTCAACACCACATTCACTGAACCGCTCTATGTGGGATTTAGACTTTATGATGCTGGCTCCTCGATAAGTGTGTGTGTTTAGGATAGAATAACCTCCTGAGTTTTCTCTACACTGATCATGAATAGAGGTGCTCACTTTCAAAACACTGGTTGCTGTGATGTATCAGGAGTGCGAGGTAGAGGCCCCTCGTCTCAGACGCTGGTGGGGGCTTGAAAGTGCAGTTCATTCATGATAATTGTGTGGTGTATATATATATATATATACACGTTAAGTGACTATAATTTAACTCCAACCATCAGTCTTACACCTCTTGAGAGAAATATGTATGAAAGTGCATAATCTTCACATGTACAGTGTTTTTAAAAAAGAAACCTACATTATATTACGCTATAATGCAGAGTCCAGTTAGTGTCTGTATTCTTCTTTCTCAGATACTTTCAGTTTTGTTTTGGGTGCATGACCTGCTTAACTGATCAATATCACCCTCTAGTGGCAACAATACATTTAGACACACACACACACACCTACAGATATTGGAGGGTGTTTATCTTGCAACCTGTCTTTTTATATTTATTTATTCATATCCATCAGACACTCTTATCTAAATTATTTGTCCAATTATTTTTTTATTAATTTTCGTATGTTTGTCCTATTTTTTATTTTGTAGATATTCTGGGTTTTTTTTTCAAAGCTACCATGCGTTTTGACCAAGGTTTTGATCTATTTATTATCATAAACTAAACATGAACATAATTAAAAGACTTTAGACTGTAAAAGCCTTTAAAAACATGGATATTTTTACTTTTGTGCTTTTTGTGACTTTTGTGACTTTTGAGTCGGACTGAAACTAAATCGTCAAAGTTTTTCAAGCTAAACGGTAGCATGTCACCAGTAGCAGCACATCTACAGAAGTCAAGATAATCTTAACCTGCACATCACACAAAACACATTTAGTTCAGTCAAAATCCTTTTCATTCTGCTTTGCATTGCTAACCAGCATTGCTAACCAGCATGCTCTCCATTTATTTCTGAAAATAACAGCACACTGGCAAACAAGCCGTCCTATGGGAGGAAGATGCTTATTCAGGCTGCACCAGATAATAAAGCTCAATGGTACATACAAAAATGTGATGTAGTCACAGCCCTAAATAAAACCCAGTTGAGCAAAAAGACTTTAGTGCTTCATAATCAGCAACTGTTGATATTTACTACAATAATGATTATATGGCTGTCCATAAGAAAAAAGGCTGAGGGAAATCCACTCATGACAAGTTCTGCAAAGCATAGAAGGAGTGGAGCACATCTTTATGGGAGGTGTTATAACGACATTATAATAAGTCAAGTTTACAATAATTCACCCAGTTGAGAACAAAGCTGGTCTGCACAAGGAGGCTCTTGCAGGGGTATTTGGTATTTGTGCTCATTTGGGACAAAGTTAGCACACTACGGAAGGATTGGCTGAGTATTTTGTTTTCAAATTAATCTGAAAACCACTTTATGATCCAGAAAATCTCAGCTTTTGTTTGTTTGAAATGTGACACACTTTCATTCATCTTTTTTGAAGGTGTTTTGAACATGGAAATGAATTGTCTCCCTTTGCAAAAATAACAGCTCTGAGTCTTGTTTCATGAGACTGAGACCTAAGATCATTTCTCCATAGGGAATATCTCCAGATTCATCAGATTCCTAAGTCTGATGTTTTCAGATTTCGAAGTCTGATGTGTTGAGATTCCAAAGTCTGATTTCAGATTCCTGATTTCCTAAGTTGCTTCTCGCTCAGGGTCGTGGGGATTCTACAGCCTTTTCTAATTGTATTGTGGACTGAATTAAAATCCTTTATTTTTAATATGTATCCTGAAATTTTGAACTCCACCCTGACCCAGAGAAAAACAGAGTGCTGATCTAGAGGATCCGCAGAATGCAGGTGCTTGGGTGGAGTGGATGGGGACTTGCTTAGACAATAGCAGGAAAGTTCTCTTGTATAAAAGTATTCTAGTTAGGCTACTTACAGCACTGGGGCAGGACTATCATAATTCTTTGTACTAGTGCCATTATACTAGCCCCGACCATCACAGCTGGGAGTGGAAGAACTGTCAATGCATCTGTTCTACAAGGAGATGACTTTCATGGCCCAGTTAATTTTATCTTTGGAGCTGATTCTAATCATAAAGGTAACTGCATAATTATAACTTATAATCTACACTCTCAGAAAAAAAGGTACAACACTATCACTGGGGCAGTATCCTTCTTGTCACTGTGGTGGTACCTTCAGGGGTACATCTCTCTACCTTTAGTGAAGGATCATAATTGCATCATAATCCACAGAAATTATATTTTTTATAGTTGTATTGACTCCTCACACCCCGGCTCGCCTCCAGGCTTTTTATTCTATTGTTCGGTTTTAAAACTTTAGATTATAAAAAGATACAAATATCTATTTTTCCACTCAGGAAAACCTTATTTAGGGTACACATTTTGATTTTACACTGTTTGTACCCTGATGAACAAATCATGTACCTGCACAGAACCTTTATTTCCAACAGTGTATTATGCTTCAAACGTACTGAACAAGAAGAAATAATTTGCTCTTTCTCTCTCTCTCTCTCTCTCTCTCTCTCTCTCTCTCTCCTCTCTCTCATTTTCTCTGTCTCTCTCTCTCTATCTCTCTCTCTCTCTCACACTTTCTCATTTTCTCCGTCTCTCTCTATTTCTCTCTCTCCATCTCTCTCTCTCTCTCTCTCTCTCTCTCTCTCTCTCTCTCTCTAAATAAATTAAGAGCCTGTCCCTTTAAGAGAGAATGCAGTTTGTTAAGCATTGGTTGCCATAATAACTGGCGCCCATTTGGGCTCAGTATGAAATGCTGAGTAGCTCAGAATCGGACCCAGTTCGGTTGAAGCTGGTCGCTCAGCTCGGCTCGGCAGCTGCTCCGCAGGGCTACTAGCTGCTCTGAAGCCCACCATTTGCCCCGAGTGTGGGCTTCACTCCTCTCACTGTGGTAGGTACCGTGAGGCTCTCTGAACGGTTCAGTTCTACATTTCTGCTTATTGAAGCGGCCAGGTCGGTGGACTGGTGGTCATTTGGTTCTCCTACTGACTGTGACGAGACCACCTTTAAGCAGCATTTTGGCTGCTCAGCTGTAAAGTTAGTTTGTACTCATTTAGGTTATAAACTATACTCCTAATGTGTTTATATGAGGGGTTATTCTTTTAAACCTGAGGTGGGTTTTACTTAAAGAGGCGTCCAAACCAAATGTCCTCGGCAGCAGTGTGTAGATTAGCTGTAGCTGTGATGGGCTAACAGATGAAGCTGGGTTTATTTCATATACCGCTGTTCCTTAAAGGTTTTAGGAATAACTGTTTCACACAAAATATGTGTTAATGTTTAGTTGTTTAGTGTCGTGTATTTGGACTATTAATATCGAAATATGTTGAGTAGCTCAGAATCGGACCCAGTTCGGTAGAAGCTGGTCGCTGAGCTCGGTAGCCGCTGCATTTACTAGTAGCCACAGGGCTACTTGCTGCACTGAAGCCTTCAGTTTGCCCCGAGTGTGGGCTTCACTCCTCTCACTGCGGTAGGTGGGCTGTGGACTGCACTGGGAAAGGGGTGCTGGATGAACTGAGAGCCCATTACAAGCGCTGGACTTGGTGTCAGAGTGAGAGAAGCTGAGTTGGACTATTTTTACTGGAGTGCAGGGCCAGAGATTTACGTTTTCCTTCTTCTTCGGTACCGATAGCTATAATACTTTAGCACGCTACATTTTTTTGAGATTTTCTTTTTACTCGGACTGAATGGGCGTGTTCCATACACACACACACACACACAATGAGGACTGAAAACATTGCAGTTGCAATTGAAGTTTCTTTCTGGGTTATTTCAAGGTAGTTCACTGAAGTTCACTAGTTCTTCTGTTTCCGAGCACAATTGTAGTGTATCAAAAATCATTATGATAGTATACAGCCATCCGAACCAGTGAATTCAATTTCCTTCTCTAAAATCTCTACTTGCTTCTTTACTGGGTTACAATTCCATGCTGCTCCATATTGGTTGCTTCTTAGATGTTTGCAAGATTTTGGACCAACATTTGTGAATTTGACAGAAAATGATTGCAGGATGTGCTTTGGTTGCAAAGACACCACGGAGCATATGACTTTCAGAATTTAAACACTGATGGTTTTAATGGACAAACCTTTCACTTTCAGTTTTTATCTGAGACAGCATTATTTTAATAGAAATCATTTAGTGAACACTCACCGTAAAATTTGGATTCTAGTTTCTTCATAATCTATTGTCCATTTGTCTTTTTTCTCAGAGGTAACTGGAAAGAACCCGACGCCATCCTCCACTGTAACTCCACATGGAGATTCAGTATCTAATACCACTGTAGGTAAACTGAACACATCATTACTTTGACCTTTTCTTAAATATATACTGTATTTTTTACATAGAAAAATATAAAATTAAAAAAAAATCTCAAAAATAAAAAACTTTGAGATTATGAATGTCTTAAAATTTTGATTATATTAAGTTATTAAAGAAAGACAGTGTTCTTCAACCTAATCTCTACATGTTGCATGTATATTGTACAATCAATAGGGCTGAAATGTTACATAGTAATAATAATAATAATACACACACACACACACATATTTTCTAACCTGCTTCTCCCTCAGGGTCATGGGGGATGCTGGAGCCTATCCCATTATAATAACAATAATAATAACTATTCAGAATATGTAAAGCTTCTGTGACACTGTATTCTCAATTGTTTAAGCACAATCCTAAAATGAAAACCTTTTTTTGTTTGTCAGTATGTCAAATTTTCCGGTCCATTCATTTTTACAGTTTAACAGCTTATTTTGCACTGTATTTCATAATGTTTTTGCTATGGTTATATTTATTTACATTACTGTAAAATATTGGGACCCACTGCCGAAACACGGTATATGTTCTAGATTTGACAGTAATACTATATTAATAAATTGGCTCCGGAGAAAACTTGACCTATGGTGTAGCAGAGAAGCAGAGTGAAAAACCTGAGTAAGTGGAGTTTATAGATTATACTACTTTTCTGTTGATCTTTATTACTCTCTCATGCTGTAACGGGGAGCGAAGAGGCGGACGCATGTGCGGAGGTAAGCGACTTTTATTAAGGGCAAATCCAGGGTCGTGGTCAAGACAGTCCAGGGTCAAAGAGCCAACACTGAGAAAACGGAGTTCAGACATGACAGACCAGAATACAATCAACAACACAGATTCAAACGAAGCCAACAAACAGAATGATACATCGAACAAAGACCGGCAAACACTAAGGGCAAACACAGGGCTTAAATAACAAAGGGTAACGAGGGACAGGTGAACACAATCAGGGGCAGAGTAACCAAACAGGGGGGACTTGAACCAAAACAAACGCACATGGAAGACCAAAACAAAGGAGCACATGGACAGGACTGGGAGGGGCCAATCGTGACACATGCATTAATCTATATGCTAATTTTGTAGATCCTTACAAGCAAAACTACACAGTCAACAGTCAGAAACTGTCAAACACATACATTTAGTAACTTAAAGTTGTGTTCCAAAATCACTTACAATATAAAATATGAAACCATTTGTGTGTGTATTCACTAGTGTGTATGTGGTGTTTCACTTCACGGATGGGTTAAATGTGGAGGTGGAATTTCCCCAGTAGTGGGATTAAAAAAGTATCACTTAACACATTCATTACCAGCTTCTGAACAATGCACAGAAACAGTTTAGATCCACCTACTCAAAGAAGAGTCTTCCTCTTTTTGACCATCTTATATTAGAATAATAGTGAAGACATCAAAAGTATGAAATACAGTATCACAAATGAAGTTATGCAGAGACCAAAACACTGTTAAACAAATTGAACTATCTTCTATTTTAGATCTTTTTAGACAGTTGCCGCCCTTTACCTTGATGCAGTTGTAAGACAGATTGTACTGGTGAAGAAATGAAGATGTGGCACAGTCAGCAATGTCTTTGCCAGATTTATGTGAAGAACTTGTCAGACAAAACAAGTTTTCTGATGTTGATGATCATGATGATGATCATTAAATGTTAAATGACAGATTAAATGTTTAAACTGTTTAAAATGAGTGAAAAATAGAAAAGAAAATGTAAAATGAGTAAAAAAAAAGAATGGAGCTCTGTATTTCAGCTGTCTTTGTCCATTGCCCAAAAACAGTTAATGGCCTGCTACCTTGAGCCTATCCAAGTGCTCCTCCCTCACTGACTGCCTAATTCCAGTCTCTTGTACATTGGCCTCTGGCCAAATACATTTAAGTACTTTTTATACCTTCAAAGTGTGCAAACTAGGCTGAAAAGTTACAGACAGTATAATACTCTATTCTTGTTCACTGTATGATTTGCTGTTCTTTTTGTACAACTGATTACTTTGTGGCTACAGCATGACCAACTATAATTACCATTTAGTCGGAGAAAGAGAGACGTAAAGACATGCTATTCTAAAATGATCATCTCTTGAGTATAAGCAAACCAATGGATACATATAACCATGAAGAATAGATGGTTAACACAATGAATCTTAAAAAGGAAAGCACACAATTTAAATTAAGTCTAAAGTGGAAGTAATAATCTTCATGTATCTATGGTAACTGTAACACATAAATCATTACTTATCAAACAACCTTACAGAATAGTCAGCTTCACCAACAAAGAACCCGGCATAGAGTGGCTGTGTGAATGTGGTGTGGACCGTGTGCAGGAGGGTCACTGTGTCAGAGACGCTGTAAAAGGACAAAGTTCCTGCACTGTGATCCACATACACTCCTATTCTGGAGGACGATGGACCTGAGAGCACAGTCTGAATGCTGTTGTGCCAGAACGAGAGAGTGGGAGAACATTCCAGACTCCAGGACTGACTGTTGCGTCCAAACACACCGTCGTGACCCCGTCCTTTTCTGCAGATCCCTTTATATGAGACCGATACGTACAGCCACCCCTGTCCCCGACTGCTCCACTCAACCTCCCAGTAACAGCGTCCACTCACACTCTCTTTACACAACACCTGAGCCCACCAGTCAAATCTCTCTGGATGATCAGAGTAAGGCTGGACTTTACCACTGTGCATCACCAATCTGTTGCTGTCAGACAGACTGAAATGAGGATGTGCTGTGTTGGGATCCAGAGTCAGCTGACAGAAATCTAACAGAAATAAATGAATAAATAAACTAATTAATTAATAAAAATGAGTATTTAGTTTCTTATTTGAAGAAAAATAGTGTGAGTGTTTTTCTCCCATAGACATGTCTATATCAAATATTTTAGACATTGCATAATCTTCACCAAGAACAACAGCTCAAGTATATTTAAACACAGAAATACAAACAATATTTCTGTGTGTGTGTGTTTCTATATGTGTATATGAGTACCTCTCTGTATGTGTAAGCATGCATTTTGCTGTCCTTTTGAGGACTACATATCTTCACAATGACAGGACAGCATGAAATTTTGGTAAAACTAAAAGAGCAGAAAGAAATGCTTTTTGGACACAGGTTAAGGTTAATGTCATGTTTAGAATTGGAAACTGAGGTTAGGTTTAGTGTGGCATTATTTGTTTATGGTAATACAAGTATCAACAAGTATCAACCTGTGGAAGTCCTCACAAGGAATGGAAGGCAGGTTTGTGTGTGTGTGTGTGTGTGTGTGTGTGTGTGTGTGTACTTACATTTCTTCAGTCCTGGTTTCATTCTGGTCTCACCTCCATGTTCCAATCTAAACACACACACACACACACACACATTAATATATTCATTTAAATATTCTCACTTTCCTCTCCCCTCCTGGATCAGGGCCTTGTCAGGGCGGAGGGGCTTGTGTGGTCTAGGGATCTTCAGAGCCAAGTCAATGGGAGCAATATGCTCCTGGTAGACCTGAGGGTAGCGAGCACCTTGTGGCTGGGCAGCCCACATAACACAGCCTGGCTCAGCCTGAAGAGGCAACATGGGGAAACCATGTGGGCCCACCACCCACAAGGTCCAGCATGGGGGAGCAGTGCAGTGCTGTATAGGCAATGGGAGACCGTTGGAGGCCTAGGCCCCTGAGGCAGAAACTGGGTCTTGGTATGTGGAATGTAACCTCACTGGTGGGGGGAGGAACCGGAGCTTGTGCAGGAGGTTGAGAGGTACCTCAATGCGAATTAAAATCACAGGGAGGAAAACTTGGACTGTTGTCTGTGCTTATGCACCAAACAACAGGTCAGAGTATTCGACCTTCTTGGAGCAAATAGGGGGGGTTCTGAAAAGGGTCCCATCTACAGACTCCATAGTCTTACTGGGAGACCTGGAGAGGTGTGATTGGGAAGAACAACCTGCCCGATCTAAACCCGAAAGGTGAATTGTTATTGCACTTCTGTGCCAAGCATGGATTGTCCATAACGAACACCAAGTTCGAACACAAGGATGTTAATAAGACCTCCTTCGGACAAAAGTCAATGATCGACTTTGTTGTCATTTCATCTGATTTGGGAAGAAATGTTCTGCACATTTGGGTGAAGAGAGGTGCTGAGCTTTCAAGAATGTCCCATGACTGATTATTCACTTTCCATTTTCCATAAATAGCAGCAGCACCTTCACCTTACAAGAATGGATACAAATCTCCACATGTATAACACACAGGTGTTTGCTCTTCCTAACATTGGAATGTAAACACCTGGGCAATCGTTAAGATATTAATTTCCCAACTCACCCTAAAGTCATGCAGAACACCACAAAAATAATCTAACACTTTATATAATTAGTGTTCAATAGATACTACATAAACTGTCAATAAGCTGAGGAGCCTTTCAAAAGTAAAGGAGTACATGATTACACACACAGTTGTTCATACCTGAGAGTGCTGAGTGCACATTGTGGATCCTCCAGTCTAGCACAAAGCAGCTTCACTCCTGCCTCTCCTGGGTCATTGTAGGTCAGATCCAGTTCTATCAGGTGTGAGGGGTTTGAACTCAGAGCTGATGCCAGAGAACAACAGCCTGTTTCTGTGATCATACAACCAGATAATCTGCAGAGAGAGAGAGATAACAAAAATCAATATTCTTGCAGTTATTTTGATACAGAAACAGCAAATACTTTATGAATATAAAAAGTTGGTATTACTTTAAATGATTTCAAAGAACATAAAATCAAAAAGTAGATTCAAATTTTGGACAAGCAGGTTAATACCTCTGACTGCCATGCTGTAGAGTGGGGTTCAGTTTTCTGCCTGAGTAAGCACCCTACACTATAACAATGAGGGTCCAATTGTAAGTCACTCTGGATGAGAGCATCTGACAAATGCTGTAAATGTCATATTTAAAAACCATAAGTTTTATCATTTTTTAACCGTATAATCCACCAGAGCTTTCATTTAATGTTTTTGTCAAAGAAGGAAACACACACTACTGCAGCTGTTAAAGGGGTAGCCCAGGCTCAGATCCTCCATGTATGCTTGTACATGGATGTTTGAGGCTGAAACTAGCCTTTAGAAAGCAGTAATATGTACTGAATGCTAAACTGTCAAAACTCAGAATTTTGTCACTCTGTGTTCTCCACTCTCAGTAAGCACAATAGGAGATGGCTGCTTGCTGATATTTTGGCATGTACAATGTAAAAATACAATTTCAATTTATTGAGATTTCAATAATTGTGACACCGTTTGGATAAAAACTGTTTTTGATAAGCTGGTTTTGTTTCCTAATGCTATACATTTTTCTCTCATTATTTTCTATGTGAGATTGAGCTTATTAGCTACAGATACATTTTTGACATTTTTTACCAATCTTTTCCACTGTACAGCATTTATCAGTCAGAAATTGATTAACAGAAAGCTGACCTGAGTATCTTAAGTTTACAGTGTGAGCTCTTCAGTCCCGCAGAGAGCAGCTCCACTCCGGAGTCCTGCAGGTCATTATTACTGAGGTCCAGCTCTTTCAGGGAGGAGTTTTCTGCTAGTAAAACTGATTTCAGATTTTCACAACATTTGACTCCAAGACTGCAGCTTGATAGTCTGTAAAATAAGAATAAATGAAACCATTATTATGATATAGAGAAAGAAGAATTTGCAAAGGAGTTTAAAAACAAAAGGAGAGTTCAAATGAGGTTAAACAATTCCAAAATTACCTTTGAACATTTACAGATGTAATTTTAAGAATGTATTTTCAGCATGAAACAATGACTTCATGATAATTATAGATTTTTTTTACTTTTGGCAGTTCAATTAATACATTCACAAACTGAATTCATATTAGTTCAAATTGTTTCATAAAAAAGATACAAATTCTTATTTGTGTGAACTGAATTTGGCCTTGCAAGAACTTCATTATTGCAAAAAAATCATTTTAAATGTTAGAATTATCTAAAATGTATGAAAATATTCAACATACTTACATGCACTATTTTGTTTGGAATATCTTTTGAAACAAATTTGTATTCCAGTGTCCTAATTTTCTGTACTAGCAAATAAACATCTAGCATGGCAAAATTAAGTAGTGTAAGTATTCATGTGCTGTGAAAATGCAGTTTGATTATCTGTAACCTTTGTTAAAACTATATGCAATTTAAAAATATCCATCCATCCATCCATCATCTTCCGCTTCTCCGGGGTTCGGGTCGCGGGGGCAGCATCCTGAGCAATGAAGCCCAGACCTCCCTTTCCCCAGCCACTTCCACTAGCTCCCTGGGAGGGATTCCGAGGCGCTCCCAGGCCAGCTGGGCGATATAGTCACGCCAGAGTGTCCTGGGTCTTCCCCGGGGTCTCCTCCCCGGTGGACTTGCCTGTGACACCTCCCAAGGGAGGCGTCCAGGAGGCATCCTAACAAGATGCCCGAACCACCTCAACTGGCTCCTCTCGATGTGAAGAAGCAGCGGCTCTACTCCGAGTCCCTCTCGGATGACCGAACTTCTCACCCTATCTCTAAGGGAGAGTCCAGCCACCCTGCGGAGGAAACTCATTTCAGCCGCTTGTATTCGCGATCTCGTTCTTTCGGTCATTACCCAAAGCTCATGACCATAGGTGAGGGTGGGAACATAGATCGACCAGTAAATCGAGAGCCTTGCCTTATGGCTCAGCTCTTTCTTTACCACAACAGACCGGTAAAGAGCCCGCATCACTGCTGACCCAGCACCAATCCGCCTGTCAATCTCCCGCTCCCTTGTACCATCACTCGTGAACAAGACCCCGAGATACTTAAACTCCTCCACTTGAGGCAAGAGCTCATCCCCGACCCAGAGAGGGCTCTCCACCCTTTCCCGCGTGAGAACCATGGCCTCGGATTTGGAGGTACTGATCCTCATCCCGGCCGCTTCACACTCGGCTGCAAACCGATCCAGTGAAAGCTGAAGTTCACGGCCTGATGTCCCCAATAGGACCACATCATCTGCGAACAGCAGCGATGTGACCCTGAGGTCACCAAACCGGACACCCTCCATCCCCTGACTGCGCCTAGAAATTCTATCCATAAAAATTATGAATAGAATCGGTGACAAAGGGCAGCCCTGACGGAGTCCAACTCTCACTGGGAAAAAGTCTGACTTACTGCCGGCCATGCGAACCAAGCTCCTGCTTTGTTTGTACAGGGCCTGAATGGCTCGTAGCAAAGAGCCATGTACCCCGTACTCCCGAAGCACCTCCCACAGAATACCCCGGGGAACACAGTCGAATGCCTTCTCCAAATCCACAAAGCACATGTGGACTGGTTGGGCAAACTCCCATGAACCCTCGAGAATCCTGGAGAGGGTAAAGAGTTGGTCCAGTGTTCCACGACCAGGGCGGAACCCGCACTGCTCCTCCTGGATCCGAGGTTCGACTATAAGCCGGACTCTCTTCTCCAGTACCCTTGCATAGACCTTACCAGGGAGGCTGAGGAGTGTGATTCCCCTGTAGTTGGAACACACCCTCCGGTCCCCCTTTTTAAAAAGAGGCACCACCACCCCAGTCTGCCAATCAAGTGGCACCACCCCCGATGTCCACGCAATGTTGAAAAGGCGTGTCAGCCAAGACAGCCCCACAACATCCAGAGCCTTGAGGAACTCGGGACGGATCTCATCCACCCCTGCAGCCCTGCCGCCAAGGAGCTTTTTAACTACCTTAGCGACTTCGGCCTCAGTAATGGACAAGCCTATCCCCGTGTCCCCAGACTCTGCCTCCTCACTGGAGAACGTGTCGGTGGGATTGAGAAGGTCCTCAAAGTATTCCTTCCACCGCCCAATGACGTCTTCAGTCGAAGTCAGCAGCACACCATCTCCACTATATACAGTGCTAGTGGCACACTGCTTTCCCCTTCTGAGTCGCCTGACGGTTTGCCAGAATCTTTTTGGAGCCGACTTAAAGTCACTTTCCAAGGCCTCACCGAACTCTTCCCACACCCGGGTTTTTGCCTTGGCAACGACTGAAGCCGCAGATCGCTTGGCCTGTCAATACCTGCCAGCTGCCTCTGGTGTCCTACAGGCCAACCATGTCCGGTAGGATTCCTTCTTCAGCTTGACGGCATCTCTCACCTGGGGTGTCCACCACCGGGTTCGAGGATTACCGCCCCGACAGGCACCAACTACCTTGCGACCACAGCTACAGTCAGCCGCTTCAACAATGGAGGAGCGGAACATGGCCCATTCTGAGTCAATGTCCCCCACCTCCCCCGATATCTGGTCAAAGTTCTGACGGAGGTGTGAGTTGAATATCAATCTGACAGGTTCTTCTGCCAGACGTTCCCAGCAAACCCTCACTATACGTTTGGGTTTGCCTGGTCTGACTGGCATCTTCCCCCACCACCTGATCCAACTCACCACCAGGTGGTGATCAGTTGACAGCTCAGCTCCTCTCTTTACCCGAGTGTCCAGTACACATGGCCGCAAGTCCGCTGACACGACTACAAAGTCAATCATTGAACTGCGGCCTAGGGTGTCCTGGTGCCATGTGCACTTATGGACATCCTTGTGTTCAAACATGGTGTTCGTTATGGACAAACTGTGGTTTGCACAGAAGTCCAAAAACTGAACACCACTCGGGTTCAGATCAGAGAGGCCATTCCTCCCAATCACACCCCTCCAGGTCTTACTGTCATTGCCCACATGAGCGTTGAAGTCCCCCAGTAGGACAATCGAGTCTCCAGGAGGAGCACTTTCAAGCACCCCTTCCAAGGACTCTATGAAGGCTGGGTATTCTGAACTGCTGTTCGGTGCATAAGCACAGACAACAGTCAGGACCCGTTCCCCAACCCGAAGGCGTAGGGAATAATAATAATAATAATACATTTATTTTATAAAGCGCCTTTCAAGAGACCCAAGGACACTGTACAATACAAGAAAGTAAAACAGATAGTTCATTAAAATTTATAACAATATATAAAATAAACTAAGAAAAAAAAAATATATAAAATAACAACAATAAAAATAAAATAATAATAAAAGACTTAACAAAAATAAATAGAAGTTCAAGAGAAATTCTCACTCAAATGCTAGCTGGAAGAGATAGGTTTTAAGACCGGCTTTAAAACATGATAGAGATGATGATGTACGGAGCTGTAGTGGAAGCCCATTCCAGAGTTTTGGGCCAGCAACACCAAACGCTCTATCACCTAGAGTACGGAATTTTGTAGAAGGCACAATTAGGAGATGAGAGTAAGAGGAGCGTAAAGTGCGAGTTGGAACATACATCTGGAGTAGATTACCCAAATAAGTGGGGGCAAGATCATGGAGAGATTTAAAAACAGTTACCAGTATTTTATACTGTACTCTAAACTGGACTGGAAGCCAGTGGAGATCCCTCAAAACTGGTGTAATATGTTCCCAAGATCTTTTATGGGTCAACACCCTAGCAGCAGAGTTTTGCACATACTGCAGTCTGTTTAAAAGCCGGGTAGGGAGACCATGCAACACTGCATTACAAGGGGAAGCTACCCTCTCGTCCACCGGGGAAAACCCCAACATACAGGCGCCGAGTCGAGGGGCTATGAGAAAGCCCACACCTGCCCGCCGCCTCTCACCATGGGCAACTCCAGAAAAGAAAAAAGTCCAGCCCCTCTCAAGGAGATTGGACCCAGAGCCCAAGCTGTGTGTTGAGGTGAGCCCGACTATATCTAGTCGGTATCTCTCGACCTCGCGCACCAACTCGGGCTCCTTCCCCGCCAGTGAGGTAACGTTCCAAGTTCCAAAAGCCAGTTTCAGCAACCGAGGATCAGAACGCCAAGGCCCACGCCTTCGGACACTGCCCGATCCACAATGCACCGCACCCCTACTACTGCCCCTCCCATCGGTGGTGGGTCGATGGGAGGGGGGACTCATGTAGCTCCTTCGGGCTGGGCCCGGCCGGGCACCATGAGTGAATGCCCGGCCACCAGACGCTCGCTGGCGAGCCCCTCCCCCAGGCCTGGCTCCAGGGTGGGGCCCCGGTAACCCTGATCCGGGCAGGGTACACGAGTCCTGCTTTGTTGTCCTCATAGGGGTGGTTATGGATCACACTTTGTCTGGCCTGTCACCTAGGACCAGTTTGCCATGGGAGACCCTACCAGGAGCTTTTGCTCCAGACAACATAGCTCCTAGGGTCCTTCAAGCACACAAACCTCTCCACCACGATAAGGTGGTGATCCATGGAGAGGAATTTAAAAATATAATAAATAAAAATAAAGGAATGTTCATACATTGCACAAATATATGTGAGAAACACATTTAGGAAATATATTTAACAAATGCATTTTTGACCATTTTCATACATGGCAAAAATACATTTGAATGATTCATTTGGAAAATACATTTAAAATATATTCAGTCGTAGTCCATCACATAATTTGAATACATTCAAGTATTTGTAATGGCAGGCAGAGCATCAACATCTAGAAAAATATTGCCACAAACTACAAAATGCTTAAAGTTATTTAGTATGGGGCTGTAATGTCATAAGTAAACCCAAGAATGATTTTGAAAAAAAAGTTATCCCAAAGTAATATTCAGTCCATATCCTTTTTTAGAATTAAGTCATTAAATAAAAATTCACATATGAAATATTGAGCATCTGCTAATAAATGATAATAATTACTAATTAAAATAATTCTTTTCATAGACAGGTTTATTTCAGAAGTGTGTCTGAGCCCATGAAGTGATTTCCCCCAAAGAATCATGCCTGTTTTTAATACAGTGCAAGATTTTAAGCCGTACACAACATTAGCAGTCTTTTGTTGCCCCATCACAACTTTTTTGGAATGTGTTGCTGGCATTAAATTCAAACGGGGCATATATTTCTCAAAAAACAATGACATTTCTTAGTTTCAACATTTGATATGTTGTCTTTGTACTATTTTCTATTAAACATAGGGCTTAAATGATTTGCACGTCACTGCATTTTGTTTAATTTTATTTCGCACAACATCACAACTTTTTTGGAAAGAGGGTTGCTTTTTTAGCCAACAGTATTCAGATACTAACGGAAGTGACATTCATTTACATTCATTCATAGGCACTTACAGAGCCTTTCTGCAGTGGCTTGCAGCCAAAACCAGTCTCCTGTAACCCTCCTCTGATGTGTTGAACTTCTTTGGGTCCAGCTCATCCAGAACCTCGTCTGAGATCTCCAGCATGTAAGCTATTGCTGAGCAGTGAGCAGCAGAGAGTTTGGTTCCTGTGTTTTTCTGTGATTTTAGATACTCCTGAATCTCTCTGGAGAGAGACTGGTCATTCACTTCAGTCAGGCAGAGGAACAGGTTGATGGATCTCTCAGCAGGAAGATCCTCTGTTTTTATGAGGCGTTTGATGTGCTGCACTGTTTTGGTGATGCTCTCTGAGCTGCTCTCTGGGCGTGCTAATAGGCCTTGCAGAAGTTTCTGATTGGAGTCCACTGAGAGGCCCAAAAGGAATCGAAGAAAAAGATCCAGGTGTCCATTCTCACTCTCTAAGGCTTTATGTACTGCTCCTCTCAGTAGCTCAGCCATCAGAAAAAATTGCAGTTCTTCCACACTTTTGCTCATATAGGAGTAAAACATATGGAAAGCAGCCAGGAACTCCTGAAAGCTCAGATGCACAAAGCAGTAGACCTTCCTCTGGTAAAGCACAGATTCCTCCTTAAAGATCTCAGTGCATATCCCAGAGTACACTGAGGCCTCAGTGACATCAATGCCGCACTCTCTCAGGTCCTCTTCATAGAACATCACATTGCGCTTCATCAGCTGTTTGAAAGCCAGTTTAGCCAGTTTCAGAATCATCTCTCTGTTGGACTCCAGAAGTTTCACTGGATCGCTCTTAATGTTTCCCTCATACTTCTCATTCTTCATATTCATCTGAATCAGCAGGAAGTGTGTGTACATTTCAGTCAGAGTTTTGGGAATTTCTGTATTACTCTGGTTTATCATCTGCTGAAGAACAGTGGCTGAGATCCAGCAAAAGACTGGAATGTGGCACATGATGTGGATGCTCTTTACTGTCTTAATGTGTGAGATGATTTTCTTGGCTTGGTCTTGGTCACTGATTCTCTTCCTGAAGTACTCCTCCTTCTGTGGGTCATTGAATCCCTGAATTTCTGTCACACGGTTGATGTACTGAGGAGGGATCTGACTGGCTGCTGTTGGTCGAGTGGTTATCCAGATGTGAGAAGAAGGAAGCAGATCTCCTCTGATGAGGTTGGTCATCAACACACCCACTGATGAGGTCATTGTTATGTCAGATATTTTCTCACACTGTGAAAAGCTCAGTGGAATTCTGCTTTCATCCAGTCCATCAAAGATAAACACAACTTTGTAGGAATCATATTTTTTTGGGTCTAGATCTTTAAGTTCAGGATGGAAATCAGACAGAAGTTTATGAAGACTGAACTGGTCATCTTTAATCAGATTCAGCTCCCGGAACGGAAGCACAAACATGAAATCAACATCCTGATTGGCTTTTCCTTCAGCCCAGTCCAGAATGAACTTCTGCACAGACACAGTTTTCCCAATGCCAGCGACGCCTTTAGTCAGGACAGTTCGGAGCTGTTTTGGTTCTTCATCTTCTTTTCTTTCTTTTTCTCTGGCAGTATTAGCCATCACACCTCTAATGTTCTGTTCTTCCATTTCTCCTTTAGGATCTTCTACAGGTTTAAAGATATCAAAGTAGTTGATTGGGGTATCATGTACTTGTTTCCTGAAGGTTTTCTCCATCTGTAGAACCTCATGTTCTTCACTCTCCCCCTCTATGATGTACAGCTGTGTGTAAATCCTGTTCAAGAAGGTTTTATTTTCTTGTGTTTTGATTCCCTCAAATATGCTCTCAAACTTGTTCTTCATGCTGCTCTTGTGTCTCACTAAGACTCCGTGCACAACATCATCACCTGGATCATCCCTCTTCCAGCTAATAGAAGCAAATTAAAAATGAAGGTGGATGTGACAGAAAGGATTCATAAATCAGGATAAATTTTCACTGATTCACTGCAAGTCTCGCTCTTATCTGGTGTAGTAAGTAGTGAAATAAAATATATTCCAGTGCTTTAGTTTCACACACTGAGCAGGTTCAGTCTTACAGTGATTAAACTGTGACTGTGTCTTACCTTGGGTCAGTACCAGTTCCTCTGATACTGAAACCAGGAGGGCTGAACATGGAGTCGCTGCTCTTCACAGATACACAGCTGGACACAGAGTCTGCTCTGGAATTCTGACGTCTGATAACAAGTTGTCGAGACAATATATCAAATCAAAAAGCTATACACTCATTAAAGTTATTGGTTTACCTGGTGCATAGTCTGGCTAATTTTGTGCTTGTGTCTCACCTTGGGTCAGTACCAATTCTTCCACAACTAAAGTTAGGAGGATTCAACCTGGAGGAGTTGCTGCTCTTCAGAGACACACAGCTGGGTTCTGGGGAGTCTGCTGTGGACTTCTGAAGCCTCAAGATATTGAAGGAATGCATTACATTAAGGATACTTTTTCACTTGCTTTCTGGAGAAATATGTGATGAGTTATAAAATAAAAATAAAAATTAGATAAACTGGAATAAAAACTGGACATTTCAACAGTACAATGAACATATAATGACATAGTGAAAATAACCTAGCATGTCAAAAACGAATGTTTTATGAATATCCACACCAACACTACTAATACTAAAGCCAGGACTTGGTAGAATGTGTTCAGAGTATGAGAGACTTTCCAGTTTTTCAGCTAAAACTTTTTAATGTATGTGTGAAACTTGATTGGAGCAGCAGTGATATGTATAGTGATTTTATACACTATAAGATATATCTATTGAGAAAGCAAATTACAGTGAAATGAAAAATGACCCAGTCTTTTAAATGGAAAACTGTAAAATATTATTGCAATCATTGTATTGTCAGGTCAGGGGAGTTGTGGTTGTAAACATTTTCAGCACTGCTAAACCTCAATTATTTCAGGCAGAAACTTCCTGAGAACCTCTGTGAGTTATATTACTCAAACAAGACAGTGGACAGAGCTTCAGCTACCCAGAAGAAGCCAACAGTGGGAGCAAATAGAAAAAATACAAGAGAGAATAGAAAATAGAAAAAAATACACAGAGCACTCTGATGTTTGGCATTCTGCTGACAATAAGCACTTTAAAATGAGTTGTAGTAAAACTATGAGGTCACTCTACAGTGACAGCACACCTAGTGTGTGTCTGAGCCCTGCACACAACCGCCCCACTGTTCTACCAGACACAACTGCTACCAGCCATGTCCCACACAGAACTGGGGAAGACTGCCTCTCCCTAGTTAAAGGAAATGAAAAAAACAAGAAAACAGACTCATAAAATCAGACAAATGGAGGAAAATTCACACTAAAGAGAAATCAAGAAATCAAAAGAGGACTTGATAAGATCCCAATTACATTCAGAGGACAGTTATAAAGAGCTATGTCTCTCCAGTGCTCCACAGAGGGAGCCAGAGTTCCACCCCTCCAGCATGTTACAGAGTGGGACAGAGCCCCACCCCTCCAGTGGTCACAGAGGGAGCCAGAGCTCCACCTCTCTAGCTCTCCACAGAAACAGAGCCAGACATCCACCCCTCCAATTCCCCACAGAGAGAACCAGCCCCAAGTTCATTCCCCTCTAGGCCTTCTTGTTATGCCCTCCTGTTGTGCACCGCACACAACGCTGCACGCCAGTCTGACGTCTACTGCCTCCCACAGCTCTACTTGACTCAAATGGTAGTAAATTTCTTAAACATAGATGTTCACAATGCAGAGTAGGAAAATTCTGGTGCCCCACAGCCCAAGCAGCACATAAACAGCTCTACCCTAAACAACTGGGTGCACCAGATAACATTACACAGTATATCGTTGCTGTCGGAACAAAACCTTGTATCTCCATAATTAGAACTTTACAGGAGAAGGAAAAAACATAATCCACTTTTAATGTAAGTCAGTGGAACCAGACATTTTTCCAAGTCATTTTGAATAATTTATTTTGGTCCATTCTTCATGAAATTTACACACAATTTATAGGATGGTGATTTCTTTCAAATGATGTCAAAAACGTAAAAATGACAAATATGGAGATACGATGTTTTGTTACGACAGTCGCTATATATCGGTAAGGAGCTGTATTTGTGTGGGAAAATCTTTGGAAGGTTGGAAGTAATACAGATAGCTCAGAAATGTGCATGTAGATATAAACAATGCTTGAATGTTACCATATGAGAGCAACTATGCCCTGGTTCCTAACAACATATCCAGCCAGAGGGCAGCTGGAATACAAGCAGCACCCCATGTCATTAGTGATTAGTCACACAGATTTCTAGTAAGAGAACAAAGTGCAAGTCAAGAGAGGCAGACAGAGGAGAGCACCACTAAACACTGCAACACCCAGCAGAACTTCACAGAAAACACACCCAGCGATACTGCACCCAGGAGGATCACAACCAACAGCACTGCACCTAGCAGAAACATGACCAGCAACACTGCATTCACCAGAACCACGATCAGCAACACTGCACCCAGGAGGATCACAACCAACAGCGCTGCACCTAGCAGAACCATGACCAGCAACACTGCATTCACCAGAACCACGATCAGCAACACTGCACCCAGGAGGACCACAACCAACAGCACTGCACCTACCAGAGCCATGACCAGCAACACTGCATTCACCAGAAACACGAGCAGCAACACTGCACCCAGGAGGACCACAACCAACAGCACTGCACCTAGCAGAACCATGACCAGCAACACTGCATTCACCAGAACCACGATCAGCAACACTGCACCCAGGAGGACCACAACCAACAGCACTGCACCTACCAGAGCCATGACCAGCAACACCGCACCCACCAGAACCATGAGCAGCAACACTGCACCCAGGAGGATCACAACCAACAGCAGTGCACCTACCAGAACAATGACCAGCAACACCGCACCCACCAGAAACCCATGTGATCCTTGCAGGTGATGTTACACACTGCACAGCACAGGCCTCTACACAAGCCTTCCTATGATTACCTGGAACTAAAGAGTAGTGTCTCAGGGATCTTTGGTCTGGCAGTGAATATCAAATTGGAATCTGATTAAAGATCTTTGACAGTATAATCTTGCCCATTGTGCTGTGTGGTAGTGAAGTCTGGGGTCCAGTCGCTCATCTTTGTCACCAGATTGGACAAACATCAGGCTGAATTAGGCAGATTCCCACTAATCATGAACATTGAAAAAAATCAGGGATAACCAAATTATTTAAAAAAGCAGAAACACCTGGAAAACTCAAAACACCAAATTCATTCACGAAAGAAACTGAACTGCTTTCTGGCCCTTAAACACAAAATAGATTTGGCTGAATATCTTGTTATTGTCCAAAAATATAAGGCAGAGAAGGGTCTTCACCAATTACAGACTCAGTGACCACAGCCTGGTCATTGAGAAAGGCAGGTTTAAAAAGTCTTGCTTACTGATGAACTGCCTACTGAACTGCCCATAATTTGAATTTATCAAGAATAATCATTAGCATCTATTTGAAAATAGATAAATAGATTCATTGGGAGATAAAGATAAATGAGTAATTATATTAGCAGAATGTTCATCAGCATAGCCAGATATGTGTATGAGAGCCTCTTCCTAGGCTCACAGAAGGGGCCTGGAGATGCTCCAATTTGTCCGTGATGAGAGTAAAGTGTTGAATAATTACATTATTTATTAAAACTCATTTAACACAAGTGGAAAATTGAATATTTGTGCAGCACACCAGATCTTAAAATAAAACAGCTTTACTAATGAACAGAAATTCTGAAATCATTGGGAATAACCACTGAGTGGACCACAGACACAACAGAGGAACTCATGTTTTCTCTTTCTTTATGTTCTGTGCGGCTGTAAAGTTGCTTACTTTGGGACAGAGGGTTCTCCTCGACTACTAGAGTTATGGAAATCCATCATGGAGGTGTTCCTCTTCAAACAAATTCAGATGGATTGTAGTAGTGCTGACCCCTCTGAACAAACATTCATTCTTCAATGAGTGAACTACAGCACAATGCAATTTATTAGAAAGTATTATATAATTATATAATTTAGTCTGATAGACAATTAGGAATGGCTATCATAGAGAATATTACTATTACTATTACTAACATTCTTCTTCGGTATAATAAACAGAAGCAGGACTAAGTAACAAAGGTCTAAAGCCACATGTTACCTTAAGGTTTGTTTGCATCCTCTCATGGTCAAACAGCGCTACTGCATTTGAACACGCCCTTAATGGTATTATGTAAAATCCCACATAAACAGCAATGCACTCTGAATTCAGACGAACCACATAACTATGACCGCTAAATGTGACTAGAGATGTACATTTTTAACATTTAGTTTACAGTATTTTTCACATAAATACATCTTTTGCTCTCTAACCATCCCGCATCATCTTTGTCTCTACCTGTTTCATGAAGCCACCGTTTTGTAACAAGTTCTGGATTTAGACTGCATGCAGATGTTCCTCATTGCTGTAAGTTATTCTTACCAAGTGAACCCAAAACGCTCTTCCTCTCTGAAATCCGTCTGCACAACCTTTACCAGTCAAAACTTACTTTTGGCTTCTCCCTCACTGCATCCACCTGTTCTGGAGAAGAACAGCAGAAACACAGTGGGTGTGCAGGGCTACCATCAATCATTTGCTGACTCCAGCCAATCATGTCTCACATTATCATATTACATCAATTGCTTTAGCCAGTCAGGAACGTGCATAGCAGATGAACCCACTCTTTCAGGGTTGCGCACAGACCAAGAACTTACTAAATAAAGAAATAATAGTGACGAAATATATTTGAAAGATCTACCAGAATTGTGGTAGATGTGACATCACCGAAGTGTTATAAATGAGTGTTAAGGAGGTTTTAGTGTTTTCAGAGCATGTTTTAGAGTTCATTACCGAACAAGGAACAAGGAAACCTGCCAGTCTCGCTGTAACCGGAGAGAAATAATCGCCACTGCTGAAAAACAGAACAAAGAGAAAGAGCTCCCTCTAACTCAGCCTCTGTTTAACTCACTCACTTTATTCTTTCAGACAACCAGTAACTTCAGCTTCAAGCTCCAATGACCTATACAATAGTGACCATCGAGAGGAGAGGGGACAGAGAGGCAGGACAGGCCAGAACATGACCGAGAATACAGTATATGAGAGGGAGGATGAGGACAGTTCAGGTGATTTAGGGGAACCAAATGAGATGCAGCAGAATGGAAACTGAGATCGTAACGATAATAATATCAATAATAAAGAAGGAAATTCAAATCTAATGATGTAGATGACACTAATAGTGGAAAGTCTTTTATCAGTGCTAATTGATTTGGTGTGAAATGGTTCAGATGTATTTACAGTGGTGGTGACGGGAACCAGGGGTTACTATGACTAGAGCTCAAATATGTTTTAGTGTTTTAAAGTTTTATTCATCACATACATAGTGATACACGGGAACTAGCGGTGAAATGCTTGCATAACTGCCTGCTCACATGAAGCAATACGGTACTGAGAAACAGCAGCCAAATAAAAGAACAGAGTAGTACAGAAAATATCTAACAAGATATCCATCTATGAAATATACACTAGAAACTAAGGATACACAGAAGACACTATGAAATGGTACACATGGCATTGCTGGGAGTAAAGTGCAAGGTGCAAAATGTGCAAAGTGAAAGAGCAACATAAAGCTGTGCAACTGAGCTAGAGGTAGTATAAATATATTATGAGTGGTCAATGTTTAGTGCAGAGTCCTGTGTGTGATGGGTGTGTGTGTGTGTGAGGTGGTCCTGTTCTATTTGCCGTCATGGTTTAGAGCTCGGATGGCTTGTGGGGAGAAGCTCCTCCTCGTTCTCTCTGTGTTTGCCTTCAGGGAGCAAAAGCACTTTCCAATGTTGGGGTGGCTGAGGTCCGTCATGAGCTTCCAGGCTTTAGTCCAGCGCTGGATGCGAAAGACAGTCTGCAGGTCAGGGAGCTTGGTCTCAATGATGCATTCAGCTGACCGCACCACCCTCTCGAGAGCCCTTCTGTTCGGTACTGTTTCCAAACCAGGCTATGATGTTCCCCATGTGGATCCTTTCAATGTTGCAGGTGTAGAGGTTCTGTAACACTTTGGAGGGCAGTCTGAAGGCATCTGAGCCCATGCTGATGGGCTTTCTTCACCAGTTGATGTGGCTATACCATGACAGGTCCTGCAAGATGTGAACTCCAAGGTATTTGAAACTGTCCACTCTTTCCTTTGCAGCTTCATTTATGCATACAGGATGGTAGCTCCTCTCCTACTTCTGTAGTGACCTATCAGATCCTTAGTCTAGTTGATTCTAAGGAAGAGATTATCATCCTGACACCAGTTTCATCAGGTGTTTAATCTCCTCCAGGTAGGCCCTCTCATCATTGTCAGAGGTCAGACCTACTACAACAATATTATCAGCGATCTTGACAATGATGGTAAAGCTGTGGCCAAGCAGTCATATGTGTACAGTGAATACAGCAAGGGGCTCAGGACACATGGACACATTCTATATGATTACAAATAGAATCATTTGTAACTACTGTACAAATTATTCTATTTTAAGAATGTGAAATGTCAGAATAGTGCTAGAGACATTTTTTTCAGTTTTTATGTCTTTCATCACATTTCTAGTGGCTTAGAAGTTTACATACATGTGATTAGTGTTTGTTAGCAATGCCTTTAGATTGTTTAACTTCAGATTTTTCAGGTAGGCTTCCAAAAGCCTCTCACAATAAGTTACTGAAATTTTAGCCCATTCTCCCTCGTTGGAATTTGTTTTTACAGTCCTGCTCTTAAATTTTCTATGGAATTAAGGTCAGGGCTTTGTGATGGCTACTCCATTACCTTAACTTTGTTTTCCTTTAGCTATTTTGTCACCACTTTGGAAGTATGACTGGGGTCACTGTCCATTTGGAAGATCCATTTGTGCCGAAGCTTTAACTTCCTGGCTGATATTTTGAGATGTTGCTTCAGTATCTACACATAATTTTCCTTCCTCATAATGCCATCTATTTCATGAAGCACCCCTACTACATGATGCTGCTGCTGCTCCCATGCTTTATGGTTGGGATGGTGTTCTTTGGCTTGCAAGCCTCCACCATTTTCCTCCATAAAAATGCATAGTCATTATGGCCAAAGAGTTTTTTGTTTCATCAGACCAGAGGACATTTTTCCAAAAAGATCTTTGTTCCCATGTGCAGTTGCAAATTTTAACCTGGATTTTTATGGCAGTTTTAGAGCAGTGGCTTCTTCCTTGCTGAGAGGTTTTTCAGGTTATGTAGAATTTAAGGCCATATTTTAATGTTAATAAATACACATTTGCACCTGTTTCCTCCCGCATCTTCACAAGGTTTTTCCTGGATTTATTTAATGCATAATTTTTGCACCAAAGCACGTTCATCTGTAGGAGACAAAATGTGTCTCCTTCCTAAAGGATTTGATGGCTGTGTGGTTCCATGAGGTTTAAACATGCAAATTATTGTTTTAACAGAATGTGGTATCTTTAAGTGTTTGGAAATTGCTCACAAGGATGTTCCAGACTTCCACAGTTCTATCTCCAGTGTCTTAGCTGATTTCTTTTTTTATTTTCCCATGATGTCAAGCAAAAGGGAAGTATCCCTTGAAAGTAGGCCTTAAAATATTGCCACAGGTACACCTCTAATTAAACGCAAATGATGTCCATTAGCCTATCAGAAACTTCTAAAGCCATGATATTGTTTTCCAAGCTATTTAAACGCACAGTAAACTTGGTATATGTAAACTTCTGACCCACTGGAATTTTGAGAATTATAAGTGAAATAATCTGTTTGTTGGAAAAATTGCTTGTCATGTACAAAGTAAATATCCTAAACAACTTGCTAAAACTTTAATTTATTGGGGATAAAATTTTAATGACTTCAACCTAAGTGTATGTATACTTATAACTTCAACTGTAGATCATTGTTCTGTGAACAAATGGAGATTTAAAATGGACATTTATGTATTTGTTTATATAAACATCACATGGTAGATGTATGAAATGTGCCTTATTTTGTCTGCTGAGTGAAGGTGCACAGGGAAAATAAACAAATCTTTAAGTGATAGAATTTTTTTTTTATTATTATTATTATTTCTCATGTAAACCCTACAAACATAATAAAGCCATCATTGAATAATTCAGTAAATTTCTATGAAGTTTTCACAGGTCTGGGTTTTTTTTCCGTCAAAGGCAGTAGTAAACTCTATATTCACCATTTTACACCCAAAACATGTTTCGGCTCTTCATTTTGAAAAGTCAGTGTCACAGTCATCAGCAGATCACCCTGCCTGAAGTTCTGGAGGTTGCATCTAAGAACATCAGAGTAAGGAAGTGCCTGGACTGAAGAACACCTTCTCAATTTCCATTTGCAGTGTGAAAAATCCAATTTGTTGTAGAAATTCTATTGTAGAGATTTGTGTTTGCTATTTTTAGGGATATGTCCATGGTTTCGTATCCAGAGTTTCATTTTGCTATCAGTGTAGGAAAATTTGCTACATGTATGTAATATTTTCAGAATGTGCATGTGAGCTTTTTAGAGCAGAAACTTTGTCTTGAATGTTCAACACAATTCAAGAAAACTGTTAATTAGCTGAACTGTATATATGAAGACTAGTTAGGTTAAACAGGATTAGTATTAGTATCAGTAGTCAGCATCGACCAATACTTAAAGATTAGGTATCAGCATTGGAAAGGGATTTCCGAAAGTTGTATCGGTGCATCCCTTACTAAGAGTAATTTTTCCTCCTTGTTTTGCAGACTGAAAAGAAAAAACACTGCAATGGTTGAAGCAAGGGGTGACCCACCTATCTGTAAGTTATCCTATGCACATTAAAGGATAAACTAAAAACGTATTCTTGTGCTTTAACTTTATTCATTAGTCATGCAGTGGGTCTCTTTTGTTTATCAAATTATTGTACAAACTATGAAGGGCAATGTGTCATTTCAGGAATCTGAGAATTCTGTTAATCTTAAGCAACAACTGGCAGTCTTTGAGGAGCAAGTAAGAGAACTTAGTAAGGCAGTAAGGCAATTTGCAGCTTGAAACCTACCAAAAAAGAACAAGTTATCCAGTGAGAGACCATGGATCATAAGAGTATAGTATAGAATGAACATATACTGGTAAAGGTGCAGTGGTTTGACTGGTACTACAAGCATCATGTAAAATGTGAATGAGTAGGGCTGCACAAGTGGATTAAAGGAGTTATGCAAGAGAATGCATGCTAAAATATTCTGTGTGTGTGTGCACCTGGGCTCTATTAGATGACTTGTATACATGGATATAAGAGACATACTCAGTTTACATTCTTTAAAACACATCAGAGATGCATTCTGGGCCTACATCATTTGGTGATTGCATAGACTAGTAGCAGCACTTTAAAATCTACTCTGTAACTTATTGGAAACCAATGTAAAGATTTTAGAACTGGAGTAATGTGCTTTGTTCTCATGCTCTTGATTAAACCTCTAACAGCAGTATTCTGAATGAGCTGTAACTGTCTAATGATCTTTCGGGGAGGTCCATTTAAGACACCATTACAGTTCTGCTTACATTTGTAGATGACAGAAGGCTGTTTAATGATTGCTTCAGTTTGGGGGACAGTTTGAGTTTGGGGCTGTCGAGAGCGAGACATCTGGGACAAATTGTCTTCAGTAAAATGCAGAAGCACATCAAAGAAAAAAGTCTAAGAGAACACAAGCTAACTCTGGCCAAAGCCATCAACACTTGCAGAACACCAGACATAAATCTCGAGAGCATTCCTAGCCTATGTTGTGAAATCTGTGACAAATGTAATCACTTCCCAAAAATAGCCACATTTACATGCAGCCTGACTGGACCTCACGTGATGTTCACTGTCATGGTAACGTTTACTCTGAGTAGTTTTACACACATGCGTGTCATTTTTGATTGGATTACTTGTAGTGTGCATGTAAGCAAAGATTTTTCGTCCGATTGTTTACTAGAGTGAGCATGTAAACACATCAGTCTTAATCAGCAATCAGAAGGTATTCAATTGGATTGGCAAAAAAAAAAAAGCTAAAGCTGTACAGACAGTACCAGTCATGGATTCATTATATGTGGACAGCCTTGAATGCACTTAACATGAATGATGCTCATCAGAAGAATACCAGTAAACAGGTATACCGAAGGTAAGTTAGACACAGGTGCTGATGTGAATAACAGATCAGAGAGTTGTCAGGTAATGTGCATCTGGTACCCACAGACACAACACTGGTGGCTTATGGAGAACAAATCATTCCAACTGGGACATGACAAAATAACTGATATTCTTCATCAACAGGCAGGTGGCATCTCCAAACTTAGTTAGAGAATGCTTAGAGAATATTCTTCACACGGGACAACAAAAATAGATAGCGCAGCCTGACAAATATGAGATGAAAGCAGTCACAAACATGCCAGCTCCAACTGTTAGGAAAGGTCTACAGTGGCTATTAGGTATGACATAATACGGGGCAAAGTACATACCAAATGAAGCAGCAATCAGCACCATGCAACAGCTGTTGAGAAAAGCATGGATTTGGTCTTAGGTTCCATGGCATCCATGGCACTGAATAATCTCAATAAAAGGTCTAACAGAGGCCCCAATGCTGAGATTTTTACCATTGCTAAGCCAGTAACGTTGCAGGTAGGCATGTCCAAGAATAGGTTTTTTTGCTCAGTTTATCCTTTTTGAAGTTTTAAATTCACGATTATAAATACACGCCAGTCTGACGTCTACTGCCTCCCACAGCTCTACTTGACTCAAATGGTAGTAAATTTCTTAAACATAGATGTTCACAATGCAGAGTAGGAAAATTCTGGTGCCCCACAGCCCAAGCAGCACATAAACAGCTCTACCCTAAACAACTGGGTGCACCAGATAACATTACACAGTATATCGTTGCTGTCGGAACAAAACCTTGTATCTCCATAATTAGAACTTTACAGGAGAAGGAAAAAACATAATCCACTTTTAATGTAAGTCAGTGGAACCAGACATCTTTCCAAGTCATTTTGATTTAATTTATTTTGGTCCATTCTTCATGAAATTTACACACAATTTATAGGATGGTGATTTCTTTCAAATGATGTCAAAAACGTAAAAATGACAAATATGGAGATACGATGTTTTGTTACGACAGTCGCTATATATCGGTAAGGAGCTGTATTTGTGTGGGAAAATCTTTGGAAGGTTGGAAGTAATACAGATAGCTCAGAAATGTGCATGTAGATATAAACAATGCTTGAATGTTACCATATGAGAGCAGCTATGCCCTGGTTCCTAACAATTTATCCAGCCAGAGGGCAGCTGGAATACAAGCAGCACCCCATGTCATTAGTGATTAGTCACACAGATTTCTAGTAAGAGAACAAAGTGCAAGTCAAGAGAGGCAGACAGAGGAGAGCACCACTAAACACTGCAACACCCAGCAGAACTTCACAGAAAACACACCCAGCGATACTGCACCCAGGAGGATCACAACCAACAGCACTGCACCTAGCAGAAACATGACCAGCAACACTGCATTCACCAGAACCACGATCAGCAACACTGCACCCAGGAGGATCACAACCAACAGCGCTGCACCTAGCAGAACCATGACCAGCAATACTGCATTCACCAGAACCACGATCAGCAACACTGCACCCAGGAGGACCACAACCAACAGCACTGCACCTACCAGAGCCATGACCAGCAACACTGCATTCACCAGAAACACGAGCAGCAACACTGCACCCAGGAGGACCACAACCAACAGCACTGCATCTAGCAGAACCATGACCAGCAACACTGCATTCACCAGAACCACGATCAGCAACACTGCACCCAGGAGGACCACAACCAACAGCACTGCACCTACCAGAGCCATGACCAGCAACACCGCACCCACCAGAACCATGAGCAGCAACACTGCACCCAGGAGGATCACAACCAACAGCAGTGCACCTACCAGAACAATGACCAGCAACACCGCACCCACCAGAAACCCATGTGATCCTTGCAGGTGATGTTACACACTGCACAGCACAGGCCTCTACACAAGCCTTCCTATGATTACCTGGAACTAAAGAGTAGTGTCTCAGGGATCTTTGGTCTGGCAGTGAATATCAAATTGGAATCTGATTAAAGATCTTTGACAGTATAATCTTGCCCATTGTGCTGTGTGGTAGTGAAGTCTGGGGTCCAGTCGCTCATCTTTGTCACCAGATTGGACAAACATCAGGCTGAATTAGGCAGATTCCCACTAATCATGAACATTGAAAAAAATCAGGGATAACCAAATTATTTAAAAAAGCAGAAACACCTGGAAAACTCAAAACACCAAATTCATTCACGAAAGAAACTGAACTGCTTTCTGGCCCTTAAACACAAAATAGATTTGGCTGAATATCTTGTTATTGTCCAAAAATATAAGGCAGAGAAGGGTCTTCACCAATTACAGACTCAGTGACCACAGCCTGGTCATTGAGAAAGGCAGGTTTAAAAAGTCTTGCTTACTGATGAACTGCCTACTGAACTGCCCATAATTTGAATTCATCAAGAATAATCATTAGCATCTATTTGAAAATAGATAAATAGATTCATTGGGAGATAAAGATAAATGAGTAATTATATTAGCAGAATGTTCATCAGCATAGCCAGATATGTGTATGAGAGCCTCTTCCTAGGCTCACAGAAGGGGCCTGGAGATGCTCCAATTTGTCCGTGATGAGAGTAAAGTGTTGAATAATTACATTATTTATTAAAACTCATTTAACACAAGTGGAAAATTGAATATTTGTGCAGCACACCAGATCTTAAAATAAAACAGCTTTACTAATGAACAGAAATTCTGAAATCATTGGGAATAACCACTGAGTGGACCACAGACACAACAGAGGAACTCATGTTTTCTCTTTCTTTATGTTCTGTGCGGCTGTAAAGTTGCTTACTTTGGGACAGAGGGTTCTCCTCGACTACTAGAGTTATGGAAATCCATCATGGAGGTGTTCCTCTTCAAACAAATTCAGATGGATTGTAGTAGTGCTGACCCCTCTGAACAAACATTCATTCTTCAATGAGTGAACTACAGCACAATGCAATTTATTAGAAAGTATTATATAATTATATAATTTAGTCTGATAGACAATTAGGAATGGCTATCATAGAGAATATTACTATTACTATTACTAACATTCTTCTTCGGTATAATAAACAGAAGCAGGACTAAGTAACAAAGGTCTAAAGCCACATGTTACCTTAAGGTTTGTTTGCATCCTCTCATGGTCAAACAGCGCTACTGCATTTGAACACGCCCTTAATGGTATTATGTAAAATCCCACATAAACAGCAATGCACTCTGAATTCAGACGAACCACATAACTATGACTGCTAAATGTGACTAGAGATGTACATTTTTAACATTTAGTTTACAGTATTTTTCACATAAATACATCTTTTGCTCTCTAACCATCCCGCATCATCTTTGTCTCTACCTGTTTCATGAAGCCACCGTTTTGTAACAAGTTCTGGATTTAGACTGCATGCAGATGTTCCTCATTGCTGTAAGTTATTCTTACCAAGTGAACCCAAAACGCTCTTCCTCTCTGAAATCCGTCTGCACAACCTTTACCAGTCAAAACTTACTTTTGGCTTCTCCCTCACTGCATCCACCTGATCTGGAGAAGAACAGCAGAAACACAGTGGGTGTGCAGGGCTACCATCAATCATTTGCTGACTCCAGCCAATCATGTCTCACATTATCATATTACATCAATTGCTTTAGCCAGTCAGGAACGTGCATAGCAGATGAACCCACTCTTTCAGGGTTGCGCACAGACCAAGAACTTACTAAATAAAGAAATAATAGTGACGAAATATATTTGAAAGATCTACCAGAATTGTGGTAGATGTGACATCACCGAAGTGTTATAAATGAGTGTTAAGGAGGTTTTAGTGTTTTCAGAGCATGTTTTAGAGTTCATTACCGAACAAGGAACAAGGAAACCTGCCAGTCTCGCTGTAACCGGAGAGAAATAATCGCCACTGCTGAAAAACAGAACAAAGAGAAAGAGCTCCCTCTAACTCAGCCTCTGTTTAACTCACTCACTTTATTCTTTCAGACAACCAGTAACTTCAGCTTCAAGCTCCAATGACCTATACAATAGTGACCATCGAGAGGAGAGGGGACAGAGAGGCAGGACAGGCCAGAACATGACCGAGAATACAGTATATGAGAGGGAGGATGAGGACAGTTCAGGTGATTTAGGGGAACCAAATGAGATGCAGCAGAATGGAAACTGAGATCGTAACGATAATAATATCAATAATAAAGAAGGAAATTCAAATCTAATGATGTAGATGACACTAATAGTGGAAAGTCTTTTATCAGTGCTAATTGATTTGGTGTGAAATGGTTCAGATGTATTTACAGTGGTGGTGACGGGAACCAGGGGTTACTATGACTAGAGCTCAAATATGTTTTAGTGTTTTAAAGTTTTATTCATCACATACATAGTGATACACGGGAACTAGCGGTGAAATGCTTGCATAACTGCCTGCTCACATGAAGCAATACGGTACTGAGAAACAGCAGCCAAATAAAAGAACAGAGTAGTACAGAAAATATCTAACAAGATATCCATCTATGAAATATACACTAGAAACTAAGGATACACAGAAGACACTATGAAATGGTACACATGGCATTGCTGGGAGTAAAGTGCAAGGTGCAAAATGTGCAAAGTGAAAGAGCAACATAAAGCTGTGCAACTGAGCTAGAGGTAGTATAAATATATTATGAGTGGTCAATGTTTAGTGCAGAGTCCTGTGTGTGATGGGTGTGTGTGTGTGTGAGGTGGTCCTGTTCTATTTGCCGTCATGGTTTAGAGCTCGGATGGCTTGTGGGGAGAAGCTCCTCCTCGTTCTCTCTGTGTTTGCCTTCAGGGAGCAAAAGCACTTTCCAATGTTGGGGTGGCTGAGGTCCGTCATGAGCTTCCAGGCTTTAGTCCAGCGCTGGATGCGAAAGACAGTCTGCAGGTCAGGGAGCTTGGTCTCAATGATGCATTCAGCTGACCGCACCACCCTCTCGAGAGCCCTTCTGTTCGGTACTGTTTCCAAACCAGGCTATGATGTTCCCCATGTGGATCCTTTCAATGTTGCAGGTGTAGAGGTTCTGTAACACTTTGGAGGGCAGTCTGAAGGCATCTGAGCCCATGCTGATGGGCTTTCTTCACCAGTTGATGTGGCTATACCATGACAGGTCCTGCAAGATGTGAACTCCAAGGTATTTGAAACTGTCCACTCTTTCCTTTGCAGCTTCATTTATGCATACAGGATGGTAGCTCCTCTCCTACTTCTGTAGTGACCTATCAGATCCTTAGTCTAGTTGATTCTAAGGAAGAGATTATCATCCTGACACCAGTTTCATCAGGTGTTTAATCTCCTCCAGGTAGGCCCTCTCATCATTGTCAGAGGTCAGACCTACTACAACAATATTATCAGCGATCTTGACAATGATGGTAAAGCTGTGGCCAAGCAGTCATATGTGTACAGTGAATACAGCAAGGGGCTCAGGACACATGGACACATTCTATATGATTACAAATAGAATCATTTGTAACTACTGTACAAATTATTCTATTTTAAGAATGTGAAATGTCAGAATAGTGCTAGAGACATTTTTTTCAGTTTTTATGTCTTTCATCACATTTCTCGTGGCTTAGAAGTTTACATACATGTAATTAGTGTTTGTTAGCAATGCCTTTAGATTGTTTAACTTCAGATTTTTCAGGTAGGCTTCCAAAAGCCTCTCACAATAAGTTACTGAAATTTTAGCCCATTCTCCCTCGTTGGAATTTGTTTTTACAGTCCTGCTCTTAAATTTTCTATGGAATTAAGGTCAGGGCTTTGTGATGGCTACTCCATTACCTTAACTTTGTTTTCCTTTAGCTATTTTGTCACCACTTTGGAAGTATGACTGGGGTCACTGTCCATTTGGAAGATCCATTTGTGCCGAAGCTTTAACTTCCTGGCTGATATTTTGAGATGTTGCTTCAGTATCTACACATAATTTTCCTTCCTCATAATGCCATCTATTTCATGAAGCACCCCTACAACATGATGCTGCTGCTGCTCCCATGCTTTATGGTTGGGATGGTGTTCTTTGGCTTGCAAGCCTCCACCATTTTCCTCCATAAAAATGCATAGTCATTATGGCCAAAGAGTTTTTTGTTTCATCAGACCAGAGGACATTTTTCCAAAAAGATCTTTGTTCCCATGTGCAGTTGCAAATTTTAACCTGGATTTTTATGGCAGTTTTAGAGCAGTGGCTTCTTCCTTGCTGAGAGGTTTTTCAGGTTATGTAGAATTTAAGGCCATATTTTAATGTTAATAAATACACATTTGCACCTGTTTCCTCCCGCATCTTCACAAGGTTTTTCCTGGATTTATTTAATGCATAATTTTTGCACCAAAGCACGTTCATCTGTAGGAGACAAAATGTGTCTCCTTCCTAAAGGATTTGATGGCTGTGTGGTTCCATGAGGTTTAAACATGCAAATTATTGTTTTAACAGAATGTGGTATCTTTAAGTGTTTGGAAATTGCTCACAAGGATGTTCCAGACTTCCACAGTTCTATCTCCAGTGTCTTAGCTGATTTCTTTTTTTATTTTCCCATGATGTCAAGCAAAAGGGAAGTATCCCTTGAAAGTAGGCCTTAAAATATTGCCACAGGTACACCTCTAATTAAACGCAAATGATGTCCATTAGCCTATCAGAAACTTCTAAAGCCATGATATTGTTTTCCAAGCTATTTAAACGCACAGTAAACTTGGTATATGTAAACTTCTGACCCACTGGAATTTTGAGAATTATAAGTGAAATAATCTGTTTGTTGGAAAAATTGCTTGTCATGTACAAAGTAAATATCCTAAACAACTTGCTAAAACTTTAATTTATTGGGGATAAAATTTTAATGACTTCAACCTAAGTGTATGTATACTTATAACTTCAACTGTAGATCATTGTTCTGTGAACAAATGGAGATTTAAAATGGACATTTATGTATTTGTTTATATAAACATCACATGGTAGATGTATGAAATGTGCCTTATTTTGTCTGCTGAGTGAAGGTGCACAGGGAAAATAAACAAATCTTTAAGTGACAGAATTTTTTTTTTATTATTATTATTATTTCTCATGTAAACCCTACAAACATAATAAAGCCATCATTGAATAATTCAGTAAATTTCTATGAAGTTTTCACAGGTCTGGGTTTTTTTTCCGTCAAAGGCAGTAGTAAACTCTATATTCACCATTTTACACCCAAAACATGTTTCGGCTCTTCATTTTGAAAAGTCAGTGTCACAGTCATCAGCAGATCACCCTGCCTGAAGTTCTGGAGGTTGCATCTAAGAACATCAGAGTAAGGAAGTGCCTGGACTGAAGAACACCTTCTCAATTTCCATTTGCAGTGTGAAAAATCCAATTTGTTGTAGAAATTCTATTGTAGAGATTTGTGTTTGCTATTTTTAGGGATATGTCCATGGTTTCGTATCCAGAGTTTCATTTTGCTATCAGTGTATTTGCTACATGTATGTAATATTTTCAGAATGTGCATGTGAGCTTTTTAGAGCAGAAACTTTGTCTTGAATGTTCAACACAATTCAAGAAAACTGTTAATTAGCTGAACTGTATATATGAAGACTAGTTAGGTTAAACAGGATTAGTATTAGTATCAGTAGTCAGCATCGACCAATACTTAAAGATTAGGTATCAGCATTGGAAAGGGATTTCCGAAAGTTGTATCGGTGCATCCCTTACTAAGAGTAATTTTTCCTCCTTGTTTTGCAGACTGAAAAGAAAAAACACTGCAATGGTTGAAGCAAGGGGTGACCCACCTATCTGTAAGTTATCCTATGCACATTAAAGGATAAACTAAAAACGTATTCTTGTGCTTTAACTTTATTCATTAGTCATGCAGTGGGTCTCTTTTGTTTATCAAATTATTGTACAAACTATGAAGGGCAATGTGTCATTTCAGGAATCTGAGAATTCTGTTAATCTTAAGCAACAACTGGCAGTCTTTGAGGAGCAAGTAAGAGAACTTAGTAAGGCAGTAAGGCAATTTGCAGCTTGAAACCTACCAAAAAAGAACAAGTTATCCAGTGAGAGACCATGGATCATAAGAGTATAGTATAGAATGAACATATACTGGTAAAGGTGCAGTGGTTTGACTGGTACTACAAGCATCATGTAAAATGTGAATGAGTAGGGCTGCACAAGTGGATTAAAGGAGTTATGCAAGAGAATGCATGCTAAAATATTCTGTGTGTGTGTGCACCTGGGCTCTATTAGATGACTTGTATACATGGATATAAGAGACATACTCAGTTTACATTCTTTAAAACACATCAGAGATGCATTCTGGGCCTACATCATTTGGTGATTGCATAGACTAGTAGCAGCACTTTAAAATCTACTCTGTAACTTATTGGAAACCAATGTAAAGATTTTAGAACTGGAGTAATGTGCTTTGTTCTCATGCTCTTGATTAAACCTCTAACAGCAGTATTCTGAATGAGCTGTAACTGTCTAATGATCTTTCGGGGAGGTCCATTTAAGACACCATTACAGTTCTGCTTACATTTGTAGATGACAGAAGGCTGTTTAATGATTGCTTCAGTTTGGGGGACAGTTTGAGTTTGGGGCTGTCGAGAGCGAGACATCTGGGACAAATTGTCTTCAGTAAAATGCAGAAGCACATCAAAGAAAAAAGTCTAAGAGAACACAAGCTAACTCTGGCCAAAGCCATCAACACTTGCAGAACACCAGACATAAATCTCGAGAGCATTCCTAGCCTATGTTGTGAAATCTGTGACAAATGTAATCACTTCCCAAAAATAGCCACATTTACATGCAGCCTGACTGGACCTCACGTGATGTTCACTGTCATGGTAACGTTTACTCTGAGTAGTTTTACACACATGCGTGTCATTTTTGATTGGATTACTTGTAGTGTGCATGTAAGCAAAGATTTTTCGTCCGATTGTTTACTAGAGTGAGCATGTAAACACATCAGTCTTAATCAGCAATCAGAAGGTATTCAATTGGATTGGCAAAAAAAAAAAAGCTAAAGCTGTACAGACAGTACCAGTCATGGATTCATTATATGTGGACAGCCTTGAATGCACTTAACATGAATGATGCTCATCAGAAGAATACCAGTAAACAGGTATACCGAAGGTAAGTTAGACACAGGTGCTGATGTGAATAACAGATCAGAGAGTTGTCAGGTAATGTGCATCTGGTACCCACAGACACAACACTGGTGGCTTATGGAGAACAAATCATTCCAACTGGGACATGACAAAATAACTGATATTCTTCATCAACAGGCAGGTGGCATCTCCAAACTTAGTTAGAGAATGCTTAGAGAATATTCTTCACACGGGACAACAAAAATAGATAGCGCAGCCTGACAAATATGAGATGAAAGCAGTCACAAACATGCCAGCTCCAACTGTTAGGAAAGGTCTACAGTGGCTATTAGGTATGACATAATACGGGGCAAAGTACATACCAAATGAAGCAGCAATCAGCACCATGCAACAGCTGTTGAGAAAAGCATGGATTTGGTCTTAGGTTCCATGGCATCCATGGCACTGAATAATCTCAATAAAAGGTCTAACAGAGGCCCCAATGCTGAGATTTTTACCATTGCTAAGCCAGTAACGTTGCAGGTAGGCATGTCCAAGAATAGGTTTTTTTGCTCAGTTTATCCTTTTTGAAGTTTTAAATTCACGATTATTAGTGACCCATTGCTGTCATTGGTGTGAACATACACTATATTTCCAAAACGTATTCGCTTTTCTGCCTTCACACGCATTTGAAATTGAATGAGATCCCATAAACCAATCCATATGGTTTAATATGATGTCGGCCTGCCCCTTACAGCGTATAACAGCTTCAACTCTTCTGGGAAGACTTTCCACAAGGTTTAAGAGTGTGTTTATGGGAATTTTTGACTGGTGCTTTACACCACTGCATTCCACGCTTTGCATTGCGCTTGGTGATGTAAGGCTTGGATGCAGCTGCTCAGCCATGGAAACCCATTCCATGAAGCTCTCTCTGCTTTTCTTGAGCTGATCTGAAGGCCACATGAAGTTTGGAGGTCTGTAGCGATTGACTAAGCAGAAAGTTGGCAACTTCTGCTCATTTTTTGGTTTTGGTTACAAGAGCTCACCATGCACAGTGTCAGATAGACATATACGCTGACTGAAGGAGCTGGAACAGGTGGTGTCCGGGGTAGGACAAGTCAGTGGAGATCTTCTCTACACGCTTCCTGGTTCTGGAGGCTTGCAATTCCAGCAGTGTAGGCACCTTAACCCCAACTGTCCTCTGCAGATCTGATGATGCAGTGCAGTCAGTGGAGTTCATGCTGGGTAGCTGAGCTGCCCCACACTGTGATGGACGTGGTGATGACAGACTCTATGATGGCTGTGTAGAACCGCACCATCAGCAAGCAAGCAAAATTTATTTATATAGCGCTTTTTACAACAGGTGTTGTCACAAAGCAGCTTTACAGAACAATCAGTATTACAGAGAGAAGAGAAAAGAAGAAAGAAAATCCGGGTCCGAGCCCCCATGAGCAAGCCAGCGGCGACGGTGGCAAGGAAAAACTCCCTAAAAGAGGAAGAAACCTTGAGAGGAACCAAGACTCAGAAGGGGAACCCATCCTCCTATGGTCGACACCGGACAGCAAACATTATTAGTAAGAAGTATTATAGTAAAGTGGGAAAAGAAAGAGAGAGATCTGAGGGTGAGGACTGCACAGCGCTGTACAGCAAGAAGCTCAGTGGTGGTCAAACCGGTCCAGAAGGCTGGTGAGCAGCGGCACCAATCAAGGCAGTAGAGGCAACAGCATCAGGCGCACAGGATGGGCAGCTGATCAGCTCGGCAGAGAAAGGAGAAGAAAAAACAGAGTTAGTACTGTAAAGAGTGGCTGACCACAGATTACAGTAAAACAGAGCAGTGTAGACTCCAGCAGGTCTAGACCTGACAGGGAAGACTAATCACCAAATGCTTGACTGTACAAATAAGTTTTTAGCCTAGACTTAAAGATTGGGGCTGTGTCTGATTCCCGAACATTGGCAGGAAGATTATTCCAGAGCTGGGGGGCTTTGTATGAGAAAGCTCTCCCCCCTGATGTAGCTTTATTTATTCTAGGTACCAGTAGTAAGCCAGCACCTTGTGATCTAAGTAGGCGTGATGGTTCATAGTGGGAGAGGAGCTCACTCAGGTACTGAGGGGCGAGTCTGTTTAGAGCTTTATAGGTCAGTAATAGAATTTTATAATCAATGCGAAATTTAACTGGTAACCAGTGCAGGGCTGATAAAACTGGACTAATATGGTCAAACTTCCTAGTTCTTGTGAGGACTCTGGCTGCAGCGTTCTGGACTAGCTGAAGCTTGTTAAGGCTTTTGCTGTGACATCCAGACAGCAGGGCATTACAATAATCTAGCCTTGAAGTGATAAATGCATGAACTAGCTTTTCTGCATCCTGTAGAGATAATGAATTTCTTAATTTAGCGATATTGCGGAGATGCAGGAAGGCTGTTCTAGTGATATTAGATATATGTGTGTCGAAGGAGAGATCAGCTCCTGGGGCAGGTTGAACTTCCTCAGCTGACACCTTAAGTCCTCTGCTGGGGTCTCTTGATGATGGAGCTGATGTTGCTGTGCCACTTCATTCGCTTCCAATTTGTTCTAATCCCACTGACAGTCGACTGTGGAATATTTAGTAGTGAGGAAATTTCATGACTGGACAGGTGGCGTCCGATCACGGTACCACGCTGGAATTCACTGAGCTCCTGAGAGCGACCCATTCTTTCACTAATGTCTGTAGAAGCAGTCTGCAGGCCTAGGGGCTTGGCTTTATACACCAGTGACTGGAACACCTGGATTCAATGATTTGGATGCGTGACTGAATACTTTTGGCATTGTAGTGTTATCTTGTCTAGGTACTGCTTTCGCTGCAGTACTGCACGTTAAAAAGATGGGTCTTCTACGGTTCTTTCGTAAGGCAATGGTTCTATTTAGAACGTTAGAAAGTTCTTTACACAGTGAAATGATTCTTCAGATTGACAGAGGATTGCTATTGTTTTGATGTCAAGCTTGTATACCATGGAAGAACCCTTTTTGGCGCTATGTAGAACCAAATAAAACACATTCTGCATCAATTTGAGGAAAGATTTCACCATGCAAAGAACAACTTAAGCATGAAATGGCTCTATACCTTTAGGAATCATACCTCTTTACCTCTACCTTCAGGAACCATCTTTTTAAAGTGTGTGAAAAACGCACTATACTGTCTCACACTGAAACTGAAACATGAGTATTTCTCACACATTTTTATGTGCTCTTGTATTCTGGTACGCTTATAGCCATAATCATCGGCATCGTTAAAACTCCAAGATGTGGATATGATTACGTTATTTTTGTTCAATCTTATTCTGAAGATGTTAAAATTGAGTAGAAAAATTAGCAATTTTTTGTATTCCTAGAAAAGAATACAGTCTGCAAGTCACTTCTGTAAGTCACATCTGAAAAAAAGTGTTTCTTTAGGTAAAGTGTCAGTCTTTGTTCTATTTTTCTTGTTTTCACTTTCTAGGGGGTAGGGTGGTGGTTGCAAACAGGTCCAGCCAATCACTGCCAATTCCCTTCCCTGCAAAGTGGTACAAAAGAGACATACTCACAATAAGAAAGTGCAAGGGGGGATTGATGTAGCACAGCACAGTGACTAATCAACTAATCGGAGCTAGCGATAGTCATTAGTTTTAACTTTTAGTTAGCTATTAGGTAATTCAACACCATTAAAAAAAAAACAACTTACTGACTAGTAGCGTATGACTTGTGTACCCCTTAGCAATCTGGTGGTCTCTCAGTTCCTGATGAAATCACCGGCAACATGAGGCTGAGCTCAGCCGCCTTTGCACACGAGGCGGACTGTCATCTGGCAGTACAGTAGGGGGCAGCCAGAGTGTGAAGACAGTATTGATTTTGCACATTTTCTTTAGTAGAGGCCTTACCAAGGCAGTTTTACAAGCATCTGGAAAGCACCTGTTGACAGAGAACAATTTACACTAGTTAAAACATCCTTTTGAACACAATCAAAAACCATCTTAGGAAGAGAAATAGGAACAGGGTCAAAATCATATGTGGACAAACTTGTTTGTAAACTCCTGATAATTGATAACAGAGAAAGACTTCAGTGCTCTTCTAAGATGACGCTTTTTAATGCAGTGTACACATGATTTGAAATACAAATTATACATTCTGTGAAACTGTGATGCAAGACTTACCTGTGGAGACTTCTTACCCCAGGTAGGTGCTTACTCCAATAGTGCTCTTTATGTAGGCTTACAGTAAATGAACATTGTTCATCAGAGAGCATTTCCCCCATAAATGCATATTAGTATTACTATAAAAGGAGACAAAGTTCTTTAGGTTGGGAACCTTGTTTATTCATATAAATGTAAATGACAGAACATAACCTGACAGTGCATAAATCTTTTACTGTATATTTGTAAAAGATTAGCTACAAACCAAGCAACAGTTGAAAATTGAGAGAACAGCAGCAATGCATGTCATTTAGAGTTTCCTTTGTTGCATCTTTTTCACTCAATATCCAGCCTGGATATAATTACAATTTAAAATCATTACCAAGCCAAAAGACATTTAGAAGCATGATGCAGAAAAATGAAGATAAACAGCAGGGTGTGGAGATTGACACACCCAGACACTGCAGCCTCCCTGCTACCATTGTAATGCACAGAAGGTTTTGGTAACATCCAAATCTGCATTCCAGGTACAGTCCTGCATCATTCAGTGTGTCGCCTGAGGTCTACATATCTACAGAGGGAAAGATGGAAGGTGAGAGCCAACATGCCTTCACAAACTTGCTATAATGGCTTGCTATGATGTGCCATCTAACTTATCCAAACATCTGAAAAACATACAGGCCAAATGTCTGTTCAGTCTCAGGGTGCGTTTATAGGTAAACCAATAATTTGATCATAATATGTTTAGTGCAGATCATTGTGTATGAAAGCCTATTGTCTAATTAAGATAGCAACCCCCACCACTTCACCACCCACCCAAAGAGAGCAAGAACAACTGTGCATGTTTGTTCTCCTGGTCACAGATGGCTATAGCATCACATCTTCATGAAATGGTAAGCATATCAGACAGAGAATTATCCTAAATAATGTTCAATAGTCAAAGATTCAGGTCTTCCTTTAGGGGACAGGATCTTCTATTTCACACACAGACGCACTGAGGAGTCTGAAACCCAAACTCCAAATCCTGCACAGAGCGGTTCAGTGAATGTGGTGCTGAATGTGTGTAGGTGTGTCAGTGTGTGTGTCTCAGGGTGGACACAGTAGAAAGACAGAGTGCTGGCCGGACAGTCCACATACACTCCTACTCTCTTAGAGCTGAAGGGAGGAGGGATATCAGTTTTCTTATTATTATGCCGGACAAAGTAACCAATATCGGAGCAATACAGGGTCCAGGACTTTTCATTCCATCCAAATGCATATTCTTTACTGTTTTCTTTCCTGGTGATTGATTTATATGTCAAAGCAATAACAACAGGTCCGCTCCACTCGGCCTCCCAGTAACAGCGTTCAGTCAGTCTCTCTCTACACAGAACCTGTGGGTGGCAATCAAATCTCTCAGGATACGACTGCTGCTCCGTCACACCCACCACCTTTCTGTTCAGCTCGTACAGTGAGAGACGTGTGTGCACCGTGTTTGGGTCCAAAGTGAGCTCACAGGAATCTGCACCCAAGAAGAAAGTTTAGAAAACTTAATAATGTATATAATGATTTTTTTTTAGCTTGATAAAGTAAACTTGGACTACACTAGTTGTGTAACACATTAAAAAAAAATCTGTGGAATGAAAACAAAAACAAACTGTGTTTGACTAGAAACAAAAAATGTTGTCATGCTTAAGTGTTTAAAACAGAAACACTCACTTAAATTCGCTTAATGTTAATCTTCCTTTCTGTGTAGCTCACTCGCGTTTTACTTACGTCTTTCCCCCCAACTCCTGTTTTAGATCAACACCACCTCCCATGCGATTTCAGTCTGCCTATCATTTACTGATTTATATGCCATGTATGTGGCATTTTTTTATACTTAGGCTAAAGAGTCATTTAGTAATCACAACCTATAAGTAAACAACAGCTCTGAATCTCCTCTGTGCCATATACAGACACACATGACCAGAGAAATGAATTGTGACATCATTTGCGGGGTCGGGAGGGTTACTTTAAAATGTTTTCTGGTTCAGATTACTGATCATCTGTCACAAATGTGCTCTGTAACCTAAGATAAAGGATCACCTTATTAAAAAATGTTCTGTTTTATGAATAAGCAAGTAACACACAATTGTCTGTGCTTTACTGTGTGCTATAGATCCACTGGAAAACATTATTAAACACTTTAGTGGAGTTAACTGGGTATTCAAATAAGTTATGTATAGACTGGAGTTAAACAAAACAATAAAACAGTTCTAATTTTTAGGAAACTCAGTCTAAGCTGCTTTCAGGGATGCAGTACCTCAATCTGATCCTTCTGACATTTGTCAAAAGGTTTGAGTCAAATAAACGTGTTTGTCAAGCAAAATATTGTCAGTCATACATGTGTTTGATTTTTTGACATCTGACTAAACCGTTGAACATGAGCCTTTAGAGTAGTATTAATCCTGTTGATTTTATTCAGCACTATTTTTATAATGTATCTGTTATCTCAGAACTTTCTTTATGAGACTGAACACAGTAAACTTACATTTTCTTGGTCCTGGTTTCATCCTGATGTTTCCTGCATGTTCCAGTCTAAAAAAGAAAAGACCCACTTATATGTGAATATAATACATTAAACAAATAATTGGTAACTTCGTTAAGTACACCTGCTCTGTATCCTATATGCTGGAGTTTAACACTGTGTCCACTCACTGTCCACTCCATTAGACACTCCTACCTCGTCTGTCCACCTTGTAGATGTAAAGTCAGAGACGACAGCTCATCTGCTGCTGCACAGTTTGTGTTGGTCATCCTCTAGTCCTTCATCAGTGGTCACAGGACGCTGCCCACAGGACACTGTTGGCTGGATATTTTTGGTTGGTGGGCTATTCTCAGTCCAGCAGCGACACTAAGGTGATTAAAAACTTCAGCAGCACTGCTGTGTCTGATCCACTCACATCAGCACCACACACACTAACACACCACCACGTCAGTGTCACTGCAGTGCTGAGAATGACCCACCACCCAAATAGTACCTGCTCTGTGAGGGTCCATGGGGGTCCTGACCACTGAAAAACATGGAGGAAGGGGGCTAACAGTAAGTACACTGTTTGGTTTCTTCTGTGAGCATGCCGCATAAACTGCATGTTTACAGGTTGTACACTAGTTTCATGCATAACATGCAAACATATTAATGTGATTTTTTTAATGTGAATTCCTTTGAACTATGAATAACTACGACCTAATTTAGGGCTTCAGTCACACCAAACTAATGTCTGGTCTGATCTGTCCATGTGCTCTCCAGCACCCCACAGTAATTTACCTTACACCTAGAAACAGGGCTGCATTATTTCATGATATTTACCATTACCATAATCACTGCAGGTTAATTTAATTTAGTGGAGTGCAACATGTAAACTGTTCAATACAAATTATCGTATTCATAGTTTGGTATTTTTTTAAATGTGCTGCTACCCATCTGTTTCAGTCTACCAGATGTCAGAAAAAATAATTGTAACTTATCACGTGTTATCAGGTGAAAACTTCTTGAAGTGTCATGATCTTATTTTTTTACCAAACTGCCCAGCTTCTACCAAGAAAAATATTTATTTGTTTTTCTTGCATCTTTATGAGACCTGTGATATGATTGTGTTGTGTTTCTTCTCTTTGTGGACATCACAGAGTTTGGAGAGTGAAAAATTTGAGGACTTATTTATACTCATCTCCAAACAATCCTACAAGACATGGGTGAACAGCCTAGGATAGTGGAACTACAACTGTCTACTGTAATCTTTGCAGAACTGGGTAAAAGGAAACCTTGTGGAGGTTATCTGAAAACCATCAAGCCTTGGACCTGACAGAGTGATTGTTGCACTTGGAGCAACCAACTTGGACAACATTTTTGGTTGGACACATTTTTTCTCATACTTAAAAGTACAAAGTGGCATGAAGTGCACATGCAATGAAGAGAAAAGCAACCACGCATCATGAGTGTGAAGAAGAATACATTTTCTGCACATCTACTGATCTAACGTTTGAACTTAAGCTGCAGAATTAAGTCACCAACTCTGACTACGGCCCTATGTTTGTTTTCCAAGTGTCTCACCACTCATGATACACAGAATAGTCTCCCTTTTATCGGCTGCAATTCTCTTTAAATCTTATGTGGTACATCTTTCTGTGTGTTGGTGTCTCACCTTTTGCAAGTACTGATTAGCTGTTCACGTTCACGAAGCAGATGATCTATTCTCCAGCTAAGAGATACAGATTGAAGGAGAGTGAGATATAAGCGATGCTTAAAAGAAAAAAACAAACACAACGTTAGCTGTGCTGAGTTCTTCACTGACAAATGCATCGGACACACATAAGCAAACAGAGTGTGTTTCTCTGAGGGCCACCACTGTTTTTCATGACGCGCAGAATGCTTTCTTTCTTTAACTCTACACACTGTGCATGGTCATTCAGTTTTATGGCGGTTACATTGGCCTTTATTTCTCAAAGTTGTACACACTGATAAGAGCAAATATGGCAACTCTTCCATGTTCTATCTAAAGACACATTATACTGTGCTTTTGTTTTATATTGCTGACTGCCCACAAAATAAACAATACAAAACACAGCTAATGCAGAAGCATCTCATGCTCAGCAATAATACAGCATTTAAATATGCTTTTTTATGCTACACCATCACATTATTTTACTCTCTTTAATAGGAAAATATTTACTTCATACTTTTTTTTTCTTTCATTTTAACACTATAACGTTTATCAGTTGTGGAAGCCGTGCAATGACATGTAAAGGAAGTACTGGCAGTGGTACACTTTGATAAAAGCTTTTTTATGCAACTTTCAGGAATACAGCACACTGGGGCAGATTTATAAAACTGGGTGGTAACAGCACTATGCAAGGCAAAATCTGTGGTGTATTCATAGGCCCAATTCCATTTTTTTCTTACCCCTACCCCTTGTTTTTGAGTGTCACCTTGGCCCTTGGAACTGGGTTACAAGGGGTAGTGGTTGAAATCTTTCCCTATGGAATGGAACAACCCTCAAATAAAAAGAGCATCACTGCTCTATAGCTTCTTGTTTAAGTTTTCATGTTCCACCTTAAATGGTACAACAGTTTTTATGCCCAGTTGCTGCACCATTTAAGGTGAAACAGGAAAAAAATAGCTAGCTACCAATACATCAGCATATTACTAGCGACCTCTAAAGCTTGGTATGAAAGAAATGACCATTATACACTGAAACGATATTAAACTATGATAATGCAGTGGTTAGTGTAATTTTTTAACAGTGAAAATTTTACATTTGCAGGTTTCTTTAGCTTCTTGAGCTCTGTCTTACCGGTATCGGGACACCCTACACCTAGGTGTGAACGCACAAAGCTGAAGGGTAAGAGGCAAGGGGTGAAATGGGATTGGGCCATTAAGTCATGGTGGTGGTTATTAGCACATCTATTTTTAACACAGCAGTTTCACACATGTCCTAGGCAAATCAACATGTAGATGTGGTCAAGCATATTAAAGATCTACCAAGTCTCTGATGTGGTACTTTGACTACAGTTAAACATGAAATTACCATGTGGAAATTCTAATTACTGTGACACATCAGTTTAGCTCCTATTTTCTATTTTTTTTTTTATCTCAGAACTTCCAGTGGAAAAATTTTCACTAAGAAAAATAATAACGTCACATGTTGAAATCGAATTCTTCATAAAATCCATTGTAAATTGAAACAATGGGATTTAAAGTTAAACACTTGGAGTAAAATCAACATGAACACGAAGTCTCAAGTAATCATAAAAATACAAAATTGGAAAACACACGTTTTATGAATCTGGCACACTGCGCTTGTGCCTTATCTTGGGTCAATCCTAAGCCCTTCTGTGCTGAAGCGAGGAGGGTTAAACATTGAGCTGTTGCTCTTTCTGCACACACAGCTGAACTCAAGAGATTCTGCTCTGGATTCCTGCAGTCTGAGAACATCCTACTAAGAGAACATATTGAATCAAGGAGCCTGAAAACTTTTTAAAATGTGATTAGCACCGCTTTTCACATTGAGCGTCAAAGAATGTGTGGAGCTATGGAACACTGAATATCTTCATCCTCTTGTAAACTAAAAAACACCTTAACGGAATCCCTTAACCCTTTAACCCCTTTGGTTAAACCCTTTCTGGTTAAACAAGCAGTACTGACCTGTATACATTAAATTAACTGAGAAGCTAAATTTTGGTAAAAGAATCTCTGAGTATTTAATGATTCACTCACTTTAGGACAGTGGGAACATTTCTTCTACTGAAATTAAAAGGCATCCCCATGGACTGGTCACTCTTAACAGACAAACAGCTGATCTCTGGAGGGTCTGATCTGGATCTCAGTCTTCTGAAAACATTTATTAGACAATATTTTCAGTCAAAGAGCATGAGACTTATTAAAATGTGTAAAATCATTCATTTTTCACATTTGGGGTTTGGGATAAACCTTTTCTGGCTAAACAAGCAGTCCCGACCTGTACATGTTAAATTAACTGAGAAGCTAAATTATGGTAAAAGAATCACTGAGTATTTAATGATTCACTCACTTTAGGTCAGTGGGAACATTTCCTCTCCTGAAATTAAAAGGCATCCCCATGGACTGGTCACTCTTCACAGACAAACAGCTGGGCTCTGGAGAACCTGCTTTCTGGGTTTCTCTCCTGCCAACGTCAAATAGGAATAAAATACTCAGGAATACTTTATCCTTCACTCTTAGAACAGTTCATAACGTGTGGATATAGTCTGAATAAAACATTTGAACTCTGTTGTTGAGGAATGAGGTACAATATTGTCTAAAAGAAAGTTTTTTCATAGAACACTGGACTCTAGAGAAACTGATCTGTGGGCTTCAATCATGTTAAACAGTGAAAAAATCCACACTTCACAATGGGACTTCCAACATGGGCCACATGTTCAGGAATACACTGTAGATGACTCCTTCTCAAAACTGTTGTTCATTGCTTGCAGCGACGTACCATGAGCCAGAGGTTCCTCCTCCACTGCTGAAGCTGGTAGGCTGTGTCATGAACCATTGCCTCTTTATAGAGCAGGGTTCTGCTAATAACTCTTTCCCGATCCTGAAAACAGTTCATTCATGATTATTTTGTAACCCGTCACAAAAAGTATTATTTTTTGTTTGTATAATGCTGCCACAAATCGCTTCAGACTAGCATGGAAAAGGCACCTACGATCTTGAGGAAGACATAGAGAAGGACTTAGACTCAAGAGGGGAACTCCCGTTTCCTCGTTCTTCACGTGAGGTGGTGTAGTAAAGTTACTTACTTTAAGAGATGGGGTCCCCCTCCACTGCTGGTGCCATGAAACTCCATCAGGTGTAGGTGTTCCCCTTCCTTCACGCACAGCTGGAATGAAGATGCTGCCCCATGAACGGTCTATTTGTAAAAATATGCATAGGCTGTCAAACCATTCTTAGGCGAACTAGTGGTCACTAACCAACAGCATGATCTTCAATATGAAACCTCTGTTGTGACAATCCTCTAAAAGTGTGTATGTAAATGAAAAGCTAAATAGAAAATGAAGAATGTTTACTCATATTCTCGTTAACATACATTCTTATTTTTTTAATGACAGTGAAAATGAGCAGAGCAACATGGGGAGCCTCTGCTGGCCAAACATGTAATGTATCAGTGTTTTATCGACGTCATAAACAGTAATGCGCTCTGAATTCCAACTAATTACCTAATTATAGCCCTTAAATACGAGTATACGTGAGCCTATTTACGTCCAGTTTACAGTATTTTTAACGTGTATTACAGTAAACACATTCCTGGCGCTCTAACGCTCGCTGTCCTCGTCTCTACGAGCTTCCGGCCATTTTGGAACATCTTCTTGAGGTCTGGTCCTGTGAGCTCAGCTGAAAGAACGGTTTAGTATCTGTGAAACACGTTCGAACGTGATCCTGCTTCGAGCTACACAGAGATATTCATCATTCCTGATAGTCATGAACTCACCGAGTGAATCCAAATCGCTGATCATCTGAATTTCGCCTCAGACTAAAGTTTCTTTCGGTTTCATCTTCAGTGCGTCAACAACAAGCAGGGCGGGGCTAACGGCAGTGCCTGACTCCAGCCAATAACGTCCCACATTGTCAGCTCATAAATTTTAAATAGCCAATCAGACGCCGGAACCACTTTCCGGTACAGATGAACCTGCCCTTCAGGATGGGCACAGACCGAAAGCGAACTGAATAAATAACAGTGCTGAAATAAATTTCATAGATCTACCAGAACTGTGGTAGATGTCTCGCTGTAACCACAGAGAACCAGCGTAGTTCTGTGCTTAAGGCAGGAGAAATGTGTTGTATAGTGTTAGTTCTGCGCTTAAGGCAGGAGAAATGTGCTGTATAGTGTTAGTTCTGCGCTTAAGGCAGGAGAAATGTGCTGTATAGTGTTAGTTCTGCGCTTAAGGCAGGAGAAATGTGCTCTATAGTGTTAGTTCTGCGCTTAAGGCAGGAGAAATGTGCTGTATAGTGTTAGTTCTGCGCTTAAGGCTAGAGAAGTGTGTTGTATAGTGTTAGTTCTGCACTTAAGGCAGGAGAAATGTGTTGTATAGTGTTAGTTCTGCGCTTAAGGCAGGAGAAATGTGCTGTATAGTGTTAGTTCTGCGCTTAAGGCAGGAGAAATGTGCTGTATAGTGTTAGTTCTGCGCTTAAGGCAGGAGAAATGTGCTCTATAGTGTTAGTTCTGCGCTTAAGGCTGGAGAAATGTGCTGTATAGTGTTAGTTCTGCGCTTAAGGCAGGAGAAATGTGCTCTATAGTGTTAGTTCTGCGCTTAAGGCTGGAGAAATGTGCTGTATAGTGTTAGTTCTGCGCTTAAGGCAGGAGAAATATGCTCTATAGTGTTAGTTCTGCGCTTAAGGCTGGAGAAATGTGCTGCATAGTGTTAGTTCTGCGCTTAAGGCAGGAGAAATGTGTTGTATAGTGTTAGTTCTGCGCTTAAGGCTGGAGAAATGTGCTGTATAGTGTTAGTTCTGCGCTTAAGGCTGGAGAAATGTGCTGTATAGTGTTAGTTCTGCGCTTAAGGCTGGAGAAATGTGCTGTATAGTGTTAGTTCTGCGCTTAAGGCAGGAGAAATATGCTCTATAGTGTTAGTTCTGCGCTTAAGGCTGGAGAAATGTGCTGCATAGTGTTAGTTCTGCGCTTAAGGCAGGAGAAATGTGTTGTATAGTGTTAGTTCTGCGCTTAAGGCAGGAGAAATGTGTTGTATAGTGTTAGTTCTGCGCTTAAGGCTGGAGAAATGTGCTGTATAGTGTTAGTTCTGCGCTTAAGGCTGGAGAAATGTGCTGTATAGTGTTAGTTCTGCGCTTAAGGCAGGAGAAATGTGCTCTATAGTGTTAGTTCTGCGCTTAAGGCTGGAGAAATGTGCTGTATAGTGTTAGTTCTGCGCTTAAGGCAGGAGAAATATGCTCTATAGTGTTAGTTCTGCGCTTAAGGCTGGAGAAATGTGCTGCATAGTGTTAGTTCTGCGCTTAAGGCAGGAGAAATGTGTTGTATAGTGTTAGTTCTGCGCTTAAGGCTGGAGAAATGTGCTGTATAGTGTTAGTTCTGCGCTTAAGGCTGGAGAAATGTGTTGTATAGTGTTAGTTCTGCGCTTAAGGCTGGAGAAATGTGCTGTATAGTGTTAGTTCTGCGCTTAAGGCTGGAGAAATGTGCTGTATAGTGTTAGTTCTGCGCTTAAGGCAGGATAAATGTGTTGTATAGTGTTAGTTCTGCGCTTAAGGCAGGAGAAATGTGCTGTATAGTGTTAGTTCTGCGCTTAAGGCAGGAGAAATGTGCTGTATAGTGTTAGTTCTGCGCTTAAGGTAGGAGAAATGTGCTGTATAGTGTTAGTTCTGCGCTTAAGGCAGGAGAAATGTGCTGTATAGTGTTAGTTCTGCGCTTAAGGCTGGAGAAATGTGCTGTATAGTGTTAGTTCTGCGCTTAAGGCAGGAGAAATGTGTTGTATAGTGTTAGTTCTGCGCTTAAGGCAGGAGAAATGTGTTGTATAGTGTTAGTTCTGCGCTTAAGGCAGGAGAAATGTGCTGTATAGTGTTAGTTCTGCGCTTAAGGCTGGAGAAATGTGCTGTACAGTGTTAGTTCTGCGCTTAAGGCAGGAGAAATGTGTTGTATAGTGTTAGTTCTGCGCTTAAGGCAGGAGAAATGTGCTGTATAGTGTTAGTTCTGCGCTTAAGGCAGGAGAAATGTGTTGTATAGTGTTAGTTCTGCGCTTAAGGCAGGAGAAATGTGCTGTATAGTGTTAGTTCTGCGCTTAAGGCAGGAGAAATGTGCTCTATAGTGTTAGTTCTGCGCTTAAGGCAGGAGAAATGTGTTGTATAGTGTTAGTTCTGCGCTTAAGGCTGGAGAAATGTGCTGTATAGTGTTAGTTCTGCGCTTAAGGCAGGAGAAATATGCTCTATAGTGTTAGTTCTGCGCTTAAGGCTGGAGAAATGTGCTGCATAGTGTTAGTTCTGCGCTTAAGGCTGGAGAAATGTGCTGTATAGTGTTAGTTCTGCGCTTAAGGCTAGAGAAGTGTGTTGTATAGTGTTAGTTCTGCACTTAAGGCAGGAGAAATGTGTTGTATAGTGTTAGTTCTGCGCTTAAGGCTGGAGAAATGTGCTGTATAGTGTTAGTTCTGCGCTTAAGGCAGGAGAAATATGCTCTATAGTGTTAGTTCTGCGCTTAAGGCTGGAGAAATGTGCTGCATAGTGTTAGTTCTGCGCTTAAGGCAGGAGAAATGTGCTGTATAGTGTTAGTTCTGCGCTTAAGGCAGGAGAAATATGCTCTATAGTGTTAGTTCTGCGCTTAAGGCTGGAGAAATGTGCTGCATAGTGTTAGTTCTGCGCTTAAGGCTGGAGAAATGTGCTGTATAGTGTTAGTTCTGCGCTTAAGGCAGGAGAAATGTGCTGTATAGTGTTAGTTCTGCGCTTAAGGCAGGAGAAATGTGCTGTATAGTGTTAGTTCTGCGCTTAAGGTAGGAGAAATGTGTTGTATAGTGTTAGTTCTGCGCTTAAGGCAGGAGAAATGTGCTCTATAGTGTTAGTTCTGCGCTTAAGGCAGGAGAAATGTGTTGTATAGTGTTAGTTCTGCGCTTAAGGCAGGAGAAATGTGTTGTATAGTGTTAGTTCTGCGCTTAAGGCAGGAGAAATGTGCTGTATAGTGTTAGTTCTGCGCTTAAGGCAGGAGAAATGTGCTGCATAGTGTTAGTTCTGCGCTTAAGGCAGGAGAAATGTGTTGTATAGTGTTAGTTCTGCGCTTAAGGCAGGAGAAATGTGCTGCATAGTGTTAGTTCTGCGCTTAAGGCAGGAGAAATGTGCTGTATAGTGTTAGTTCTGCGCTTAAGGCAGGAGAAATGTGCTGCATAGTGTTAGTTCTGCGCTTAAGGCAGGAGAAATGTGTTGTATAGTGTTAGTTCTGCGCTTAAGGCAGGAGAAATGTGCTGTATAGTGTTAGTTCTGCGCTTAAGGCAGGAGAAATGTGCTCTATAGTGTTAGTTCTGCGTTTAAGGCAGGAGAAATGTGCTGTATAGTGTTAGTTCTGCGCTTAAGGCAGGAGAAATGTGTTGTATAGTGTTAGTTCTGCGCTTAAGGCAGGAGAAATGTGTTGTATAGTGTTAGTTCTGCGCTTAAGGCAGGAGAAATGTGCTGTATAGTGTTAGTTCTGCGCTCTCCGCCACATTAAATTATAAGAAACTGACTCCTTGCATAAGATTTTATGGCCTAATTCAACTAAATTCAAAAAAATTAAAAAAAAAACAATGCCACATCTGTTAGAAGTTCAAGAGATGAGCTGTTTCAAAGAGGATTACTTCAAAGATTTCCCTTGGAAAGAAAATAATTTTAAAAAATTGACTGTGTGTGAAGGATTCAAGGATTCAAGGAGATTTTATTGTCATTCGCATCACATGGTACATGAGGTGGAACGAAATTAAGATCTCATGGTCCAGTTTACACCCAAGAGCTGTTATTAAAATAGATAAATAAATAGAAAGTACACAAGAGAGGGAGAGTAGGAGAGTAGGCAGTTAGCAGCAATATGAAGTCCAGAGTGCAAGTTTGCTATAGCAGCATGATATTGACTTAGAGCAGTGGATAAAGTGTCTAGATAAGTGTCTCAGTGCGGTTTAAAGTGACAGTGCCTGTAACAGTACATGTTCTTGTAAGTGTCAGTGCAGTGTGTTCAGTTGGAATTTAGGAGCCTTACAGCTTCTGGTATGAAGCTGTTTCTGAGTCTGGTTGTTTTGCACTTGATGCTCCGCAGCCTCCTGCCTGAGGGGAGCGGGACAAAAAGTGCATGTGCTGGGTGGGTGGGATCCTTCCTGATGCAGGTAGCCCTTTTCCTGCATCTGGAGGTGTAAATGTCTGTGGTGCTGGGGAGGCTGACTCCAGCAATCCTCTGTGCAGCCTTCACCACCCTCTGCAGTGCTTTCCTATCTGCAGCAGAGCAGCTTCCATGCCACACATTGATGCTGGAGCACACGACGCTCTCCACCACACATCTGTAGAAGGAGGTGAGGACTGCCCTCCCGAGTCCAGCTCGTCTCAGCCTCCTGAGGAAGTAGAGCCGCTGATGTGCCTTCCTGACCAGAGTGGAAGTGTTGTTGCTCCAGGTGAGGTTACTGCTCAGGTGCACACCCAAGTACCTGTAGCTGTCGACCACTTCCACCTCAGAACCTCCAATGTGCAGAGGGAGGTGGTCATGATGGCCCCTTCTGAAGTCCACAATCATCTCCTTCGTCTTCTTTACGTTGATGCAGAGGTTGTTTTCTCTGCACCAACCCTCCAGGTGTTCCACCTCCTGCCTGTAGTTGGACTCATCTCTGTTTGTGATGCATCCAACCACTGCTGTGTCGTCCGCAACTTCACAATATGACAGCCTGGATGGATAGGTGAGCAGTCATATGTAAGCAGTGTAAACAGGAGGGGGCTCAACACACAGCCCGGAGGGGAGCCAGTGCTAAGGGTTATGGTGGGGGAGGAGATGTTGTGGATCCTCACAGACTGCGGCCTGTTGGTCAGGAAGTCTATGACCCAGTTGCACATGGAAGAGCTCAGTCCAAGTGAGGAGAGTTTTGTTATCAGGGTCTGAGGAATCATGGTATTGAAAGCAGATGTGAAGTCCACAAAGAGCATACGAACATAGGAATCCTTCTGCTCCAGGTGGGTGAGGGCAGTGTGGACCACAGAGGAGATGGCATCCTCTGTGGATCGATTCCTCCTGTACGCATACTGGTGTGGATCCACAGTGACGTTGATGGTGGCTTTGATGTGGGTCTGAACCAGTCTTTCAAAGCACTTTGTTACTATCGGCGTGAGGGCCACTGGCCGGTAGTCATTTAGACCCGTCACTGCAGAGCTCTTGGGGACCGGGATGATGGTGGCAGTCTTCATGCAAGAGGGGACTGCTGCCTGGATGAGGGAGGCGTTAAAGATGTCTGCCAGGACGTCCGAGAGCTGGTCGGCGCAGTCTCTTAGCACCCTTCCGGGGATGTTGTCCGGGCCAGCAGCTTTCCGGGGGTTGATCCTCCTCAGCGTCCTCCTTACTTTTGCTGGTGTCACGCTGAGGGGCTCCTCTCCTGGTGAGTGTGTGAGTTTGGTGCTGGGGGGGGGTGTCAGGATTCTCAAAGCGGGCGTAGAACTTGTTGAGAGCCTCAGGCAGGGATGGGTCTTTGGAGCTTTGTGCAACGTTGGATTTGTAGTCCGTGATGCACTTGATGCCCCTCCACATACTCTGTGGATCCTGGGAGGAAAAGTGTCCCTGGATTTTCAGAGCATATGCTGCTTTTGCCCTCTTGACTCCAACAGTCAGCTCTCTTCTAGCCCTCCTGAGTTCACCTGAGTCCCCAGACCTGAAGGCAGCATCCCTGGCTTTCAGCAGAGAACGCACCTCTGCGTTCAGCCAGGGCTTCTGGTTCGGGTAGCAAGTCACAGTCTTGGTGGTAGTGACATCCTCCGTGCACTTGCTGATGTACCCGAGAACAGCAGATGTGTACTCCTCCAGGTCCAGCTCCCCCTCACACTCAGCAGCCTCCCTGAAGACCTGCCAGTCTGTGCAGCCGAAGCAGTCCTGCAGCACAGCGTCGCCGTCACTGGGCCACACAGTGATGGTCTTCTGTGTGGGTTTGAAGCGACGCAGTGGTGGGTGGTATGCAGGGGCCAGCATGATTGAGATGTGGTCGGAGAGCCCGAGGTGGGGGCGGGGGAAGGCTCTGTACGCATCCCTCACGTTGGTGTAAACACGGTCCAGCGTGTTATTACCTCGCGTTGGGATGTTGACGTGTTGGTAAAACCTCGGCAGGGTGTTCTTCAGTTCTATGTGGTTAAAATCCCCCGCTACCACGTAGAACGCCTCCGGATGCTTGTTCTGAAGCGAGCTGATGTTGTCATAAAGCTCCTTCAGCGCGTTGTTAGCATTAGCATCCGGTGCTATGTAAACAGCAATCAAAAACACCGCCGAATACACACGACGCAGATAGTGAGGCTGACACTTCACAGTCAGCTGTTCTGTCGCCTCGGAGCAGTGGCTGTTTACCAACACGCAGTTTGTGCACCAACCTTTGTTTATGTAGACGCACAAGCCGCCCCCCCGGGCTTTCCTGGATAGCCGGTTGCGGTCCGCTCGGAAGAGCTGCCGGCCGGCGAGCTGGAAGGCTGAGTCCGGCATGGTGTGGTTCAGCCAGGTTTCCGTGAGACAAATCACAGCACAGTTCCTCATCTCCTCAGAAACATTCATCCTCAGCCACAGCAGGTCCAGCTTGTTATCCAGAGAGCGGACGTTAGACAGGAAAAGCGACGGAATTGGGGGTCGGTTAGCATTAGCCTTTAGCCTAGCTAGCACGCCCGCGCGTTTCCCCCTCTTCTGCCGTCTGCTGCACCGCCTCCTCCTGCTCTTTGTCTGTGGCGCTCTGCTCCCCCACGCCGGCACTCGTAGGAGCTTCAGCCTGCCCAGCGTAGCTCTGATATTATTGTCTCTTTTTGCTGTTTTTCTGGCCAAACTGTCCTTAATCCTCAAAAGTTCGATTCTGCTATAACTCACACGCGTGGGGCGTGTGAAGTTGGGTTCAGAACCGACGTAAAAACAGCTCAAAACAGGGTGTACGCTCGTAGCGTGAGAAGCCGCTGCGCTTCTGCGCGCCGCCATCTTGCCGCAGATGTTAATGAAGAATTTGACTCTAAAATTGGGACTGATATGAAAAAGTAAAAGAAAAAAATGAAAAAGGAAGATTTAAAAAATTTTTAATTATCAATGCATGAGTATTGTTGTCTTCACAGGAAATAAAGTTGCAGCAAAGAAAGAGAGAGCAAGGGTGGGCATGAGAGCATGAGATTACACACACACTCACACTTTCACTCACACACACACACATTCTCACACACACAAACACACACACAAGCACTTCAAGGACAGGGTGGGGTTATGTGAGAGTGACTTCTCCGAGTTTCTCCGGGGGCGTGGTTATGTGTGAGTGACTTCTCTGAGTTTCTCTGTGGGCGGGGTTGTGTGAGAGGACTTCTCTGAGTTTCTCTGTGGGCGGGGTTGTGTGAGAGGACTTCTCTGAGTTTCTCCGTGGGTGGGGTTGTGTGAGAGGACTTCTCTGAGTTTCTCTGTGGGTGGGGTTGTGTGAGAGGACTTCTCTGAGTTTCTCCGTGGGCGGGGTTGTGTGAGAGGACTTCTCTGAGTTTCTCTGTGGGTGGGGTTGTGTGAGAGTGACTTCTCCGAGTTTCTCCGGGGGCGTGGTTATGTGAGAGGACTTCTCTGAGTTTCTCCGGGGGCGGGGTTGTGTGAGAGGACTTCTCTGAGTTTCTCTGTGGGTGGGGTTGTGTGAGAGGACTTCTCTGAGTTTCTCCGTGGGCGGGGTTGTGTGAGAGGACTTCTCTGAGTTTCTCTGTGGGTGGGGTTGTGTGAGAGTGACTTCTCCGAGTTTCTCCGGGGGCGTGGTTATGTGAGAGGACTTCTCTGAGTTTCTCCGGGGGCGGGGTTGTGTGAGAGGACTTCTCTGAGTTTCTCTGTGGGCGGGGTTGTGTGAGAGGACTTCTCTGAGTTTCTCCGTGGGTGGGGTTGTGTGAGAGGACTTCTCTGAGTTTCTCTGTGGGCGGGGTTGTGTGAGAGGACTTCTCTGAGTTTCTCCGTGGGCGGGGTTGTGTGAGAGGACTTCTCTGAGTTTCTCTGTGGGTGGGGTTGTGTGAGAGTGACTTCTCCGAGTTTCTCCGGGGGCGGGGTTATGTGAGAGGACTTCTCTGAGTTTCTCTGTGGGCGGGGTTATGCGTGAGAGTGACTTCTCTGAGTTTCTCTGTGGGCGGGGTTATGTGTGAGTGACTTCTCTGAGTTTCTCTGTGGGCGGGGTTATATGAGAGTGACTTCTCTGAGTTTCTCTGTGGGCGGGGTTATGTGTGAGTGACTTCTCTGAGTTTCTCTGTGGGCGGGGTTATGTGAGAGTGACTTCTCTGAGTTTCTCTGTGGGCGGGGTTATGTGTGAGTGACTTCTCTGAGTTTCTCTGTGGGCGGGGTTATGTGAGAGTGACTTCTCTGAGTTTCTCTGTGGGCGGGGTTATGTGAGAGTGACTTCTCTGAGTTTCTCCGTGGGTGGGGTTATGTGAGAGTGACTTCTCTGAGTTTCTCCGTGGGCGGGGTTATGTGTGTGTGTGTGTGTGTGTGTGTGTGTGTGAGTGTGTGTGTGTGTGAGTGAGTTCTGTGCATGCACTGACTCCGCCTCCTTTCTGCCTCTCTCTCTCCTCTCTTCCAGACCACCAGCCGCTCCGTCCAATCTGAGCGCTTCTCTTCTGTCACCAGTTTAAATATTAATGTCTAATTCCCGACACTGTCTCAGATTCTGGAGTTACTGCTAATAAACGTGTTTCATCCACTCCAGCAGGTGTAGCACTGGTATGTAATACGTCTGTTGTGGCTAAACCGAACACAGAGTAAAGATAACCAACGGACCAGTTAGGTTCGCCCGTGAAGCGAGAGACTTGAACAAGTCGAGACCAGATATGAGGCAAGTCAGGAACTGTATTGAAAGTTATGTAAAACACAGATCTCTCAACTTTGACAGAATACAATAAATAAAAGTTCACACAAAAAAAGTTCCCCCAAGGAATAAACAGTGTTGGTCAACCTTCCAGGTATGAAGGTATTGAGAATCAGAGGTAAGTACTACTCTTTCTTTCTGTTAGTGTTTGTGTTACTCATAGGGTGACCAGATGTCCCGCTTTGTGCGGGACAGTCCCGCAATTTCATTACTTTTCACGTGTCCCGCAAATTGAGACGTTGTCCCGCATTGTTATAGCCTGTCAGACTCCAGTTTTGAAATGCGTGTTTTTTTTATCAAATGGCTGTGTGTGTGGGAAAAGCAGTGAGGGCTGTCATCAGGGGGCGGGGCGGGCTGAATGCAGGCGAAGGGCGGGCTGAACGCGCCCACCAACACAAACCAATGCAAATCAGGTCAGAACAGCACCGACATGCAGCACGAGCCGTGGAGGACAGGGAGGTAAACACGACTCGATCTAAAAAACGAAAATGCAGCTATAACAGAGACTGGGAAGCTATTCACCCCTGGGTGAAACCAGTGCGAGGGGACTCTTGTAAAGTTTTTTGTGAAGTTTGTTTGAGTCATTTTTCCATTTCACACGGAGGTGAATACGATGTGAAAAGACAGACAATGCGAGACTCACAAAACATGTGTAGCTCAAAAGGAGACTTCCCAGTGTCTGCATACGTTCCTGCTAAAACCCAGCTAAACCCAGCTAAACAGCCTATGCTGCATTATCCAGTACATGGTCAATTTGTTCTACTAGAAAAAAGGACTAATGTGGTGTTTGGGTTGTGCTGGAGTTGTTGTTGCTCTCTGTTGTTCGAGAAAACTGGAAAGCCGTATCCTTTTAAAGCACATTAAAGAACTGTCTGTTCTGTTTCTTTCATTTATTTATATATATATATATATATATATATATATATATATATATATATATATATATATATATATATATATAAACACATTATTATTTGCAGTTTTATGTGCTAAAGGGGCAGAATAGAGATGTTTAATTTAAAGTTATTTTACCCTATTACACACTATTTTATCTCGATGCATTAGTGTCCCACATTGTCCCACACAAACATAGTTTGTTCCACATCTGGTAAATTGGAATCTGGTCACCCTAGTTATTCAATATTATTAATCAATGCTATTAACCAGTAATATTTATTTCAGGCTGAGCTAATCACAGCCCTCAGGCGAGTATTGATTATTATAACCTGTTTACGGCTATTTTAACAACTAATTTTGCCCTCTTTCTTTTCCTTCTAGGCTCTCATAGATTCCGGTTCCTCTGGTTAAGGTAAGTACTACCACTGGGTTATGGTTTAGTTTTATTTAGAAAACAGTAATTAATACTCATTTCTTCTGTTAAAGTTTCTCTTTAGATTTAAAATCACCTTCTCAGTTATTTAACCCAAAATAACCTAAAAAAAACTAAATTCAACCACAAAACCAACAATTATCACTAACAGCAGTAATCAAGATAATCAGTAGAAAATCAACAAGAAAACAAAGACACGTATCAAATTACCGCGAGTCGATAATCATCAGTTTAAAATAAATAGAAATTCTGCTCCTCAGCGGCTCTTTGGTCAAGATCCACTCACTTGAATGTGAAGAGTCAGTCCTGCCGGTCAGCGGGTGAGCGGACAGAGAAAGAACCCAGTGCGGGGGTCCAGCAGAAGGGCGGATGGTCCAGCTCCAGGTTCGGCGGCTTGGCTCTCAAATACGGGCTCGGCGCGCCCCCTAGCATCCACTCGGGGCACTGAGAAAACAGAAAGTTCTGGAAGGATTCAACCACACCCAAAAAAACCGACCTGTTTATAAAAACAGCGCTTTGTTCTCTCGACACGGTCGTGTTTCAGTGAATAAATTCACATTATATTTTCTTTTATTACACAGGGAATAACAATGGTTGAGGTTGAAGTGATGATTTCCTTAACCTCAACAATCTTTAAATGACTCCTTTAACCTCGACTTTCACCTCAAAAGTGTTTTTATATTCAGACATTTAAATCCATACTGGGTCAACACTGTCTTTGTATTAGTCTTAATTAGCCCCTTTCTACACTGTTCCTCTGTTGCTCATGTAAACAACCTAAAATTAAAACTCAAAGTCAGCACTTTAAGATTACTGTTGAATTTCACATTTAAGAGGGTCCAGTGTTAAAACCAAGCAGAAGCTGTACCTGATAGTCTGTTTAAAGCCAGGATCAACTAATTAACCAGGTGGAATCAGGTGTGGCTTCTGCTTGGCTGGAATGAAAACCTGCACCTACACCGGCCCTTTCTGGATCCAGTATGACACCCCGGCACTAGAGTAACTGCAATTATTTATGGTGACTCCAAATCTGTGGCCTCTTAATCCCCATAGTATCAACCCAGCTGCTGTGTCCTCTAGAAATGACATAAATCTAACAGGTTACCCTATATGAAGTTCTCAAGAGTGGATGTATGAGGTATAATCTAACTTTAAACAAACAAGGTCTCAGAGGTCAAGTTAGTTTGATGGCCCAATATCACAAACCACAAATTTGCCTCAAAGGGCATGACAACTGTGGACGAAACCAGTCCTGCGTGTTCGTTGATGCAAAACAAATGAGACGAGTAGATCAGACTGAAGTGAAACAAACGGTTTTATTACAGAATTCTGGAGAGGTTACAAACAGAGAACATGCATCATGTATCTCCCAAGTAAGCTCTGACCTCCCAATGTGTTCTGACTCCTTTTATACCCTGAAGCTGAATATGTGTGTGCGTATAAGCTAAACCCAAATGTGTACATGTTCCTGTTTAGTGGGTGCAATGGACATATGGTTTACCATATATGGATGTGAAAACCTCACGTTCTAACGAAAACCTCACGTTTTACCGGTTAAGCGCAGACCTACTTCAGTTTATGGCCTTGGCCAGTTTCCTGTTGCGTACATCTCTGCATGTTTCTCACAAACTGCCTGTTGTAGCCTACCCTGCCATCAGAATGTCATAACTCTTTAATGCTAAGCGCGAGTTAATGCCTTCTGATATTAATAGTTAAAAGTATGCTACTACAAACATTAATACTCAAAAGTATACTACTACAAATATTAATGCTCAAAAGTATTCTACTAAAGATGTAAAAATCCACACAACATACAAGACACCAGTCTCCATCCTTAATTCTCAGGAGGAGGAGCAGAGGGAACAACAGACCGCTTCTGCTACAGATTTCAATGTTCCAAACAAAGCAAAACATTTAGGTTATAAATCTAAGATTTTTTACATTTGTAAAATATCCCAATGTATATTCATGAGCAGAACACTAACAAGTATCAAACTGTCTGAAAGAAGAATCATCACAGCTGCTTCAGAACTAGACTGTGAACTAAAGCAGCAGGTACGGTCACTTGAGAAATGTCTGAACACAAATATAGGGACATGTCCACCAAGAATTAAGATAAAGAAAATATGCAGACATACTAGACAGACAGAGTTTAAATGACCTCATCCCGTGCTGCACCATCCTCCGGCGAATTGTTCTCCCGACACTCCGAACAACTGCGTTACATCTCCCACGGTGTAGTCCAAAAGGAGATGGTCCTCGATTACATTCGCAGGTAAAATGTAGGACGGACGTCCAACGTTCGTCTCCTCCGTCTCTGAGAGAAGGTAAAGTTGGTGGGCGACTTCTTGGAGACTGTCTAACACACCTCCGTCAAAGTCCACATCAGTATCAAGAATAATCTGAGCTAAAACGTCCACAACTCTTTCTAAACGAAAGAGGAGGTAGTCATTTGGCGCGTGGTTCTCAAAGTCATTCGCCAATGATCTTAAATCATTTGCAATTGTTCGTAAAGACATCGCATCAGTAACAGTTTAAAAAGCGCGGGAACAGTTTTCAAATGTGCGTGTCGCTAGCTAGTTAAGCGCAACGCTAGCAACACGCTAGAGAAGAGCTGCTGTAGGCCAAGGCATTAGAATGAGGTTGGGACCGCCCACTAAATTAACATACGGGTGAAGAAATACATAAATAAATAAATGTAGAAATGTGGAAATAAATAAATGTAGAAATGTGGAAATAAATAAATAAATAAATAAATGTAGAAATGTGGAAATAAATAAATACATAAATGTAGAAATATAAAAAATATACATTAAAATACATAAATAAATAAATAAATAAATGTAGAAATATAGAAAAAGCCCAAATAAACGTTGATATGTGGAAATGTATAAATACATAAAAAACATATTTTTAGTGTGCCCTTTTCATGACAAAAAAAATATCATTTATTCATTTATTTATACATTTATTTATTTATACTCATGTTATTTTTTGTCCTCCATACAAAGAGCCCTTAAAGAGTTTTGTCCTGACATAATCTCAGTCATCTTGCCTTTCAGAGACCAGGGTGCTTTTAGACAATGTGTTCTGTGGAGTGGTACATTTGAATAATAACTCCCAAATAATTAAGTTCCCAGCTGCATACCACAAATCCAAAACATGCAACTTAAATCTGTCCAGTCAACCTGCGCTGAGTTGGATGGCTGGCTGAAATCCGTGGACAAGTCCCGTCTACCTAGAAAGTTCAAAGCCTGGGTCTACCAGCATGGCATCCTTCCCAGGATCCTGTGGCCCCTCCTCGTCTACGCCGTCCCAATCTCTGCAGTTCAGACCTTAGAGAGGAAAGTCAGCAACCACCTCCGGTGTTTGATATATCAAACATATAAACTGATGATAACAGATCACTACCACCACGTTTGACTGTTGGTATGAAGTTCTTGTGGTGGAATGCAATGTTAGCTTTACGCCAGATGTAATGGGACCCATGTCTCACAAAAGCGCCACCTTTGACTCATTAGTCCACAGAATATTGTCCCAAAAGTCTTGGGGGTCACCTAGATGTTTGTCACATGTGCTCTTTTTTTGGTCAGCAGTGGTTTGCGCCTTGCTACTGTCCCAACAATGCCATGTTCACCCTGTCTCTCTTATTGTGGAATCGTGTTCATTGACCTTAACTGAGCTGAGTGAGGCCTGCAGCTCTTTAAATGTTTTTGTCTGGGTTCTTTTGTGATCTTCTGGAGGAGTTGTCAATGTGCTCTTGGAGAAATGTTGTTAGGCCGGCCACTCCAGCACTCTTCCTTCAATAAATGAAATCATTTAAAAACAGTATTTTGTGTTTTGTCTAATATCAAAAGTACTATGAAGATGTGAAACACTGACGTGTGACAAATATGAAAAATAGAAATTGAAGGGGCAAATTCTTCTCATGGCCCTGTAGATACTGTGTCTATATACTGGGCCTAGATGGCCTCTACCCCTCAGAACTACCAGATACCAGGGCGGTTTCTTTCCACATGCTAATACTCTTTGTTCATCATATTGTCCGTAAATTCCTCGGATGTGTCGGCATTGACTCGATTCTGATTAAAACCATTTTACATGTTCCTGGGATTGAACGTCTCTGGCGTGATGTCAAGACCTGTGTTAAATAGTGTGTTAGCTCTATGCTAACCTGCTAGCTGTGAAATAGCGTGTTAGCTCTATGCTAACCTGCTAGCTGTGAAATAGCGTGTTGGCTCTATGCTAACCTGCTAGCTGTGAAATAGCGTGTTGGCTCTATGCTAACCTGCTAGCTGTGAAATAGCGTGCTAGCTCTATGCTAACCTGCTAGCTGTTAAGTAGCTTGTTAGCTCTATGCTAAACTGCTAGAGGTGAAATAGCATGTTAGCTCTATGCTAACCTGCTAGCTGTGAAATAATGTGTTAGCTCTATGATAACCTGCTAGCTGTGAAATAGCGTGTTAGCTCTATGCTAACCTGCTAGCTGTGAAATTGCGTGTTGGCTCTATGCTAACCTGCTAGCTGTGAAATAGTGTGCTAGCTCTATGCTAACCTGCTAGCTGTGAAATAGCGTGTTAGCTCTATGCTAACCTGCTAGCTGTGAAATAGCGTGTTGGCTCTATGCTAACCTGCTAGCTGTGAAATAGCGTGTTGGCTCTATGCTAACCTGCTAGCTGTGAAATAGCGTGCTAGCTCTATGCTAACCTACTAGCTGTTAAGTAGCTTGTTAGCTCTATGCTAAACTGCTAGAGGTGAAATAGCATGTTAGCTCTATGCTAACCTGCTAGCTGTGAAATAATGTGTTAGCTCTATGATAACCTGCTAGCTGTGAAATAGCGTGTTAGCTCTATGCTAACCTGCTAGCTGTGAAATAGCGTGTTGGCTCTATGCTAACCTGCTAGCTGTGAAATAGTGTGCTAGCTCTATGCTAACCTACTAGCTGTGAAATAATGTGTTAGCTCTATGCTAACCTGATAGCTGTGAAATAATGTGTTAGCTCTATGCTAACCTGCTAGCTGTTAAGTAGCTTGTTAGCTCTATGCTAAACTGCTAGAGGTGAAATAGCATGTTAGCTCTATGCTAACCTGCTAGCTGTGAAATAATGTGTTAGCTCTATGATAACCTGCTAGCTGTGAAATAGCGTGTTAGCTCTATGCTAACCTGCTAGCCTCTGTTTACCCTGAAAGGTGTGTAGTTTCACTTTCAGCTCAGTCGGTTTCGTCTGTGCAGCTGTAAATAAATCAGACGCGACTTTATCAGCACTTTATTTTATTAAATGATCATAATTCTGGGAGTTTAATCAGTTCTTTATTGTAGATCTTCCACTGGTTCTGAACATCGTCTCCATCTGAATCTCCAAACCAGAGAAACACAGAATGAACTGCTTTATAAATGAGGCACAGCACAGCCAATCAGAACACAGCTCATTTACATATATCAGTCTTAAAGGCACAGAAACAAATACAGACGGTTTCATTATAAAGAATGAAGATAAAAATGATGTAAAAATGAATCTTTACACTGTTTTACACATAAAACCACACAAACCTGATATTTTTATGGTTTGTGTTTCACTCAGGAGGAGATTTTATTTTAAACACACTGAGGAGCCGCTGATCCAGACTGTAAACCCAGTGCAGAGCGGTTCAGTGAATGTGGTGCTGAACGTGTGAAGGTGCGTCAGTGTTTGATCATCAGAGACGCTGTAGAAGGACAGAGAGCCGGCCGGACAGTCCACATACACTCCTACTCTCTCACTGGACGGTCGAGCAGAGAGTTCAGTCTTGTTATTATTGTGACAGACAGAGTAACTGTCATCAGAGCAGATCAGAATCCAGGACTTTTCATTCCATCCAAACACACAGTCCGCACTGTCTCCTTTCCTCCTGATTGATTTATATGTTACTGCAATTTCAACCGTCGCGCTACACTCAGCCTCCCAGTAACAGCGTCCAGTCAGACTCTCTCTACACAGAACCTGAGGCCACACATCAAATCTCTCTGGATGATCAGGATACGAGTGAAATCTCACACGCTCCACCTTCCTGTTCCCGTCAGACAGAGAGAGAGACCTGTTCGCTGTGTTTGGATCCAGAGTGAAGTCACAGGAATCTGCACACAGGAAGAGACATTAGAGAGAGAGAGAGAGAGAGAGAGAGGGAGAGAGGGAGAGAGAGAGAGAGAGAGAGGTAGAATGTGTGTTCGCGCGCGAGAGAATGAGAGTGAGTGTGTGTTCGCGCGCGCGAGAAAATGAGTGTGTTCGCGCGCGAGAGAGAATGAGAGTGACTGCGTGTTCACGCGCGAGAAAATGAGTGTGAGTGTGTGTTCGCGCGCGACAGAGAGTATGCGTGTCTGTGTCTGTCTTGCCTGTGTTAGTGTGTGTCTGTTGGGTGTCTGTCTGTGTGTGTGTGTGTGTGTGTGTGTGTGTGTGTGTGTCTGTCTGTGTGTGAGCGGGTGTTGGTTTGTGTAGTTTTGTAAGGACCTCTCAGCTGATTTGAATGGTTTATGGGGTTTGTCTGAATCTGCTCTGGTTGAAATCCAGAAATCCTGAAAAAAGTCGTTTAATATTCTAAATAATATTATTTATTATAATATTCGCTCTGGATAAATGATGACAGGAGTCAAACAGGAACTACAGTTTCTTCAAGAAACGTCACGCGTCATGACCATCTGGAGACCGACGTCCCGGTAAATAAATATTTGACCCTTTGAAGTCTGTTCCTAATGAGATAAAGCTCAGTGTTGAGTCCTGCTGTGTAGGACTGAGGCTGTTGTGAGGGCTTAATGAGAGACTGGGAAAGGTCTAACATGCTCATCAGTACCTAAGAACTACCTTTAAACCAGTTTTAGACTCTACCAGAGGATTAACACTTACAGTAGGATATCCAGTAATATATGTCTATTGCGCTTACGCTGCTCTGTGTGTCCCTGAAGTGTTCTTTGTTTATAAGGTCTATTCAGGGAGCTGCAGTGAGATTATGGAAGGATTCTTAATATATATTGATGGAGCTCAGTCTTTCAGTATGGTGATGGTCTCACTGTCTCTATAGAAATCAACTCTGTAATCATATCAAACAACTGAAACCTGGACTGACAGGATGATCTAAACCCCAACCTGCAGGCTGAGGAGCTCCCATTTGAACATGGCAGCTGCATTTTGTGTTTACTTGTGTGTCTTTATCTTTATTAAAACTAGTTGGATTATCTGAAACATTTAAATAAGACAAATTAACAAAAATAGAAGAAATCGAGTGGGGGCAAATACTTTTTCACAGCACTGTGAGACAAAAGAGTAACTGGAGATTTCAAATAATGTAAAATGCAGATGTTGCACCACTGCATGGATTAATTCAGTTCCATCAGCAGCGCTGACAGATAAAAATAAATGAAATAATCAATAATCAATCAAATATCTCAGTCGATCCATCGCGTACCAAGATGATCAATACCGGCTAAAATCTGTTTATTTGTAGTCGTTTCCATTTTAATGACGCCTTTAAAACATCCTAATTAAAGTGAATCGTGTTGGAGCTAAACGTCCAGTGCAGTGTCTGTCAGCTGAAATGATCCATGTTGATGCTCCATAGAAACCAGCCGGACTGTAGATCAACTGCTGACGGATTCTCTCAGGGGGCTTATTCGTATTGGGACACAGCCGATTTGGAGTTCACACAGATGATAATAGCCTGATTTATCGTTATTAAATTAAACATGAGCTCTTAATGAGGCTTCATTTCTAATTAATGCAGAATCTGCACTGTGTATAATGATCTTTATTTATTTATTTATTTATTTATTTATTTATTTATTTATTTGTGGTGTCTGATGTATTTTCCCACAGCATACATTCTCTGTACTTCCTGTTTTATATCCCTGTTTTCTCCCCTGATAAACTACCTGTTAATGCACTGGATCTTCTGACTGGTTCTAACTGGTTCCAGATATCTGTGAGCTACGCTGCTTCACACTAAAATATCAGATAAGACCACCCGGAGCAGCAGAGAACAGCAGGAATGATCTTACTAAATTAATCTAATTAAAACATTTGAACTGTAATAATTCTAGATTTGTGATTTGCCCAAATATATTTTGCTGTAACAGACCAGTAACGTTGAGTTAGCTGCTAAAAACAGGCAGTTAAGACCAGCTAATTAAAATATCTAGCCAGTGATTTTTATCATGCAGTTCATTTAGTTAGTCTCGTTTCTGGTCACCGTCGTTTGTGGTCAGTCAGTGGTGTTGATATACCGTATATGGAGCCTGTGTAGTGGAGCACCTTCTGTTTGTGTTTTTCTATGTGGGCTACGTCAGTAATTAGGATGGGAGCAGGCATATATACAAACACCCTGGGGTCCTGGTGGCAGGTTTTGGTTCATTGCTGCTAGGCTAAGTCGATGGGTGTCTTGGTGCCGGCGTTCCGTGTTGCTGGAACTGCGGGTTCAGTCTCGACTACGTTGATCCAAGTAGCCTGGAGAATCAGCAAAGTCAGCACCAACTGCAGCGTCCAGTTTACAGCGCTGGCCTTAGTACCCCAGACTGACTTCAGCGTACACCCTGGGCCAGCTGCTGTTCTCTTAGCACTTTAATTATTCAGTTTTTATGAGTTTTAATTGAGACGCTGCTCTAACTTTTAAAGAAAGTATTTTACTGTCTAAGCTGCCCTCTAGCCTGTGGTCATGCTGTGTGTGCAGACAGGTATTTAGTGTGTTGTGAGCCACTGGCCAGAGTGGGTGCATTGTTTTATTTATTTTAACTACTATTATCTTTCCTTTAGTTACAGTCCAGTCTGCGTGGGGTTAAGTCTAGTCCAGGGAGTTTGGGAGGAATGTTTGGGGATGGACTGCAGTGTTCACTTGAATGGTAGAAGTTTGCAGTGCAGTGAGCTTGGAGTGATTAGCAGGTGTTGCTGGATTGGTGTTTTTTTCCTTTTTCTCTTTTGTTGAATTGATTCACGCGTCATTGAGTAAATGATCTTCCGTCAGTGTCTCAAGGGGCCAAGGCTTGAGTCGCCCCAGTAGTACTGGGAATATTTCAGTACTGGTTGTTTCTATTCTTATGGTTTGTTTATAAACCAAACGGACAGTCGGCGTATGACCTCAGCTTTCTCTATTAAACACTGTATTTTTGTGTTTTCCTGAACCTGCATTTGTTAATTTACTACAGTCAGAGTTCCTCTTTACTCTAGGTATAAACCAGGGGTGGTGTAGTCTGGTGCACCATAACGGGGCCACCACATATTAGTGTAACTGTATTTCTGATTGGACCAAAGTTAAAATATGAGCAATAGCCACCTGTAGCTGTTAGCATAAATGCTAATAGTCTTAGCAACAATGCTAGCTAGTTTACTTTTGGACTCTTTACAAAATGATTAATCTACAAATAGTAGTTGGCTCAATAATATATGTGTAACCCTGATAAATAATTAACAGTAATAAGTTCCAGAATAGTTATTTCCCTTAAATAGTTTATATAATTGTTGCGATAACTATACTCTATTCAGCCTCTGTTAATACATATTTTCCTGCTTTTATTTTGCTTGTTTGTCCCATAGCTCTTGGCATTTGTGGGGTCTGCTGGGAGAAGGGGACGGGGTGAGAGAAAAAAACGGAAGAAAAAAGGGGTGCGAGAGTGCGAAAAAGTTCTAGCTGAGTGGTCTCCGTGGTCAACGGAGCGAAAATATAGCCCTGCAGTTGTGTTTGTCAGCTCGACATCACACAAAACCGTAACTACGCCACTGTACGATGAGTGAAATGACGGTAATGTTCTGTTCTCGCTTGTGTTTTACTGTGTGCAGGTAGAAGTTTAAGTACAGGTACAGGTTAACCCCATCAGGGATAGCACTAAGCCTCGTGGGAATAGCTAACGCGGGACTTGTTCGGTTAGCAAAACCAAGCTTTATATAGTCCAACCAAGTTCAAGACTTCCCCTGTTCAACGGACACTCAGAGCAACCGGTTAGCCAGCGGTTAGCCAGTCCGGCCAGCCGAACCTCCACCAACCCCGTGGAGAACAGTACTGCTAGCTTAGCCACCCCAAGCTAACCCCAGCCGCCCGAGCAGCCCCCCCGCGCTGCTACAGCTGCCGAGAGAGAGAGGGAGAGAGACACTGAGAGAGACAGAGCATTCAGCCGAGTGAGGTTAAGCTACAGACTAAGGTGGAAAGTTTGGTGAGTTTTATTTTAAAATGATTGTTTTGGCTCGAGAGAGCGAAGAGGCCAGTGTAGTTTTGTTTCTAGGCCACCACGCATGCTAGCAACGATTCCGGGCCCGCAACGAGGTACTTTAACCAGTTAAATGCCGGCTTAGGAGTGTGTGTGTGAGAGAGTGTGTGTGTGAGTGGGCCCACTACCAGTTAAGGTTAAAGTGTTGATGTTCCAACAGGTCCAGTACAGTATATCAGGAGGTTAAGAGTTACTATTCTACAACTTGAGGAAGGTTTGGTTTAATATAAGTTGTATTATTTTACTGAGAGCTGAGACGGGGTTAAAACCTTTTTCTATTGTTGGTGTTGTTAATTAATAATGCACTGAATATACTACATCCTGCTAAAATATATACCTAACTATATTATAAGAGAAATTCATAGTTGTTTCATTCATATTCATATCTGCTAATTGGGGTTATATTCAAATACAAGCCAGTTATATCCCATACGGTTTCTTTGTGTTTTATTTAGAGAAGGAGGACTAGTGTGCATACAGCCCTAGTAAAGATTGGAGGCACTGCCATTGTAATTTTAAAGTCTCTAAAGTAGACATATTTCATATTTGACATAAACCTAGTGAACCCAGGGCGCTCTTATAGGTTATTTCAGTCACGTGGGTAAAACGCTTAAAACCTGCTTTAGGAGTGCTACATAAATGGAGGCACCGCTGGGATTTGGGATATAGGGTTAAATTTCTAAAGAAAAAAAAAAACTAGCTTTACATAGACCCCTTGATTAAAATTCTATAAAATTCTAAAGAGCGAAGAAACTAGCTTAGTACCTCAGCCTCATTTTCAAAATATGGATCCCTTGCTTTACTCTCAGTTTCAAGACCACCTAATCAATTGGTGTAGAGGCGAGGAACTGGATATAAACCATGCCATTCTTATTGTGGGAGTCCCTCAAGAGTGTGCTATAGGACAGATAGAGGAAGCAATGAACACTGTCCGATGTTGGGGCCGAGTACAAGTCCGAGGGAGCTCATTTAATGCCAAAACACAAAGCTTGACAGTTCTGTGTGAGTGCAAAGAGAAGATCAATCCCAAGCTTGTCCCCCCAGAGGTCATACCAGAGGATGGATCTGAACGCTGGAAAATCATTATCACCGATGGAGCTTCCATTGAATCTGATGATTTTCTGAAAAAGCTAAATGGTCTGCTAAAGGCTGAAGGGAAAACTTTGGATGACCTTCAAGGGTTGTACTCACAGCCCACTCGACCCCTAAGCTCAACGGAATCCATTGCCCAAACCATGAGTGCGTTATTGAGTCAGAACAGGTCAGTTCCACTTGAAGGTCACAGTTACCGCCGTCTCAGGATGTTTTCCAGGGTCATCCCAACTCCAGCCGGAGAAGAGTCTTTAGAACACTGGCTAGAGCAAGCATATGTGATGGTGGAGGAGTGTGAGTGCTCAGAGAAAGAGAAAAAACGCAGAATTATGGAAAGCGTTAAAGGGCCTGCACTCGAAGTAATACAGTCTGTAAGGTCCGGTGAGCCTGAGGCCAGCCCCAAGACTTACTTGGATGCATTAAATACTGCTTTTGGATCTGCTGAGTCAGCAGAAGATGTGTACTTCTCTTTCAGACTTCTTCAACAAAGATCTGGCGAGAGATTGTCCGACTTCTTGCGACGATTAGAAAAATCGCTGACCAAGGTGGTACAGATGGGTGGCCTTCCTTCACGTGACCGAGACAGAGCCCGTGTAGAGCAGCTTCTATGGGGAGCTGTTGCCTCAGACCTCCTACTTGTTCAGTTGAGGTTGAGGGAAAGAAAGAATAACCCTCCAAGCTTCCTGGAACTCCTTGGCGAAATCAGAGTCGAGGAAGAGTACTTGGTTTTGCGAAGACAAGTTAACACTGCAGTGCGGCCAGTGCAAACTGTCGAAACCACAGAAGCGGATCAGTCAGTTGTTCTAAGCCTGCGAGCAGAGCTCAAAGATGTAAAAGCCCGGCTCAAAGAACTTACAGCATCGTCAAGACGGAGCTCCTCCAAGGAAGAGGAGGTAGGGATGCTTAGTCACCAGGCAGCCCCAGATCCTGAATGTCCTTCAGAGCTAACATGTTTGAGAAAGCAACTGAAGAAGCTCCAGCAGGACATGAACGACATGAAAAAGAAAGAGTCAGGAGCATCCGCTGCAGTTTTACAGGTGGCTACCTCTACTAACTATTCACCAGCAGAAAAGAGACCGCAGCATAACACCTCCGCTGATTACTTCTGCTATAGATGTGGAGAGGATGGCCACATTGCCTCGAAATGCCGTGCTCCAGAGAATGAGAAGAAAGTAATCCAAAAATTGCTTGGTTCCCTTCGTAAGCTTAAAGAGGGGAAAACTGGTAAAGCAGCTGCTGCTGAGTCAGACAGATAACATTGTTCTTCCAAAAGGAGTGCTGTGGAAATTGCAAGTCAAAGAGCAGTTCCCAGTGGACTAATAGGTCCCTCACCCATTGTTCGGATAAAGATCAACGACAAACCATGCAGTGCACTTCTAGATAGTGGATCACAGGTCACTATAATATTTGAGGAGTGGCACCAAAAGCACTTGACAGATGTTCCAATTCAACCAGTGTCTGGCCTAGCTGTGTGGGGTCTTAGTGAGTCCAGCTACCCTTATAAGGGGTACGTGGTGGTGGATGTACAATTACCCAAAGAATTAGTTGGAGTACAAGAAACTATTTCTGTGTTGGCGTTGGTATGCCCAGGGCCGAGGAGTCCAGACCAGACACCAGTAATACTTGGAACAAATGCCAATCTGTTTCAGAGGTTGGCCCAACTCTGTAAGGAGGCCCATGGAGTGGACATAGTCCCTGCTTTAGGCCTGAACAAAGTGTCCACACAGGTTGCCCGGACACATCATAGTGCGGGGTACCGTGGGCAAGATGAGGCAGTGGGTCAGATCATTTGGAAGGGGCCTGAACCACTCTGCATTCCCCCATGTAGCACCGACTGTGTACAATGCAGTGTGAGCATTACCCAACCATCTCAAAAAGGGGTTCTGTTAGTCGAAGCCTTTGACTCACCTGTGCTCCCCCAAGGTCTTTTGATCCAGCCCATGGTCGTCCCTTCATCAGCTATCGTGGCCACTGACATTAACATTGTTCTTGAGAATGAGTCTCTAAAAGAAGTGTTTGTACCAGCAGGGACTGTAGTGGGTCAGTTATATCCTACCGATACAGCTACTCCAGTCATGACCATGACTTCCTCTGTCAAGATCGATCCTGAGCACTTCAAATGTGCAGACTCCCCTATTCCTGAATACTGGAAGAATAGGCTCAAACAGAAGCTGTCTCAAAGGACCAAAGTTTTTTCATTGGAAGAGTGGGATGTCGGACTTGCCCAGGGTGTAGAGCACCGCATCAGATTAAATGACTCTCGTCCTTTTCGAGAGCGTTCACGCCGATTGGCACCAGCAGATATCGATGATGTGCGGCGACATATTCAAGACCTCCTGGCAGCTGGAATTATAAAGGAGTCCAGAAGTCCATATGCCTCGCCAATTGTCATTGCGAGAAAAAAGAACGGGAGTGTCCGTATGTGTATAGACTACCGCACATTAAATAGCCGAACAGTTCCGGATCAGTACACCACCCCACGAGTGGACGACGCTTTGGATTGCCTGACAGGTAGCGAGTGGTTCACAGTGCTCGATCTAAGGAGTGGCTATTACCAGATTCCTGTAGCGGAAGAGGACCAGGAGAAGACCGCATTCATTTGTCTGTTAGGTTTTTACCAATTCCAGAGAATGCCACAAGGTGTCTCCGGGGCCCCCGTGACTTTTCAGCGGCTTATGGAGAAGGTAGTTGGGGATATGAACCTGCTTCAGGTCTTAGTGTACCTTGATGATCTTATTGTCTTTGGAAGGACCCTAGAAGAACATGAGGAAAGGCTCCTCAAGGTGCTGGACCGACTAGAGGAAGCTGGACTTAAGGTCTCATTGGATAAGTGCCAGTTCTGCCAGCCCCGTGTCAAGTATGTGGGTCATATTGTGTCGGCCGAGGGCATAGCCACCGATCCCTCAAAAGTGGAAGCTGTCACCAATTGGCCTCAGCCCTATGATATAAAGTCCTTAAGGTCATTCCTGGGGTTCTGCGGGTACTATCACCGCTTTATCGCCAATTACTCCTCCATTGTTAAGCCCCTGACTGACCTAACACGAGGCTATGCTCCTTTAAGAAAAGAAAGTAAGTCCAACAAGGGAAGCAACCTCAAGTATTTCAAGGAATCGGAACCGTTTGGACAGAGATGGACGGAAGCATGCACAAAGGTAGCTGAGCAAATCAAACAGTGTCTTACACAGGCCCCTGTATTGGCCTTTGCAGACCCAGACAAGCCATTCATTCTTCATGTCGACGCTAGCCTAAATGGCCTTGGAGCCGTACTGAATCAAGAACATTCAGAGGGGCTGCGAACAGTCGCTTTCGCCAGCCGAGGACTAAGCAATGCTGAGAGGAATTATCACATTCACCAGTTAGAATTTTTATCGCTGAAATGGGCCGTCATGGATAAGTTCCATGATTACTTGTATGGTGCCCGTTTCACAGTGAGGACTGATAATAATCCCCTCACCTATGTTTTGACTACAGCGAAGCTGAACGCTACGGGTCATAGGTGGCTTGCAGCCCTCACAACCTATGATTTCGACATTGAATACAGACCTGGAAAGATTAACACAGACGCTGACCTGCTATCCAGATGTACTCTGGGGGATAGCACAAATGTAGAGTGGAAAAGCATATCACTTCCGGGGATAAAAGCAATCTGCAATGGAATTCGTGTCCAAGACTCGAACGACACGCCTTTCCGGTTGGCTGAACAGCTATGCGCCCCTGCAGAAGCCATCCCTACAGCTTATGCTTTCCCCATTTCATTGAAAGGAGATCAGATGGAGCTGTTAAGTAGAGAAGATATTGAGGTTGCCCAGGAAAGTGACATGGTCATAAGAGCTGCGAAGCAGGCCCTCAACACTAGCAACTGGCCCTCAGAACTGACTCCTGAGCTAGGTCTGATGAAACGGGAAGCAGACAAGTTGGTGACCAAAGATGGGTTGCTGTATCGAGTAAAGAAACGACCATCTGGGGCAGATGCCTACCAGCTTGTTCTACCGCAGAGATACAGACAGAAAGTGATGATTGCACTGCATGATGATATGGGGCACTTAGGGGTTGAGCGAGCCCTCGAGCACATCAGAAATAGATTTTATTGGCCGAAAATGGCACATGAAGTTGAACAGTATGTGAAGAACTGTGGTGAGTGCCTTGTGCGCAAGAGCAATAGTCCGCGAGCAGCACCACTCCACCAAATCACAAGCAGTGGTCCCATGGACCTTGTATGCATGGATTTCCTCTCTTTAGAAGCCGATTCCCGTGGTTTCACTAGTATCCTGGTGGTGACAGATCACTTCAGCCGGTATGCACAGGCGTTTCCCACAAAGAATCAGAAGGCGATCACAGTAGCTAAAATCCTAGTGGAAAAGTACTTTGTTCACTATGGGCTGCCTGCTCGCATCCACTCCGACCAAGGTCGGGATTTTGAGAGCCAACTCATTCAAGAACTTCTGAAACTGTTAGGGGTGAGAAAGTCGAGGACCACGCCCTACCACCCGCAAGGTGACCCGCAGCCAGAGCGCTTCAATCGTCGATGCTTGGGACATTACCAACTTCCCAGAAGCGTCAGTGGAGTCAGCATGTTGCTAGTCTGGTCCACGCCTACAACAGCACTAAGAACAATGCAACGGCGTATTCGCCTTACTTCCTGATGTTTGGCAGAGAGGCTCGTTTGCCAGTGGATGTCTGGTTTGGCAGTTCTCTGGCGGATGATAATGAGGTCACACATTCCCAGTATGTAAAGAAGCTGAGACAGGACTCAGAGAGTGCCTACCAATTGGCAGCTGAAGCTGCGGACAAGAGCCATCAGAGGAACAAAAGGTTGTATGACAAGTTGGTTCGCTTCCAGGCCCTTGACCGTGGTGACAGAGTCCTTCTCAAAAATCTTGGACTGAAGGGGAAACACAAATTGCAAAGTCGCTGGAATCCAGTGCCATACGTAGTGATTGGGAAGATGCCAAACCTCCCTGTCTATCAGGTGAAACCCGAGAAAGGCATAGGAAGCGTGAAAACCATCCACAGAGACCACCTCCTGCCTATAGGGCAGCTGGTGAGGTTACCCTCTACCGCTGATGATGAGCCAGCGCAAGCGAAGAGACCTGGACCGAAAGCCCATGAGTCTAGTCATCCCAGTACGGCTCGCACACGGACAAGAAAAGGCAAAGACCTCCTCTATTCAACTAGTGACTCTGAAAGTGAGGAAGACCATGAGATCTATTATGCCATTAACATGGATCTCCTGACTGGCAAGAGCAAAGAGGACACACCCAGCTACGAGGTAGCTCATGATGGTGAGGAGCAAAGGAATGGTGCTTATGAGCAAGATGGTGAGCTTGTGGGTGACCAAGAGGTCAACAATGGCCGTTTGATGCAGCTGGAACCAGATCCTGATACAGAGGGCGAAGGCAGTTGTCACGTAAGTGAAGACATTGTCCTAAGTTCTTGCTCTCCGGTTCCCCCAGATGTCATTCAGCCAGCCACTGTTCATAACCAAGAAAGCTCCCAGCAGAGCGCAAGCTCAAGCAAGGAAGCCAAGTCCAGCGAAGAAGAGAGTCCTACTCTAGGAAAGAGACAAGTCAAACCTATTATTCGACTTACCTATGACGAACCTGGCAGATCTAGAGGCCAGCCTCTCACAATAGTCCATAGGGGGGTAGTCATTAGGTTTGAGGGGCTAGAAGTCTAACATGCCCAAGACACTATTTCGCTAATGTAAGGTTAGGTCGTATGGGGACATCCTGACCATTAGTGGGGGGAGGGTGTAACCCTGATAAATAATTAACAGTAATAAGTTCCAGAATAGTTATTTCCCTTAAATAGTTTATATAATTGTTGCGATAACTATACTCTATTCAGCCTCTGTTAATACATATTTTCCTGCTTTTATTTTGCTTGTTTGTCCCATAGCTCTCGGCATTTGTGGGGTCTGCTGGGAGAAGGGGGCGGGGTGAGAGAAAAAAACGGAAGAAAAAAGGGGTGCGAGAGTGCGAAAAAGTTCTAGCTGAGTGGTCTCCGTGGTCAACGGAGCGAAAATATAGCCCTGCAGTTGTGTTTGTCAGCTCGACATCACACAAAACCGTAACTACGCCACTGTACGATGAGTGAAATGACGGTAATGTTCTGTTATTGCTTGTGTTTTACTGCGTGCAGGTAGAAGTTTAAGTGTCATTGAGGTACAGGTTAACCCCATCAGGGATAGCACTAAGCCTCGTGGGAATAGCTAACGCGGGACTTGTTTGGTTAGCAAAACCAAGCTTTATATAGTCCAACCAAGTTCAAGACTTCCCCTGTTCAACGGATACTCAGGACAACCGGTTAGCCAGCGGTTAGCCAGTCCGGCCAGCCGAACCTCCACCAGCCCCAGCCGCCCGAGCAGCCCCCCCGCGCTGCTACAGCTGCCGAGAGAGAGAGAGAGAGAGGGAGAGAGACACTGAGAGAGACAGAGCATTCAGCCGAGTGAGGTTAAGCTACAGACTAAGGTGGAAAGTTTGGTGAGTTTTATTTTAAAACGATTGTTTTGGCTCGAGAGAGCGAAGAGGCCAGTGTAGTTTTGTTTCTAGGCCACCACGCACGCTAGCAACGATTCCGGGCCCGCAACGAGGTACTTTAACCAGTTAAATGCCGGCTTAGGAGTGTGTGTGTGAGAGAGTGTGTGTGTGAGTGGGCCCACTACCAGTTAAGGTTAAAGTGTTGATGTTCCAACAGGTCCAGTACAGTATATCAGGAGGTTAAGAGTTACTATTCTACAACTTGAGGAAGGTTTGGTTTAATATAAGTTGTATTATTTTACTGAGAGCTGAGACGGGGTTAAAACCTTTTTCTATTGTTGGTGTTGTTAATTAATAATGCACTGAATATACTACATCCTGCTAAAATATATACCTAACTATATTATAAGAGAAATTCATAGTTGTTTCATTCATATTCATATCTGCTAATTGGGGTTATATTCAAATACAAGCCAGTTATATCCCATACGGTTTCTTTGTGTTTTATTTAGAGAAGGAGGACTAGTGTGCATACAACCCTAGTAAAGATTGGAGGCACCGCCATTGTAATTTTAAAGTCTCTAAAGTAGACATATTTCATATTTGACATAAACCTAGTGAACCCAGGGCGCTCTTATAAGTTATTTCAGTCACGTGGGTAAAACGCTTAAAACCTGCTTTAGGAGCGCTACATATGGCTGTAGTTTATATTCTGGGGCGGTCTGTGAACGTGTAATAGAGCAAACATGAAGCTGAAGTTGGGTTCTTCTTCACCAGCTTCTCCTTCAAATTTTCCATTCCACCTTAAACGACACCACAGTTACATTCTGACGCCTGTGTAAATGTGCATCATTTAAGGTGGCGTGGAACATCTGGACAAGAAGCCACCATCAGCTGATTGTTCTCGTGTTCTTCGTGTTTCTCTAGTGTAAATGATGATCTGTTGTTTATCTCCATGTTTAGGTATAAAGGGAATAAACACATTGCTGCTGTTGAGTCTGGTGCAGCTGGCTAGCGGTAACGGCAGCAACCAGACAAGCAGCACGGCAGGAAGGAGTGATGCTGTAAACACGACCGTGCAGAGCTTCATTTGTAGAAGGCTGTGTCTCTTAATCCAGCTCCCCAGAGCACCTGATCCAGCTAATGAAGGGCTCCATAATCAGCTAATGAGCTGGATCAGGGCTGTTCTCTTCAGGAATACCTGAAACTGTACAGAGCTTCCCAGGTTGGGAATATGTGTGATGTCACACCAGGTGATGTGGTTGTAGCCTAAGACTTTAAAAATGCTCTGATCTCAACAGAACGGTTTACTGGCTCTTAAAGCACATCCATCAACATTACTTTAGAAATGACTGTGACTTCTTATTTACATTTAAATAAAAACCCTGTTGGAGTTTTGGAAAAATAATGTCCCAGCTGCCTGTTTTCCTGCCTAACGTTACCTTTATAAACACATGGTAAAGTATGGAAGACTGAAATTATTCATTTGACTGTTGCTGACTAAGCAGGTCAATAACCAACAACATGTTCATGCAGTTTGATGATGCGGCGGAGATTCACCCCGATCAGTGATGCCCTGCAGCACATCACAACATCCAGACTAAACAGAGGAACTGGAGACAGAATTCCTCAGTTTTCAGAAAGGTGTCTGTATCCAAATGGGGTTAAATCATGTTATGGCAGTGAACAGTGGCATGTTTTCCATATTCATCAGACACTATTCACACAGTTCAATTAGGACTGGATGACTGGAGTTAGAATCTATATGATGTTAAACGGCCTGGAGGGTCTTCACTGGCAGGGGCTCCAGTAAAAACATCATTGAAGCTGTTAGACAGTCAGAATACAGTCTGACTCAGCACAGCAATGTGGTCCTGGTCTCAGTTCGGTGATGAAAACAGACAAGCAGCTAAATGCTGTGACTACACATACAAACACAGTTGGGACTGTGAGACTGTCAGAACTGATCGTCCTGTTTTTACAGCGGTAAAGTGTTTCACTCTGTTTTACTTTAAAATGTTTAGAAACTAAAGAAACAATTCACTGAAAAATCACATTCATCCAGTATCCCCCTCACAAGTCTCACGAGCCAAAACCTGTTTGGTGTCTGAAGTTTGCTTCTTTAGCTTTAGCACTGGAGCTACGAGGCTAATTTAACCTGTTAGCTACATTAGCTTTGTAGCTCTAATACTAAAACTAAAAGCAGAGTTCAGACACCAAACCTGTCTCGGCTCCTAAGCTGTGTAGATGTTCTTCTGCTGTATAAAGGAGCGTTCAGCCTCTTAAACTCTCTCAAGCTCACGTTTCATTACGTCTGTGAAGCACTGGGACTGAAAACTTCTTCTCTAGTCTGAACAATAAGCTCCACATTATCAGTCCGCACGTTTAAGAGCACCATATGTTATCACAGCTGACCAATTAGTAGCAAGGAGGTCTTCTCTCTAGTCACTCATCCAACCAGGATGGGCGGTGGGCTTTGGCTGTTTTCACCTGGAGCTGAACACACTTTACACACAGACCACCAGACTGAACGTGAGAAACTCTTATTCTGGCTTCTTTCTCTTTCTGTTTGCTTTAATGGGGTCTAGAATTGATGCTGCAAAGCAGGATGAGTCTTTAGGAGGACTGGTCAGTGATGACCAAACAAAGGAATGAATATATGCAGATGATTCACCACACTTGTGTTTGTGGGTCAGGACAGTCAACCAGGTGAGGAGATGACGTGTGACTCAGGTTTGTAAAATAAAGGTTTTTATCCTCAAATTACTGTCAGAGGCGTTTTTGAGCTTTAAGTCCTGAACGTCATCTTCAGTGTTACAAATGAAGTGATATGTTTATATGATATGATTAAGTTAAATGGAAATGTTTAGCCACACAACAGTTTCTAGAATTTATAGAGAATTTTAAGATTTTCTTTACAGCTGTAGCTTCATAACATTAGCACTAACTCTTACAGGAGCTACAGAAATGGAGCATAAAGGTCTTGGATTAAACATCTGAATGTCGTGTTGTTTTAGAAACATATATATACAGTTAGGCTGATACTTTAACTCACTGATCTGCGTATTCCAGCACATTATGGAAGTTACTGTATACTGAGCAGGTGATCATTCTTAGGATTGGTTATTTTTGCTCCTGAGTTAATGCTGTGCAGGCCATGGAGTCTCCTGGTAGTCTTTGTAATGCTTGTGCTAAACCTTCAAAAATAAACTGGCTTTACAAAATAATCCCTGTAGACATTCACACACCAGCCACTTCAGTAAGCCCACTTACTTGTTTCTACACTCTGTCCGTTTTATCAGCTCCACTGACCGTATAGTTTCACTCTGTAGCTCTACAGTTACAGACTGTAGTCCATCTGCTTCTCTGATACTTTGTTTTCCTGTTCCTCAGTGGTCAGGACCCCCATGGACCCTCACAGAGCAGGTACTAACACTGCAGTAACACTGACATGGTTGTGGTGTGTTAGTGTGTGTTGCGCTGGTCTGAGTGGATCAGACACAGCAGTGCTGCTGGAGTTTTTAACACCTTAGTGTCGCTGCTGGACTGAGAATAGTCCACCAACCCAAAATATCCAGCCAATAGCGTCCTGTGGGCAGTGTCCTGTGGGCAGTGTCCTGTGGGCAGTGTCCTGTGGGCAGCGTCCTGTGACCACTGATGAAGGACTAGAGGATGACCAACACAAACTGTGCAGCAGCAGATGAGCTGTCGTCTCTGACTTTACATCTACAAGGTGGACTGACAAGGTAGGAGTGTCTAATAGAGTGGACAGTGAGTGGACACAGTGTTTAAAAACTCCAGCAGCACTACTGTCTCTGCTCCACTCGCACCAGCACAACACACAGTAACACACATCACTACATCAGTGTTACTGCAGTGCTGAGGGTGATCCACCACCCAAGTAGTACCTGCTCTGTGGTGGTCCTGTGGGGGTCCTGACCACTGAAGAACTGGCTAATTCTAGAAGTCTGTAATTAGTCTTACCACATTCTACAGAGTGCACCTATATGGTAAGATGAACTGATAAAATGGACAGTGAGTGTAGAAACGAGGAGAAGGGCTGAATGAAGTGGTCAGTTTGTGTACATGTGGTGTAAAATATAGAAAATATCAGTTTAAACAATTTAAAGGACAAAAAGTCTGTGAAGCACTAGATGAGCCAACACTGGAGTCAGACAGTGCAGCGTTATATGAGGATGAGGTTGAGGATGTAGGTGTTACAGAGGAATTGAAGGTCATTGTGTGTCATTGATGTGAGAGGGTGTTTGTATGTTTGGGGGCTTGTATGGGGGGCTGCTTAGGGTGAAATACACCACTGACACACACACGCCAGTGAAACACCAACACCACTGTAATAGACACACACACACACACGCCACTGTAACACACACACTACTAAAACACACAAACACACCACTGACACACACACGCCAGTGAAACGCCAACACCACTGTAACACACACACACTACTAAAACACACAAACACCACTGACACACACACACCACTGAAACACCAACACCATTGTAACACACACACTACTAAAACACACACACACACTGAAACATTCACACTCACGACTGACATCCTCCTTGGAAGTCATTTGACTGTAACAGGAAGGCAGAGTTTTACAAAATAAGCACACAGTCAGCAGCACAACGATGAAGAGTTTCTGGATGAACTCTGTTCAGCCTCTTTTAAGGAAGAACAAACAAACTGCTCTATCAGTTAAATTACCCCTTTCTTTTTACAGATTTTTAGAATTAAGCTCAGTTTTGAAAACAGGACTCATTTTGTTCAAACACTACACACAGTTCACACAGTCACACACAAGCAGGAGAACACCTCAGATCTTCTGCAAAATGAAACACTTCATTCAGAGCTGTACAGTAACTCATATAAACCCTATTTAGCCATCATACAGCGTATACAGAGTTCATACGATCTGATTCTGTTTCACCTGGTTACACACTACTGTGCTCGATCTAAAACACCTTTAAATCACTGCTTTTCTAACAATACAGGGTGATTCAGAAAGATTCATCCCATTTTAAAATGATTTATTTCACTTGTAAATCTGAACCTCCTCCAGCTGTACGGAAAACATCATCACAGTCAAATTCATCCCATACAGGATTGAACAGGTCGGGTGTCGCTGCACTCACGGCTCTTTCAGTGGGATTTCAGAGATCATCCAGTGCTGTGGAACCAACACAGAACGCTCTGAGATGTTGGATCTTCACTGCCCAGGAAAATCACACTGCACAGTTATGACTGATTCAGTCTTATTGACGTGGAGAACGCAGAACACTTTCTGCTCAGGGTCTCATCTCCTCTCAGACTGAAGGGAGCCCCTCTACCACTGACAGTCAGAAACTCTATGACCCCCTCTTTCATTTTGGATTGTGACTGGTTCCTATAGGAGACTCACAGTGGTGAAAATATGGAGCTTTGAAATCTGATGAATCTTGTTGAATCACTTTGTACTGTCTGGGTTTGATTTAATTCAGAGATGCTGTTAAAGTACATGAACAACCAAACACAACACTCATGACTAGTACTGCATATTGACGAAAATGTTTATTCCTCTCCACACTGTAACATCAGTCAATGAACTTATAGTTGAGGTGAGTTTCACTAACTGTTATTTCTAATTTCAGTCTGTAAGCAATCGTAAAAAGCTAATGAGCCTTTCAGCATTGCTGGCAGTAGAGAGGATGTTTTCAGTTTTTTCTCCTGCATCCTACACTGTGTAGAACCATACAAGATGCCCTTCTAGACAGAATCTTCACTGAACTGGAAGACCACACAAAACCATTCATTCCATCATAACGGTAGTTGAGTGTGGAGAAGAGCCTGCAGTGAGATAATGTACAACTCCACTGGAGTCACTATATCAGCATCTAACTCTGCTTTTAAAACAGTTTGAAGGCCAAAGACCGCATCCCCAATTGCTCCCCGGGCGCCGTGGATAGGGCTGCCCTCTGCTCCGGGCAAGTGCTCACTGCCCCCTAGTGTGTGTGTGCTCACTAGTGTGTGTATGTGGTGTTTCACTTCACGGATGGGTTAAATGCGGAGGTGAAATTTTCCCGTTTGTGGGACTAATAAGGGTCACTTAATCTAATCTTTAATCAGAACTATGGGCTGCGGGGATTTGTTGTTGGGACTATGAGAATATTCCCAACAGAAAATCCTGATTGCTCATTGTTTTAATGAATTTTCATAAAGGATTAATTATCTTATTTTTTTTCAGAAACCCTTTTCTTTGAGCTGCTGAGCTTATTTTGTAAAACTCTTCCTGTCACAGTGAAATGATTTCCAGACACCAGTGACTGTAGCTTCTGTACAATCACACACACACACGTTTCATAGGTGTGTGTATGTGCAAGTATTTCAGTGACGTGTGTGATTGTTTCAGTGGTTTGTGTAAGCAGTGTGAGAATGTGCAGTTGTTTTAGTGTATTTTACCAAAAACAGACCCATATATTGTTAGTTTCCCTGTGTGTGTGTGTGTGTGTGTGTGTGTGTGTGTATACTTACATTCCTTTGGTCTGATTCTCATCTCACCATCATGTTCCACTCTAAAGAAGACAAACACAGATCAGTGAGAGACGTTCACTGCAAAACTATTTCTCTCACTCTGTGTGTGTGTGTGTGTGTGTGTGTGTGTGTGTGTATAATGTCTTTGTTTCTTCCTTTGCCACATTCTATCTCTCTCGCTTTATCTCACTCTTGGTTACTCGCAGGTAATTTTTAAAATTTTAAAGTTTCTTTTTCTGTCTCTCATGAATGCACTCACACACTCTTACACACACACACTTATACACACACACTCTCTCTCTCACACACACTCCACTCACTCTCTCTCAAACACACACACACCTGAGTGTTTTGAGTGAGCAGTGTGGATCCTCTTGTCTAGCAGAGAGCAGTTTCACTCCTGACTCTCCTAAGAGATTATAGCTCAGATCCAGTTCTTTCAGGTATGAGGGGTTTGAACTCAGAGCTGAAGCCAGAGAAGAACAGCCTTCCTTCCTGACCATGCATCCTGATAATCTGCAGACAGCAGAAAAAGAGAGAAACAGACTGAGAGAGAGAATGCACAGAACCTAGTAGACATTTAAATAAAAAAAAACATAAAAGATGGAAATAAAAAGACTACTTTTAAAAGTTTAAAGTTTCAATTTAAAGACTACACATTTCTTTACTATTTAATTGGGTCATCTAATACTCGATTAGCTAAGCCTTTCACAGTAACGGAAATTTTGACCAGGGATCCCCAAACTTTTGACTGCCACTGTAATTGCAAAGTAGTAATTTTAATATGCTAATTTTGTATCAATTTAATTGAGGCTTTATTCATGTTACAACCCAAAAAATCACTAAGAATATATTTTTTAATGTTTACCTCTTATTAATAAAAACGCACTTGATTTAAAAATCTGTACATGTTGATTTCAGGGAGTGTATTAGTGTCACTCATAGCTCTGACATCCATCTTTAGCTGTTTTTGATTTTCATACTTTTGGTTGCTCAGCCTATTTTTTCTGCATGGTTTGAGTAAAATTCATTGGATCTGGTGGTTATTATTGTATGAAAGAAGTTAATGACTGTTGACCAGGTCAAGTCAAATTTAATAGATTTACTACAGAAGGAGGCTGAAAGAAGATTCAGTGATAGAGAATCAATGAGTGATACTATTTCTCCTTGATTGCTAGTTCATCAGAATTGTTGTTTTGGTGATTGTTAGCATTTTAACAATTATTCTGCTGTTTTCATAAGGATATTTCTGTTGGTATGTCTCCTAATAGAGTGATAGAAATAGTAAAATGGGCTGAAACAATGGCGTCATTACTTAAACACTATCGTCGTTAACTGCTTAGACCAGGCAGGGAGAGCAGAGAATCCCAGACGACCCTGTCACCTGCAATATCTTCCAGCTCATTCCCAGGGACCCCAAGCCACTCCCAGGCCTACTTGGAGATATAATACCTCCAGCAGGTCCTAAGACAACCCTGGGTTCTTATCCCGGCAGGCCGTGCCTGGTACACCCCCACCGGCAGGCATCCAGGTGGCATTCGAATCAGATGCCCGAACCATCTTAGCTGGTTCTTCTTAATGCAGAGGAGCAGCAGCTCTACTCCGAGCTCTTCCTGGATGGCCGAGCTCATGGCTCAGCTCCCTCTTCACCAGTACAGTCCAGTACAGTGACCGCATTACTGCTGGCGCTTGTCCCAGCCTACTGCCGATCTCACGATCCCTCTTCCCATCACTTGTGAACAAGACCTTGAGACACTTAAACTCCTCCACCTGGGGCAAGTCCTTTCCCCTTACATGGAGTGACCATGCCATCCTTTTCTGGGCTAAGACCATGGAGGTGCTGATCCACATACCATCCACTTCACACTCAGCTGCAAACCGCTCCAGTGAGTGCTGGAGGCATCCATGTGATTCAGCCAAAAGACAACAACATCTTCAAATAGCAGAGACACCACCCTCCAGCCTTCACACATAATGCCCTCCTGACCTCGGCTACGCCTTAACACCCTGTCCACGAATATCATGAACAGGAGTGGAGACAGGGCACAACCCTGCCAACGCTAGGGTGAAAAGCTGGTCTGTTGTTCCATGGCCGGGATGGAAACCACATTTTTCCTCCTCAATCTGAGGTTCAATTATCGGTCGAAGTCTCCTTTCCAGCACCTTGGCATAGACTTTCCCAGGAAGGCTGAGCAGTGTGATATCCTGATAGTTGGCACACACCCTTCGGTCCCCTTTGTTAAAAATGGGGACCACCAAACCCCAGAGGCGCATTAGCCACAACAGCCCCACAATATCCAGAGCCTTAAGCATCTGCAGACGAATCTCATCCACCCCTGGTGCCTTGCCACCAAAGAGCTTGCCAACTACTTCAGTGATCTCCACCAGGGAAATGGAGCTTGACAAGCCAGAGGCCTCCGGACCTGACTCCCGTGATGGAGGCATGTCTCCTGGATTAAGGAGCTCTTCAAAGTGCTCCTTCCACCGACTGATAATATTTTCACAGAGTTTCTCCAACCTTGCCAAATTCAGCTTGGGCACAGCCACCCTGACCACTCCTGAGTCACCGGACAGTTGTCCAGAACCTCCTTGAAGCCAACCGAAAGTCTTGTTCCACACCCTAGATTTTGCTTCTGCCACCATTGTGGCTGCCACCTTTTTCACCTGTCTGTACCTATTTGCTGAGTCAGGAGTCCTTCAGGCCTTAATCAAACATTTGTTGGCAGAAGTGTATGACTGGTGTGTAGACCCGTACCTTTTAACAAACTAGAGTGGAAATGGCGACAAACCTAGCTGGAAGTGTTCTACTCTGCCTGGAAGGACAGCTTTATAGAAATGCTCTCACTAAAGCTCACTCAGCATATCTGGACTCACTGATTGAGAATAATAAATATAATCCTAGAGTTCTGTTTAGTGTGATTTCCAGAATCACAAAAAATCAGGCAGGTACTGAACCACAAATTTCTTTAATAATAAAACTGAAAATATTAGACAACAAATTCAACCCACAGTATTAAATCTAACTTAGCTGTCATCTGAGGTGGCTGATATAAAACAAAATACAGTTGTAGAAGAAAGGCTGGAAACTTTTTACCCTCTCTCACAGCTAAAACAAGAGAAGATTATCTCCTCAAATCTCAAATCTTACATAACAGAACATTATCAGTTCGTCAGTGTAAACAATTTATCTTCCAATTTTTAAAAAGTAAGATTTGGAGTTCTGCAAGGCTCTATTTTAGGACCATATTTACATTATACATGTTACCGTTAGGCACAGATATAAGTAACCATGGCATTAACTTACATTTTTACGCAAACGATATACAATTGCACATATCAACCAAACCTGATGACAAATACAGATTAAAGAAAATAGAGGACTGTGTAAAAGACGTCCTCTACTTGATCTACAAACACAACTGTGACTGACTACAAAAATTAGATGTATTTCTTATTTTATTGTTTTTTTTAATGCCAGAAGGTTGGAATTTTGAAAAAAAAAAGTTTTGTGGCATTTCTCTGTGATTAATTTTTTTTTTTACAAAATTAAACAATTGAAATAATTTCCTCCAAGAGTGGTGATTCCATCATTTTTGGCAGGGGTTGTAACGCAGGGGAGCGATGATGAGGCAGACGTGTACATTAAGAGAAGCAAGATTTATTAGAGGCAAATCCATAATCAGGATCTAAACAGTCCAGGGTCAAAGAGCCAACACGGACCCGCAACTAACAAGGCAAAACACAGGGCTTAAATACAAGAACAACGAGGGTTAACAAGACACAGGTGAGAACAATCAAGGGCAGAGTCTAGAAACAAGTCGGCAGAACAGGGAAGAATAAAAACAAGGAGGCATATGGACAAGACCAGAGGTAAATAAAATCACATGGAGGTCTGAGAGGGGCCAATCGTGACACATATCCCTAAATTCCTTAACTGATAGATGGAAATTAAGTGGCAGCAGTTCTGTCGAAGGCCGGTGAGATGGGAATTTTTTTACCAGTTAAAACAAATGTTAAAACAAAAAAAACTTGATTGATTGATCTCTCAAAATGGTCCCTAAACAATTTTCTCAGATTAAGTACTTTACTATTAAAACTCCATTTAGGCACTGATCCCCTTACCACTGCTATAAAGAGAAAACAAGTTTTGCTAGAATGGAGGATTTGACATTGAACTCTGAATGACATCCCGGCAACTGAATAAAGACATTTAGAAATATCAGTGGAATCCCCCTTAAATACATTCAGACCCACATGCTGTTGTTGACATAAGCAAACAACATCAAGCTTTAACATTCCACTCCAAAATGAAGAGAAAGCTGACCTGAGAATCTCCAGTTTACAGTGTGAGCTCTTCAGTCCAGCAGACAGCAGCTCCACTCCTGAATCATGAAGCTCATTGTTACTGATGTCCAGCTCTTTTAGGGAGGAGGTTTCTGTTTGTAAAACTGATCCCAGATTTTCACAAGACTTTCCTCCAAAATGACACAAAGCTAGTCTGCAAAAAGAGAGCATTACACATCTTTTACTGTATGATTTCCCAATAACAGCTACAGTGTTCAGATATTTTTATATTACTATGAAACAAAGATATAGTAGCGTTCAAAAACCACTACTAAATAAATAAATATACACACATATAATATGTAGAAAGAGAGAAGGATTAGTTCATTCTGTTTGACCATATCGAATGTTTTACCTTTTACTTTATTCATTATTTTTAGGGATTTTTTTTTGGAAATATACATATGCTTATTACAGACATAATGTCTGCAACACGTCCCAAAAACAGATACAAAAGCCTGTTTATCACTGCATTAAATCGCCTTTTCATTCAACAGCACTTAATACCTTTGTTTGAAGACACAGACTGAACCAGTTGTAAAAGCACAATTTCTTGCCATTTCTCAGGTATACAAGTCTGTACCTGCACAACCATGTGGGGGCTTCGCTGTCATACAGTGCACTTCATAACATTAATTTTTAATGATGAGCAGGTCAGTCTAGCACCTACACTCTGATGCACTCCTGCTTTTGTAATACGTGCAGTGTGAGTCTTGGCTTTGTCTTCATGAAATCAGCATGGATGTTCTTGAAAAAGATGCATGTACAAAGCAGTGTATGTTGCTCCTAAATGTCTGTATATCTTTCAGAGATGTCGCATGGAGACACACGAGTGGCTGACAGAGACGGCAAAAGACGGCACAGTGTGGCGTGAAGAGCAGATTGGAAGACATCTGCATCACAGCCCAATTGAATGCAATCCCATGGATGGAGAGCCAACTGCTTTTGCCAGAAGAAAAGTGTCGAGTCGCTTACAGAGTTTCCCTCTGTTTCATCTCTCTGCAAATGCTTCGGACCATACAGGAGTGGACTGTCCAGCATGCACGCCAGACACAGCATGGAACCTGGTTCATGGACCTCCCTGAACTAATGGCGTTCATTGCAATCCTCATCCTGCGAGGGATTGTCCGCCTTCCAGCGGTGCATGACGCATGGTCTGCAACACTGGGAGTACCCTCCATCTTGCTGATTATGGCTCGAAACCGCTTCCAGGACATCATGCGGCACCTACGCTTCGATGACAAGGACACACGCATTGAACGAGTTGCAAATGACCGGTTTGCTGCAGTCTCTGATGTTTGGGGGTCTTTCGTTGCCAACTGCATTGCTTCATACAACCCAGGAAGGCATATCACCATAGATGAGCAACTTTTTCCAACCAAGACCCGTTGCTGTTTTCTGCAGTACATTGCAACAAAACCTGACAAGTTTGGCATAAAGTTCTGGGTGGCATGTGACCTGAAATCCAAGTATGTATGCAACATCATCCCATATCTTGGCAAAGACTCCAGTCGTCCCACGGGGGAAAAACTATCGGAATATGTGGTGATGAAGCTAATGGAACCATTTATGGACAAAGGAAGAACCGTAACCACAGACAATTTTTTCACCTCATTGTCACTAGCAAGACGATTGCTCGGCTGGAAGACCACCCTCCTTGGCACTGTAAACAAGATTCGCCGTGAGCTTCCAGACTCTGCCAAAAAGACTTTGGACCATGAGGAATTCAGTACACAGGTGTTTTCAGCCTCTGGTGCCACACTGACCGTTTACGCGCCCAAACGGAAGTAGCATGCACAGTATGGTGGAGACTGGGGACACCCGAAAAAAAAAAGCCTAACACAGTCACCGACTACAACAGCTTAAAATGTGGTGTGGATGTCATGGACCAGATGGTGCGAAAGTACACTGTACGTTCAGGAACACGGCGTTGGCCAGTCGCTGGTGTTTTATAACTTAATTGACATTTCAGCACTGAATGCACATGTGCTTTTTCAGGCATGCACTGGGGTCAAAGAGAGACGGTCGGACTTCTTGGTGAAGCTTGCAGAAGAGCTTGCACAGTCTCATATGGCAGCCAAGGAGGTGCATAAGGAAAACCTTCAGCAGCAACCACCACAGGGAAAAGGGCATTGTGCCAGGTTAAGTGTTGCTGCAAGAATAACCATGCCACTAAGCATTGCGTTTCTTGTAACAGGTTCACATGTGGCAAATGCAGAAAGGAGATGTTGTGGCAGTGCCAGGTGTGTTCAGACAATTTGTAATGTAGCGCACTACTGCACAATGACTGTATGTACATTGGATTATTAGCATAGTTTATATTTCTGTATAGTTTACTGTATAGTTTACATTTAGTTCTATTTATGAATACTTTTGTTATAATATTGTTGCATGCTTATTTTATCTTTTTATTACTTTTTTTATCTTTTTATTACTTATTTTTATTACTATTTCATTGTACAGGGAAACAAAGCAACACATTTCTTTACTGTACATATACCAATAAAGCTAACTTGAATCTAAATTTCTGGTAATGTTGACATTTTTTGGGGGGGGGGGGGTGGGGGAGCTCCACCAACTTGTTGCCGAGAAGGGTGTAGAGTGTAGGAGAGTGTCCTTAGAGTTACTTCTTGCAAATGTAATGGCCTCATTTACATAACATTGGAGGCAAGAAGGGCTTTTCACACCTGCCATTTGGCAGTTCTTTGGGAGTTAAAGGTGTAACTGCCAAATGGCAGAGGTCTGGTAGTTCTAGTGTTAATGGTGATTTCACAGATGTGCAGGTTGTCTATGCAATGGGCACTAAAACTACCCATAATGTGACAGACCCTATTGTTTGAACTTTACACAGGTAACGATCTGGATGGTTCTTTAGTTCTGTGACCCAGAGAACACTGTCCATTATTTTCATGAACAATCTGAAAGGTTGACTTGTTGTTCCACATCCATTTGAGACGAGACTGATCCTAGAGAAGTCACCAGCATGTCTGGATGTTGTTTACCTATAACGTCTAGTGTGCATAGTAAGCCAGTTTCAGCCTCACCAAACTTGAATGTAGAATCAAAGAACTAAACTCCATACTCAGCCTTGGAAAATGTGCAATGAGCTCCAGATTAACTTTAACTAGAGGTCATATGTGCTTGCTGTGTTCTGTCCAATCAGCCATGTGATGCTTCTCCAGTGGTATGTGGTACAGTTTATTCTGTATTCCATCAACATTAGCAAAGCAACTTAAGTCCACGACAAGCTGTAATGTATTTTCTAAATCAGTGGTATAACAACAAGTAAACATATCAAACCTTTTTTAAAAATGGTTATACATACAGCTCCAAAAAGGGTTCTACTGTTGTTATGATGTCAGTCTTGTAAGAATAGAAGAGCTCTATTTGGTGCCGTACAGAACCATTTTCAGAAAGTTTGTATATAGAACCACATACACATTCTGCATCAATTGGAAGAACAATTTCACCAAGGAAAGAACCATGTAAGCATGAACTGGTTCTATACAGAACTCTTTACAACTCTACATAGAACCGGGCCTTTAGTAAAGGACACTTGAATAGCCATCTTTTTTAAGAGACTCCTGCACTGTCAGCCAGACTGAGGACAGGGATGGAGCTTTGTGTTGTGCTTTTTAAATAAAACACATACGTTTCTCTGCATCTTGGCCTGGAGATCCCAAATGGAGTTCAGTGTTTTGTTCATTATAACCTGTGATAGTGGTGGTAAACTATGCGCTCACTGCCATACAATTCAATCCATCTAACACTTTACTGCTATTTACTGTTTCATCATGTTGTGATAGAAAAGTGACGTCTGCTGTCAGGCAGAGTGAACAAGTTGGAGCTGTTTAAAATACCACAGAAATTTGCATGCTGGCCTGTGGTAACTGTATGAAATATATGTGTTTACCCTCTTAGGGCCCAGGTTTACTGCTGAAATGAACAATAATGCCCCACAAGGGCCCATCATTAGCCTGTATAAGGGGACGCAATAAGGGATCAGTGGATGATGGTCCACACAGGTCCTGCTTGCAGTTTGGCCCTATTAGTTTTACGGAAACACACACAAGGCCCTTATGGAGCCCATGGACTCCAATGGATTTTCTGATACAAAGCCGGGGAAATCATTGGTGATGTGGACACCAAGGAACTATGAGATTTGGACTCTCTTCACGGTTGAGCCCTCGATGTGCAGTGGAGAGTGACCTCCAAAGTTCCTCCTGAAGTCTACAATAATCTTTTTGATCTCATCTACATTGAGAGATATATTGCTATCTCTGCACCACTGTAGTACCATTAGCAAACTTGATGAGGTGATGTTGCGGATGTTGAGGTAATACTTGGTCAGTGGGAGAGGAGATGGTCTTCCTTGCTGGCTGTTTCGTGTTTCATGCTGCACATAGAAAATGTTCAGAGCATCTTGAAGCAAGGCATCACAATCACAGGCATGTGGTGTCACTTTACCCGTCTGACAGCTCAGGACAGGTTTGCTCTTGCTGAAGTCACATCATCTATGCTCTAATGTAGCCAGTTACGGATGCTGTATATTCCTCAGAATCAGCTGAAGTGTTATATGCAGCCCCCTTCCTGAACACGCTCCAGTCTATATGCTCAAAACTGTCCAGAAGCACTGTGGTTTAGCTGTTAGCCTAGCGCAGATGCCTCTCTGTTGGTGTTTTAGACACTTTCTCTTCCAGCTAGCAGCACCATCCAGGGTGTGGTTTCACAAAGCAGCTTAAGGTCATGGAGCACCTCCAACAGTCGTTTATTGCAGTTGAATTCTGTTTTCTAATCTGAGATTCTTCATTCTACAGAAATTCTCCCTTTTCTTAAACAAGACAGTGAGATTATAGGAACCGAGCAGCTGCCACTGACTCCTCTCTATACTGACGTACAGTATATTTAACAGATTGTGTTTTATAACTTTCATTTCTTTCTGCACTTTTGTGCTCAAATATCTTTTGTTACTTTGTTATGGTAATACATGTGTTTTGTATACCTTGTGCATGACGGGTTACTATATGTAGTGTTTTGCTCTATTTTTAGTGTTATATTGTTTGTTTTTACACCACTTACTGGCAGAATTTCTGACATGGGTGGTAAACTTAACTTGATTTGGCTTAAATTAGCATTAATTAAATTCATAATAAGAATAGTTATGACTTAAGTTAAATTCAATTAAATAAAATGAAGTAATAGTAATTACTCTTTTATATTTTTAATTTGTAATACCTATTAAGTATTAAAAAGTATAAAAAGCAAACAAATGCATATGTTTCTGTAATTCTATGGAACTGCATATTGTTGATTGATATCAAGTTGCTTCACACAATAATGAGCCAATGACACGATCAGAATCACCCGTTTCAGAAAATTCAGTTGGTTTCATGCAGTTAGCAATATACTCAGATTATTGTCAGCTTCATTAGAAAATATCCTGTCTGAAATATGTATATAACACAATACATACATACAGCACAATCATTAGCTGCATCCTCCTGTGATGCTGGAGTAGAACAGCGAAATGTCATCACATTTAGGAAATCTAACCTGAGTATCTCCAGTTTACAGTCCGAACTCTTCAGTCCATCAGAGAGCAGCTCTACACCGGAATCCTGCAGATCATTGTTACTGAGGTCCAGCTCTGTCAGAGAGGGGTTTTCTGTTTGTAGAGCTGCACTCAGCATTTTACCGGACTGTACAGTGAGGTTACATCCAGCAAATCTACAGAGAAGAAGAAAAGAAAGTGAGTAAAATATACGCACTCGTAACTTTACCTGCTCCATAAGCTCATTCTAACTGCACTACTGTTTATCTTTATACCCACAGACCTTAATCTGTCTGTGCCTTATGTCACTTTAATGTTCATTTCAGGACCTTCTTACATTCATATTACTCTTTATTCATCTATTTTTTTAAAATTAATGTTTATTTTTACGATTAGTGTTTTTTAAATGTCTATTTAAATTGACACTTTTCCCGTTTACCGTCTATGTAATGTTACTGTTACACCATGGGGTCTGAGAGTAACGCAGTTTCAGTGCACTGTACTGTATGTCCTGTACATGTTGTAGTACTGACAATAAAGCTGATGTGACGTGACAAAGAGGTGGACTTAATGAAGCGGCTGGTCCATGTGAATGTGAAGGAATATTTATGTAATTTAATTGTACATAAATGATTGAAATAATTACTGTAATGTATTTACTGCATTAGCTGTATAAATAGTTTGATTGCTAGTGAATGACTAACTGTATATTCATTTATTAAATTCTGTAGTTGTGTAGATCATTGTCCTGTTTGGTTAATGCAACTTATCTGCAGTTGTTTGTGGTTTGTGTAGATTTTAATTTCATATATGTATTAATGTGTATTAATTAAATTGAGGAGTTGGCCGTATCATCTGGAGATCATGAGTTCGATCCTTGATGATCCAAGAATCCTAGAGAGCACAATTGTCCTCGCTCTCTCTGGGTGGGTAGGATGACCCCCCCCCGCCCCTTAATAATAATAATAATAATAATAATAATATATTTAATTTAAAAGCTCCTTTCTCGACACTCAAGGACACTGTAGAAAATGTAGGGTTATATATAAAAAAATAAATAAAAAAAAACATCAACAGAGAGAGTAGGCTAATTTGAACAGGTGAGTTTTAAGACTTGATTTGAAAAGAGGAAAAGAGTCAATGTTACGGATGTCAGGTGGGAGGGAGTTCCAGAGTTTGGGAGCAGAGCGGCTGAAAGCTCTGCTCCCCATGGTACTCAGACGAGCAGAAGGTACAGAGAGATGAATGGAAGAGGAGGATCTGAGCGAGCGAGTAGAAGTTGCGATTTGGAGAAGATTTGACAGATAAAGGGGGGCAAGATTATGTGTGGCCTTAAATGTGTGGAGGAGAAATTTGTATTCGATCCTATCTTTAACAGGGAGCCAGTGGAGCTGTTGAAGGACAGGTGTAATGTGATGGAATGAAGGAGTTTTAGTGATAATACAGGCAGCTGCATTCTGAACCAGCTGAAGCTTATGGAGGGATTCATGAGGAAGGCCAAAGAGAAGAGAATTACAGTAGTCAATGTGGGATGTAACAAGACTATGAACTAGAATAGATGCAGTATGGGGGGTGAGGGAAGGGCGTAGACGATTGATGTTACGCAGATGGAAATATGCAGACCGGGTTACATTACTAATGTGAGAGCGGAAAGATAAACAGTTATCTAAGATGACACCCAAGCTCTTAACCTGAGGTGAGGGGGAGAGTGATGTACTGTCAATTTGGATAGAGAAAATATCCACTTTCGATAATGTGGATTTGGAACCACAAAGCAAAATTTCAGTTTTATCACTGTTAAGTTTTAGGAAATTAGAGGTGAACCAGGATTTTATTTCAGATAAAAGGGAAGAGGGCGGGAACAAAGTACTTAGTTTGCTAGATAGATAGAGCTGGGTGTTATCTGCATAGCAGTGGAAATGGATGTCGAAAGAGTGAAAAATATTGCCAAGGGGCAGAAGGTAAATGATGAAAAGTAGGGGCCCCAGGACAGAACCCTGGGGTACACCAGAAGAAACAGGAGAAGACTGAGACCTGAAAGATATGAGTTGAATGAACTGAGTGCGGCCTGAGAGATAGGAATGAAACCAGTCGAGTGCGATATGATTAATGCCAATGGAAGATAGTCTGTTAAGGAGGATAGTATGAGAAATAGTGTCGAAGGCTGCGCTCAGATCTAGAAGAATGAGAATGGAAATAAACCAGAATCAGCTGTCATGACAAGGTCATTAGTGATCTTAAGAAGAGCAGTTTCTGTGCTATGGAGGGGGCGAAGACCAGACTGGAATTGTTCATAGAGACAATTTTGGGATAGGTAGGAATGAATTTGAGTAGCAATAACTTTTTCAAGTATTTTGGAAATGAAAGGGAGGTTAGAAATCGGGCGAAGGTTATTAAAGTTGTTGGGGTCTCTTCTCCCCCATGAACTCAAAGCAATGCTAATCAGCGCAGGCGTCTGTTAGCTGACGTGAAAGATCTGGTTTCACAGGTCTCAGAGGAAGCCTGCGCCAACCTTCATCCTCCTAGTGTTGGTAGTATCGTGTGATTGGGGGAGTCATAACTAGCAGGTGGAATTGGAAGCGACTAAATTGGGGAAGAAATTGGGTAAAAATGATTCATTATTTCTCAAACTGCAGCTAGGAGATCACTGAACCTTGTATGATGTGGAGAAAGGGTTTACTGTTCTTGTTTTGGTCCTGGAAGAACATTGTTTCATTTCAGTGTGTACTTGTAAACAGCTCAAATGATAATAAAGCCTGACTTGACCACTTGAAATACCTGAACTCCATAATAAGAAGGGATGTTCACATACATTTGGCTATATAGCATAGTCTTCTAAAGGGTTAAATAGGCCTACTATTCATTTAGAAATGTACTTCATTTAGAAATTGAATATTAAAAGTTCAAATATAGTCAAAACGCCTTTTTTCAGAGATTTTCAGCTAAATTAGCAATGAAAAACATACAATGCAGCACACCTGTTTTAAACTGGCCCACATTGTTCATCATTCTGGCCCATTTCTACTGTGCACTCATAAAATGTATATCATGTCACAGTATATTCACTAGTTTACTTATTTCAGCAGCAGTACTTGAATTTCATAATGAGTTAAAATAACCCAGGAAGATTTGCTACATATTTTGAAGGTTGGTCAGCAAGGCATTCAAAATCAAGTCAGAGAAAACATCTGTAGCTCACCGAAGCTTTGTGCACTGCTTTTGTGTATTTTAAATTTCTTCTACAGAAGTTTAAAATACCAGTTAAAATGAGACTCGCAAGCTCACCTAAGATGTCCTCATTATGTAGCTATTAGGATTTCATTTTACAAAATAAATAACTAAATAAATGAAACATTCATGAAAACAGTACTTACAGAGCTCGTCTTGTGCTTTTCACCACTGGCAGTAGGTTCCTCAGTCCTTCGTCTGATGGCCTGTATTTCTTCAGCTCAAACTTCTCTTGAGTCTCTTCTGACATCAGCAACACAAACACCAGAGCTGACCACTGTGTAGATGACAGATTCTGTGTTGAGAGATCTCCTGAGTTCAGGTATTCCTGAATTTCAGTTGTCAGTGAATTGTCTTTCAGTTCACTCAGGCTGTGGAAGAGATTGATGCTCTTCTCAGAGTGTTTTTTCTTCTTGATCTTTCTTTTAATGTAGTCTGCAGTGTCCTTTAGACTCTCTTCTTTGATGTCCATTTCTGGCTGCAGACTCTTAAGGAGCCTCTGATTGGACTCCAGGGAGAGGCCACAAAGGAAGCGGAGGAAAAGGTCCAGATGTCCATTTTCACTCTTCATGGCCTTATCCACTGCTGTCTTGAGGAGATCACCCAGTGTATGTTTAAACGTCCACTTTATTCTCTCACGTTTGGTTTGAAGGAGTGGGTTACCTTTATCTCTGAATGTGAGGAAGACAAAGGCGGCAGCAAGAAACTCCTGGAAACTCAAATGGACAAAACAGAAAATCTTCTCATCCTTTTTAAAGATTTGTGTACAAACTCCAGAGTAGACTACAGCTTCATCAACATCAATGCCACATTCTTTCAGATCCTTCTCATAGAATATGAGTTGTCCTTTTAGTAACTGGAGGAAAGCTAGTTTTCCGAGCTTCAGTACACCCTCTACTCCCAGTCTGTCTCTCTCAGATGGGGGAACTGTACTGTCCTCACGTTGCATTGTGCTGTATTTCTCAATCTTTTTTCTCGTCTGAAACAGCAGGAATCGTGTGTACATTTCTGTAAGAGTCGTGGGAGCATTTTTCAAGTCTTTGTCATCCTTCAACATTTCCTGTAGCACTGTGGCTGAGATTGAGCAGAAGACTGGAATGTGACACAAAATGTGGAGACTTCTTGCTGTCTTAATGTGTGAAATGATTCTGCTGGCTTGATCTTCATCCCTGATTCTCTTCCTGAAGTACTCCTCCTTCTGTGGGTCATTGAATCCACGTATTTCTGTCACATGATGAATGTACTCGGGTGGAATCTGTTTGGCTGCTGCTGGTCGAGTGGTTATCCAGATAAGAGCAGAGGGAAGAAGCTCTCCTTTGATGAGGTTTGTTATTAGTCTATCAATGGTGGTCTCCTCTGTTACTTTAGATAGTTTCTTCTGATTAAAATCAAGAGTAAGTTTACTTTCATCCAGTCCATCTAATATAAAAACCACCTTACACTTGTCATTCAGGATCTCCCTCACATCCACATTGTGGAACTCATCATGGAAGTAAAGCAGAAGACTCCAGAGGCTGTACTGATCCTCTTTGATCACGTTCAGCTCCCGAAAGGGAAGAAACAGAATGAAATCTAAATCCTGGTTGCATTTGTCTTCAGCCCAGTCAAGAATAAACTTGTGTACAGAGGCTGTTTTTCCCACTCCTGCTATTCCCAATGTAAGTACTTTAGTACCAAACTCATTTTGACTGGATCGTGTTTTGAAAATGTCACTGAACTTGATTGGTTTTTCCTCTATTTTGGGATAAAAACTTTCTATCTGTCTCACTTCGTGCTCAGTGTTCACTCCTCCTGTGCAGCCTTCAATCACATAAAGTTCAGTGTAAATGTCCTTCAAAAGCAAATTATCCCCTTCTAGTGAAGTTCTGTCATACAGCTTTGCCAACTTTACCACAAAATGTCTTTTCAGTGCGTCTTTTACAGCTCCATCTTCTTTAGCTGCTAAAACGTAACAAGAAAACTAAATGTTATTCCATTTTTAGTGACGTGAGTAAGGCTGAGTGGTTTTGACTAAACTTGTATTATACAGAATTTCTTCTGTTTTCATCTTTCTTTACCACACTTTTCATTTTGCACACTAGTACGACTTATATTAGTTAAAAACAAGGATATATCAGAAAGACAGTAATAAAACTTTTACTAATAAGGCTTAACAGAAAGTCCACCTATGATACATACTACACAAATTTCTTATTACATTTTATGCATATAATGTAAACTGTCTTCTTTCTCGCTTTCAGTACAGCACAGAGGAATAAATGTTATACAGTAATTAGTTATATGTGTCTACAAAGCTATACAGCAATTAGTGGATTTGGTACATATTCTAACATGTTAAGTTTAAAAGGTATATTTTGAAGATATTTCAAATAGAAGCATAGACTTTTCTACATGGCCAGTATGTGCCAGAGTGATGCCAAGATTGCTGGAATGTAAAGGCTTTTGAACTTACAAGCTTCCTCATGAACTACATGTTACTTTCAATTGAAAACTCCAAATCCTGCATAGTCTATGACCGGCTTAACCCCCGTCTGGAAAGCTGGCCCACAGTATACAAACCCCCCATCACCCTAAATACAGAGAATTGCATTATGAGCACCATGATGTTTACTTTTCTATCACTGCCATACACTTGTGAAGATGATGGCGATGATGATGTGTTGAGTTTACCTGCAGTAAGAGCACTAACTGAGACTCCAGTCTGAGCTGCAGTGGAGGAGGCTGCTGCAGTCTTACCAGTTTCCTCTTCACTTCTGTCTCCACCTGAGAGAGTGAACATTAGTAATGAATAAGCAGTACAAAACAAAAATACACACAAAACAAAACAAAAAAACATCCCTGAGCAATTATTAATTAGTAGGGAGAATAAAAAGATAAAACAAATGATGTCTCATGTTCTGCCATGCTAGACAGAGTCTACTTTCCCAAAAAAGTGATATAACACAGAGAGGAGGTACCAAACAGCTGTAACTGTACAGCCAAGCACATCACTGCTTCTGAAAGCATGCACATGATGCTTCAGGCATAATTTCTTGATTTGAGTGCAGCTTACATTTCCATTAAGTCAATGGAAAGTCTCTTCAATCTCTAAAGGAGGAAATTCCTCAGTAATTTGTTGGTGCACACTCTGTTTGGATGATATAGAGAAAGTAGTCAAGAATCCACAATTGATAATAAAATTGGTTCTTCGGTTTTGTCGTTTCCAAGAGCTGTCCCATCTGCCCGGGTCTAGACATGTATAAGTATCTCTAATATGTTCTATGTTATTGCCCTAATAACTGACTGTAAGAAATAAAGGATATCAACAAATAGTGAAAAAGGATAAAAAGTAATGAAAAAAGACTTCAGCCACTGAGTTCTTGTGGAAGGAAGGAAAAGGCCTTCTCTTTACTGTTCATCTACTGGTGCATGACTTTAATGCTGTTAATGAATATTCCTATTTTGACCCTTTAAATCACGGTTTTGTCCCCCAAACCATTGTTATTTGCATGCTGTATGTTCCTAACCACTGGCTGATTTATGAAGATCAACACACTTGTCTCATTTCATTTGTGTTTTCTCTAATCTCTAATCCCATGTTGATGAAAGACTAAGGCACATGTGTCAGACTTCAGTGCAATGCCTCAATAAACACATGCGAGTCAACTCATTGGCTACTTAGTAAGGCCTTCATGAGTTAAACAAGAAATTTGTGATCAGTGTTCAACTTGAGCGTCAAGAGACATGATGTCACTGTGACACGGTTAGTCACAGTATGTGACGGTTACCCCACCATTAACTTAGTACCAATTATGATACAACACAGAATACAATGATCTGCCTTCCGCCCAGTGACCGCTGGGATAGGCTCCAGTACACCCTCACAACCCTGAGGGAGAAGCAGCTTAGAAAATGTGTGTGTGTGTGTGTGTGTGTGTGTGTGTGTAGGTATATGAATTACATTTTAGTTGAAACCCTAAATTTAAAGAGGACCCTCTTGATTTTATAGCCCAGTGTGTCCTGAATTTCATTTTCAGTGTGGGCTGTTAAATTCAAAAGGTGTCCCACTTATTAACCCCTAGAGCTGTAGCACTCAGGACGGTAGTGGACATGTTATGTTTTATGCTTTATTGGTCCTTCAAAAAAAAACTAATTTTGCTGCCTATCTATGCCAATCTGGGAGCAGCACAGCATCACCAGTCTGGGGAAATGGAGCGTTAAGTACCTTCTCCAAGGACATGACCAGGTATACCTAGTAAGTTGTGGGATTTAAACCCACAAACTTCTGGTTGATGACTCATTTTCTCCCACCCCTAGTCTACCAGACACCTTGTAGATCAAATTAAATCACACAACACCCCCTTTCTGTGGCCTGTAACTACATATTTTACCATCTTTGAGTTTTGTTGTTAGCTCCTCAGCCAGTTGGTTCTGGTTCATCTTCTTCAGGATAGCCAGTGTGACCTCTACAGCTCTGTTGTATCCATATCTCTGCACCATCTGATCCACAGTGTCAGGTCTGTCTGCCCTCTCCAGAAAAGCCTTTTGGATGGAGGTGAATCCTTCCACACCATTAATCAGATGCCACTGGAATGTTTTCAGGTCCTCTTGCCCAAAGTTTTGAAGACTGTTCAGCAACTCTTGTTGATTTGTTGCCATTTTATATAGCTAGAAATGAAGACAGACACCAGAGTGAAGTATAATAGAAGGTTCTGGTGACTGAAAGGAAAACAGGAACATGTAGCAGTAAGTGTTTCTAAAAACAGACCATTAGTTGTTTAAAGGAATCTGCTTTAAAAAACACTCAATGTATGTTTAGTGTCACTGATAAAAATACCAAGAGACTACAAATTCAGATAACTGACTTTTTTATATACTGTTGTAAATTTTAAATGTAAATAAAAACAAAATGCCATGATGTGCATGTAGCCCCTTGTAAATTTGTGGCTAACTTTTATTTCATTTCATAAAGTAACCTTGCTTTAAAATGTTGAAAATAATTTTAAAAACTGTATAAAATGTTAAAATGCCGAGTATGATACTCAGGAGTTAAGTGTTCTCATTTGCTGTCAAAAGTTGTCTACCTCTGTTGTACACCTGGCCTGTTGACTGGCGCTCTGTCTGTGTGGGGGAGGGAGGAGAAGAGTGGTGTTGAGCGGGTGTAGAGAAAGGAAGGGGCGAGAGGTGAACACTGCAGCGACCGGTAGAAAAAGTCATGTAAAACACATTATATTTCTAGTTCTCTTCAAGTCAAGAGCCAGGTGGTCAATCAGAGAACCCCCAGAGTGGCCTGTCCTGACTGAGTGTGGGAAACGGGGGAAACTCTCCCTCATAAAGTGAAGTTCTGCCTTTAGTTACGGCTGCTGTTGGCATTAAGCTCTGCTGGTATCGGAGGACTTCCGGTTGAACGATGTAGGGAATGGCAGCATAGTTCGCAGCTCCCGCCAGTCAGGGACAATTAACCCCCCTTCCTCAATGAACTACAAACTTAATTCAAATTGAAGCTACAGGGATGAGTGGGGGAACCCGTCAGAAAAGCCGGAAAAATCCGAAAACGCAGGAAAAGACGCAAGAATTCATAATGGAAGCTAGCCGTGAAACAGAGGCTAATAGTGGTGAGCTAAAGACAACATGCCAGAACTATACAAATACTTGACCTACATCAGTAAAGAAATCCGCGAACTCAGAGAGGAGATGAAAAATGACATAACGGCCCTCGACGCGAGTTTTAAACAGGAGTTTGCCCATTTTAAGGAGGATGTCAACAACAGATTGAAGGAAAATAGAGACGAACTAAGGGACCAGAGGGAAAGTCTTAACGAGGCCCAAACACGCATTGAGGAGCTCCAGACGGTTAACATGGAAGTTAAGGGTGCACTGTTGACGGCCCTCCGCGAGCACAAAAAACTAGAGGAAAAGCTAACAGACCTCGAAGGAAGGTCCAGGAGGAACAACATGCGGATATTCGGGGTCCCGGAAAATTCAGAGGGGGACTCGGTCACCCACTTTGTTGAGGAGTTATTACACAGAGAGTTGTCTCTGCCCGAAGGGACCGAACTGCTGATTCAACGAGCACACCGAGCGGCAGCAAGGAGACCCGGTCCCGGTGAGACTCCGAGGTCCATAATCATAAACTTTCTCCGGTTTGATACGAAGGAGATGGTATTAAAGAAAGCCTATGAAAGGCGGATTAAACTTGGCAATACACCCCTGTTCTTTGACAACGACTACGCGGCCGGGGTGGTACAGAAGCGCAGAGCCTATACGGAGATTAAAAAGACTCTCAAGGTGAAAGGCATTCGGTTCCAAACGCCCCTGACCAGTATCAGGATCCACTGGACGGACGGACCTCGGCTGTACAGCAGCGCGCAAGAGGCAGCGAAAGAGATGAGGAAAAGGGGAATGGATGTACAGGTGAAGGAAGCGGACGAGGGGCGCGCGATGGAAGAGTGGATACAGGTGGCATCGCAGTGGCAACGTGTCGGGGAACCACGGGCGCAAGGAGGAGTAACTCAACGCGCGAGAGGGAAACTGCAGGAGTTTAGGAGAATCGAGGACGGAGAAAACATTTAATGGAAAGCGGACAGGCAGACGTGAATAAGGTCTCAATTTAAAATGAACATAGATCACGGTCTAAATGTATAGTAAGATATGATGAGGAACAGTGAACTAGTGCTGTATTTTATATTCATTTATACATCGTTTATAATTACAGAGGAAGGCTTAGTGCTTGTATAGTTTAATGGTACTTGGGGGAAGAGACTATGTCATGGGAATACCCCAGGAGGTTATATGCGTTTATTCATTTCCTTATGGTTAAATACACATTGTTTAATAGGCGAAGGCTTACCTTGCACAAAAGAGGCTTTTCATAAGTTTAGTTAGGCTGGTGGAGTTGGAATGTAGAGATATTTTGGACACTACTAGAAGCCAAGGGGGTCTTTACGTAGGACCTCTACTTACCTCTAGTGAGGGGCCCCACCATTATTGGGGGACTTTCCCCTCTCCTTCCAGCAGGGATGTGGGCATGTTTAAAGAAGCCCAATGTTATCGGAAACAAAGTTCTGGTGTTAGAGTACGAATTGTTGTTCGAGTTGCAAGTGTCAGTGGGAAAGACAGAGAAACTTTAAGCAAAGGAGGAAATGCAATATAGTCAACTTAAAGTGGTGTCTTTGAATGTGAATGGGTTGAATGATCCAATTAAAAGGGGGAAGGTCATAGCAAAATTAAAAAAAGAAAGTTCACAGATTAGTTTTCTACAAGAAACACATTTATCGGATCAGGAGCATGATAAATATAAAAAAATGGGATTTAAAAACACACACTATAGCTCTTTTAAAAATGGGAAGAAAAGGGGGGTAATGATTTTCATTTCAAATGCAGTAAAATTTGAGACCTTAAAAGAAATGAAGGATAAAGAGGGAAGATACATACTGGTTAAAGGGAAAATTGATAATCAAATAGTTACACTTGTCAATGTCTATACACCCCCTGACAGTGCTAAGAGTTTTTTCAAGAGCTTCTTCGAAGTTGTTGTTCAAGAAATAGAAGGGAAACTGATATGTGGAGGTGATTTTAACATCACGCTGAACCAAGTCTTGGATACAACTAGTGCAAAGAAAAGTAGCAAAACCCCAGTGAGACGATACTTAAATACTGTATTATTAGAGCTGGGAATTATTGATGTATGGAGAGAACTACACCCATTTGAAAGGGACTTCACATTCTATTCAGCCCCTCACTCAGTCTATACTAGAATAGATTATTTCTTCATGAATAGAGCAGACAGATTTAGGATAGAAGAGTGTAAAATCGGAGTAGCTGACTTGTCGGATCACTCCATTCTCCACTAGACACTAAACATGAGCAGCAGGAAAAGGAATACAACGTGGAGAATGAATGTTGGTGTACTAAATAATACAGAATTTGTTGAAGAGATTAAAACAGAAATGAATACATATAGGAAAGAGAATGATAATGGAGAGGTAGATTTCACTGCTCTTTGGGATGCCATGAAAGCAGTTATGCGGGGAAAACTAATATCTCGAACAACATACAATAAGAAAGTTAGGCTTAAGTTATATCAGATGAAGATTGAAGAACTTAAAAAAATGGAGCAACATCATAAAGCCTCAAAAGATGTAGGTTTAATTCAACGAATTAAGGAAGTGAGGACAGAAGTGAATGAGATACTTCGAGACGAAGTGGAATTAAAATCTAGACTTCTGAAGCAGACTTATTACAAAACAGGCCCCAAAGCTACAAAATTACTAGCGAGGCGAATAAGAAAACAAAAACTCACGAACACAATTCATAAAATCAGAGACCACACAACTAATTCACTAGAACTTGATCCAGGAAAAATAGAAAAAGCTTTTGAAAAGTTCTATAGGAAACTATATACACAACCGGATTCGGCAGACGAAGAACTAATAGGAAACTTTTTGGGTTCGTTAGATCTACCAACAATAGGAGAGAAACAGAAAGAATATATAAATTCATATATCACAGCAAAGGAACTGGAAGAAGCCATTAAAAAGTTAAAATCAAATAAAGCCCCAGGAAGTGATGGATTCCCAGCCGAATGGTATAAAATGTTTAAAAAGGAATTAGAACCAATGTTATTAGCAGCATTCAATGAAACCTTAAAAAAAGGCAAGATTCCTCCCTCTTGGAGGGAAGTAATAATCACAGTTCTTCCCAAGGAGGGGAAGGATAAAGAATTCTGCCAAAATTATAGACCAATATCAATATTAAATTGTGATTATAAGATATATACGACCATCCTGGCTAAGAGACTTGGAAAATTTATGACAGAATTAATTAATGAAGACCAATGTGGCTTTATTAAGAGGCGTCAAACACAAGATAATATAAGGAGGACTTTACATATAATTGAGCAAGTAACGAAAAGTGGAGAAAGTGCACTGCTGCTCAACTTAGATGCAGAAAAAGCTTTCGATAGCGTCAGTTGGAAATTTTTATATCTTAGTTTAGAAAGATTCGGTTTCAATATAGATTCAGTAAACATAATTAGAACACTTTATCAAGACCCGATAGCGAGAATTAAAATAAATGGCAGTCTCACGGACTGGTTTAAACTGGGAAGATCTACTAGACAGGGCTGTTGCTTATCACCAACTCTCTTTGCAATATTCATAGAGCCTTTGGCCCAAGCAATAAGAGAAGATGAAGGTATAGCAGGGATAGAAGTAAAGGGTACAGAACATAAAATTGGATTATTCGCAGATGATGTTATGATTAGTCTAAAACAACCGGATGTCTGTCTTCCAAGACTTATGGAAAGACTGGACTCATTTCACTACTTGTAAGGTTATAAACTCAATGTGACCAAAACACAGGTGCTATCCATAAACTATACCCCACCCCAAGCCATTCAACAAGCATATAAGTTCAAATGGAAAGCAAGAACGATAAAATATCTAGGTGTAAATATTAGTAGTGACTTAACACAATTGTACAAAATTATTTTTGGGACTCTAAATCAAGAAATCCAAAAAGATATGGATAGATGGTCAATATTAACATTGGATTTTAGTTCCAGAATAGAAATCATGAAGATGAACATTTTACCAAGAATCCAATATTTATTCCAATCATTACCAATAGACATCCCTGCATCACAATTCAAATAATGGAATAAAAAAACCTCACGCTTCATTGGGGGGGCAAGGATAAAATTTACAACTCTTCAGATTCCCAAAGACAGAGGAGGATTAGCTTTACCGAACCTCTTAGAATATTATTATGCGGCACAGATTCGACCCTTAGTGTATTGGTGTGATCCTGAATATACTGCAAGGTGTAAAGATATTGAATTGACAGGAGAGGGATACCATATTCAAAGTGTAATTGCTAACAGGGACATGTTTAGAAAATATAAGACCAGGCTCGATTCAGTTACTATATTCACTTTAGAAATCTGGTTTATGGTAGTTCGGAAATACGATTTGGAGAGGGAAATAAAAATTCTGAACTGGCTGACGTGTGATTCTAAATTTAAACCAGGGGAAATGGATAGAAATTACAAACAATGGATGAACAAGGGGATTACAGCAATATGCACAATAATGGAACAGGGCAAAATTAAAAGCTTTCAAAAACTGAAGAGGGAATTTGGATTGGAAGATTGTGACCAGTTCAGATACTACCAAGTTAGAGATTACTTTGAGAAGGATATAAAGCCAGATCTTCCCCAGGAGATAAACCAAATTACAGTACTAATATGTAATGCATATAGGAACATTGCGGGGAAGGTGGTATCATCGTTATACCAGGGACTGCAGAAAAACAAAAACCTCTACACTGTAAATAAGAGACAGATGGGTAAAAGAAAGCAAAATACAGATATCTGAGGAGGACTGGTTCAATATTTGTGAAATTCAGCAAACCACCACCAACTCCAGGATGTGGAAGGAATTTTGTTGGAAAAACATTATCAGATTCTTTATAACTCCTAAATCAAAAAGCAAATTTTCAAGTACACAACAAACATGCTGGAGAGGGTGTGGGGAGCAGAATGCAGGTCACAGTCATGTATTTTGGGAATGTAATAAAATAGCTAACTATTGGAATGATGTGTGGGTGGGCATTAGAACTATTTTGGGGTATGAGATACCAAAGACATGTAAGATACTATACCTATGTAACCTGACAAAGGACATCATACAGCACGAGGACACATATTTAGTAAAAATTCTGTTGGCTGCAGCCAAGAAGGCTATTACTAGGAAGTGGCATAAAGAGGATCCTCCCATTCGGAGGAACTGGTTGGACACAGTCGAGGAGATCCTCGGAATGGAACATCTTACACACAGATTGAGACTCCAACAAACAAAATTCAATGGGAAATGTAAGAAATGGGACGAATGGAAGTCACACAACAGAGACACCACAGGAATCTTTGAAAAAGACGATATGTGAATATTATTTTATCCCACTGACACTGTTATGTTCTGTTATTGTTTTTGTTTTCTTATATATAATGAAAATAAAAATTTGAGTCAAAAAAAAGCTCTGCTGGTATCATCCCAAACGGCTGTCATGCTACCTGCTGGCTGGAGCTCGCCCTCTCGTGAGATTAGGAGTGAGACTTGGAGACCCACCAGTTGCTGGTGCAACTTCTACACCACCTCAGGAAACCAGATAGCGGTCTGAGCTGCCTCTCAGACTTCCTCTGGACAAGCTGGATTTCCCTCTCAGAAGCAAGGTAGCAGCTCTCCACTCCATCCCCCATCTTAGACCCCGAGTGAGTCAAGGCAAGTTAAGTGTTTTTTTTCTGCGCGAAGCGGCCATTTAGTTTGAGGCCCCCACGTACATGAGCAGCGTTCGGGCCCACCACGAGAGACACACCCACACAGAGAAAAGGGGTACCCCATATTTATTTCCTCTTATTTCAGTATTTCTGACCAGATTAATTTAAAGTTTACTGGTACAGTTTGAGTGTGAGTGTGCCCACGTTAGTGCTGTGTATTAATAGGGTATTACTATACATTTCTGGGAAACCATTGAACGCTAAATTGTGTATTTTATGTTTTTTTTTTTTATTCTTTTGTTATGTGACCAAAAGAGAGAGCAGATTTGAGTGACCAAATTGAGTGAACTATTTTTTTCTAAGCTGGTTTTAATAAATACCCCAGCCCAAGATCCAGTAATTCTCTGTTTATTTTTATTAATCATTAGAGGCTGGGTTTTGTTTTGTTGTAAGTTATAATAGCCACATATCTAGAGTGTTACTCTAGGTACTCCAGTCTTATTGGGTAAGCTAAATTATAACTGAGGTAAAATATTATTCAGAAGGGTTCCTGCACTAGCCTGTATTCATAACTATGCCTGTTTGATTTAAGCATTTTTCTAACAGCTCCTAATTAAAGTAATAGAGCATGAACTCGGATAGCATAGCCTAGAGTTAAGGGGGCGCTACATGCAGGTCATTTAATCTCTATATTTAATTGAAAATAGTAAGAGCACTAACTGAGACTCCAGTCTGAGCTGCAGTGGAGGAGGCTGCTGCAGTCTTACCAGTTTCCTCTTCACTTCTGTCTCCACCTGAGAGAGTGAACATTAGTAATGAATAAGCAGTACAAAACAAAAATTTACAAAAAACAGAACAAAAAAAAACATCTCTTGAGTAATTATTATGGAGTCGGGAGAACAAAAAAAATAAAACACATGCTGTCCAATGTTCTGGTGCCCTGTGACAGACTGGCAACCTGTCCAGACCAGTATGCTGCTTTCCGCCTGATGACAGCTGGTATAGACTCCAGATAAGCGGTTTAGATGGGGTGTGTGTGTGTGTGTGTGTGTGTGTGTGTGTGTGTGTTCTATTATACTAGATGTAACCCACCTAATTTGGTGCATTATCAGGATCAAAAAGAGTTTCTTTGTTTCATGGTGTAATACCTATGTTTGACCAGTAGGTGGAATGTATGTACTACTGACGCACTTATGGCCATCTTGAACAAAAAGTCAGACCAACGCATTGCTGACGAGAGAGAGAGAGAGAGAGAGACAGAGAGAGAGACAGAGAGAGGAAACGCTGCATCAGTGATCATGATTCGTTTTACCATTCTCTGATTTTGTCTTCAGTCTTCAGAAAGAACATCTGAAATGTCCATCTACATCAAGATGCCCAGGGTTAGTTTACAGAACTACAGAATACAAAAATATCACAAATGTGTAACTTCACAGTGTTGACCAGAACTCTGGGTCTTAAGATAGACAGCAGGCCATTTACTTGCTCTTTCAGCGCTTCAGCTCTGGAGTTTCTAAAAGACATTTAACCAGAAAAACAAAAACCGGTCAGAACACATTCCAGTCAGATCCAGTACATCAACCCAAGTCAGTGAAGTACAACTGAAGTACCCACCAAATATTTTTGTTCATGTGTACTTTGTTTACTTTTATTTAATTACAAATAATGCAAATGATTC